>NW_020653852.1:12689098-12970187 GCF_003589595.1 Hyposmocoma kahamanoa | reverse complement strand
AAGTATGTTGTTTTATCCACGCAGATCTATGAAATTCCCAAATCAATTTGGATGTGATTTCTATATAGATTATAATTATATCCGAGGATCGCGGCAGTTGATATAACGCACTGACATATTAAAAAATATATATTATGTTTTTATGTTAATATCTTTCCTTGACGATTTCATTACAGTCAGTTTGACAAAGGGTGTATGACAAAATGTGTAAATTAATCATACCAAGAAATATTTCGAAATGCAATTTCATATTTAAAATTAAACTCCACAAAAAATAAAATAGCTTCGTTAATTCACTACATTAGCTGTCTCAGTTATACATGGCTGGACAACACGAACATTTTCGTACCATAAATTAACATTTAGAACCTTAAGATACTAAATAGAAATACGAGATTTGTAAACACATTTGAAACACCAACAAAGGAAACAGAAGGGACTAAACAAGATAAAGGAATGCCTTCCTGCCTCTAGAGTCCGTCGTTGAGGGCAGAAAGGCGGAAAATTAAAGCCCGCTTCGACGCTGACCGGTATAGAATTGTAGAGATAGGGTATTCAGATATTCGAATTGTCATATTTTATAAGGCTAAATTACGTATGTACTAAACAAACGGGGCCGGAAAAACTAACGGCGAAGACAAATTACATAGTAATACAATTTAAACCATTTATTCCTTGCTGAAAAGTATCTGAAGTTCGTTTTTAAATACAGATGATAAAACGTTTATTGTCTTCCCATAAGCATATGAAATAAATAGAAGATACAGACAGAAAACAGAAATTAAAATTGTCTTTTTATAATATCAAATGACGGGACGAACAAGTCGTGCGCCTGATGGTAAGCTACACGCCTGTCCATAACAGTTGCAGTGCCATTAAGAGCTTTAAATCGCAAAGACCTGAGGCGCACTGCCACTGCGCCCGTCACCCTGAGACATAAGTTGACAATTCCAATGTGCCAAGGGTAAGTAAGATGGCAGTACTTCTCTGGACGAACTCTTTCACAAGGAGCTCTACTGCTACTAACGATATAATAATAAGTTGTGTAAGCTGCAGCAAGCCAAAAGGTTCTAGCACACTGCGAGGTTTGCCAAAAAGCAAAGCACTGGTTTTGGTGGAGTTGGTCACTTGATACAATAATAAAAAAATATATTCCAATAAATGTCGGAGATACAAATTACTAAAGCGCTCTTTCCTGTTTATCGCACATAGATAATTAGTAAAGTGTGATATCACAAATAAGTACCGCTATTTCCTTATATCTCCAGATTTCTGAATGCAAATTTTACACTTAATATCTTTGTTTATGAGTTTCTTACCTCCAGACTGTCTATGCGGGCAAATAAGTGGAAAATTAAAGCATTCTCGAAAATTGCAAAGACGCACAACTTGCAGTGTCATACAATCGATTTATATTTAAATAAGCTGCCCGAAGGAGGCACTAAATCGGAGATCTACGCACTTTACTACGTTTTAGTATCTTTATAGTTTTTATAGGCTGTGGTGTGGAGCGTAGAGACCGTACCTGAAACAAGTAAGAAAATAATATTAAGTAATTATTTAAACATATTGTCAACAAAGTAACCTTAATTACATATAGTACAATACGAGGATATTGTATTTTACAATTATACTGTAAAGACAACTAGTGGGTGTACCCTAATGATTCCGGTATATCATTAACTTTTAATGAAATACCGGAATACCGAAATTTTAAACATATAATAGCAACCTTAGATCTAGAGCCCGAAAAATTATAGCACATTTTTCTGGCGCTTTTCTATACGTAACAATGACACAAATGATAGAAACCCCTAAACTAACTTGAAACAGCAAAGTTCGGAACCTCCCCTCAAAAACGCGCGTTGAAATGAAAAACACCAAAAAGCCTCTCTCGTATGAATCCGTAGGAATGAATAAAAAATAGCATCTACAAAAGGGCGGTGCGGGTCAAAAGCGAACCTCTGAGTGTAATAAAGTCTCTCTTTGCTCCGTTTCAAATTAAAAAGTAATATGGCTTACGTCAATTGCGAAAGGCACAGACTGTTTGGAGAAACACCGTTTTCGTGGATAGATAACAGGTTGTTGAACACCTCCAACATGAGTTTACACACGTTGAAAATCATTTGCCGGCAATTATTCGTCGGTTTTGAAAATTGCGCAGCGCTACTCATCGCTATACGTCTCACTGCTGATCACGGATCTCCTCTCAAGGCAAGATTTTGGCTACACTTCACCACATTGGGCCAATGGGAATTCACACGTTTTCCGAGGGTTGCGAACCTTCTACGACGATGTTTTGCTTCACCGAATAGCCCATGGTAAATTTCAAATTAAAAACTCAGAGATGTGAGCCCGGATTCAACCCCACTACCTCTGTTTGACAGGCGGTAGGTCAAAGCACTGGGCAACCACGGCTGTTACGCTGTGTACGACGCAGCGCTATTAGACTACGATTCCACCAGAGATGTGCGAGGTAGCTAGGTGGTGCGAGGATGTGTAGCGGCGTTGTGAAACGGTGCGATGTTTTCCACCAAGGCTGTGCGCGTTGGCTGTGCGCGGTAGCTGAGCGGTGCAAGCAAGAGCAGCGAACTCTTTTCAGCTGTGCGTGGGTGGGGTACGGTGTGGTGGGGTAAGCGGCGGCTACGGCGAACTCGCTCACGTACCTCGCACGAATTCGTCACTCTTATCCCTCGCACACATTCCTCACAAACATCTATCGCTTGTTTGTATGTACGAATACTTAACTCCGCTAACCTTCCTCCGAGAGCTGCGCTAACCGTGACTAGTAAAATGAAATAATCCTATTGGTGGGTTTTTCCTTGCACACCGCCTGGCTACCTCGCACATCTTTGGTAGAGTCGCAACCTTAGCGGTAACAAAGAGAAAGGGAGAGAATGCATAACGCTTGACACTATAAACTCACGACATTGGTACCACTAATATATCTATATTATCATGTTAGTCGTTTTCCTATAGGCTGAAAATGACAAAAATTACGATAGCGACCGTCGTGGAAAAAATCCCTAAATAACATTATAATAACATTGAGACATTAAAAATAGAAAAATAGAAACCATTTATTACATAACGCCACAACACAATAATACACAACAAGAAATTAAAAAAATAAAGGTAAAATTGAAACAAAAACAAAGTAAATTAAAACAAACAGAAAATAGAATAACAAAAAAAAACTAAATAAAATGAACTAAAAATAAAACCTCAGTAATATGTAATTAAATGACCACAAAGCTAGTCAACACTATTGTTGTACTAAGTAGATATCATGTGTGCGGCTGTGGCGTATGTAATAGGATCCACTCAGCTAATGTCACCGCCGGGAAAAGGCTGTGACGCTGAGTTTCAGTGGATCCATTACGTAAAGTCGTTTTTTTATGATATCAAGCGACAGGACGAATAAGTCCTGCTTCTGGTTTCTTACAAGACTACCCATGACCGTCGTAGTGCCACTCATGAACTAAACCTTACTACGGTTTTATAAAAAAAAGTAGTCTTTTGAGACCTTTATTAGGTCCAGTTGCCTGAGCGCAGTGTCTAAAATTTGTAATGGTGACTGAAAAATTAAGTACCTAAGTGAAATCGAGGTATATTATGGAATATTTTTTTTATGATACCAAGCTACGGGATGAACAAATCGTGCACATGGTGGTAAGCGACACGCCTACCCATAATACATGAATTGCAGTCTGAGTGACACTGCCACTGCGTCACAAAAAAACATAAGATAACCAGTCCCATATGCCTATAATTTCATCAGTACCCTTATCCTTTAAAACCGGAACGCAGTGATGGTCACATTACTGCTTGGCGGCAGAAATAGCTGTAGTAGCATTACTTACTTTCCTGAACGAACACTTTTACAAGGACCTCTATTACGAAACGTTTAACTGGAATCAATATAATTTTATTAAATATACTCGTTGAACACAACGTCTGTATGTCGAGTGATATTTGAGATGTTTGATTCTCGCATTGGGGTATTCATAATTACTCATGGTGTCTATTCACGATTCAAATAGCTTTACGGATACGAAAATTGAAAGATTCCGAGGTAAGCACGTTTTGGATGCCAAATGAAAAGAATTTTATTAATACTTCTTGGAGATCTAATTGTAATTCTTACATTTATTGAGAAAAGGTCAAAAGTTAATTAAACGATTAATGAAACGAATTTATTGAATGTAATATTTATTTAACGTAGTAATAACTTAGAAGCAGAAGAGTTCTTTATGAAAGAGTTCGTCTGGGGAAGTACTGCCACCTTACCTATTTCTAACGCCAAGAGGTAATGTGAGCATTACCGTGTTCCGGTTTTGAAAGGTAAGGGTGCTGGTGAAATTATAGTCTCGTGGGACTTGTAGCAGATCAACAGACAACTTATGTCTGAGGGTACGAGCGCGGTGGCAATGCCTTTCAAATATTTGCGATTTAAAGATCTGAGTGGCACTAACCAAGCGCACGACTTTGTTCGTCTCGTCTTTAAAAAAAACTAAATAAAAATTTATCTGCAGCCGATATCCAATCCTAAGTCAAAAGAAAGTAACTAAAATTTTGTTGACTTTTCAAGAAGTTGTCTTAACCCAAAATTTAAATTAATCCAAATGAAAAATATGTTCAGACTGCGAATAATTTATTCAACTCCAAAGAACTTCGCGATGCATAATGAAACTTAAATCCAAAGGTGCACAAAAGCCTGATGCGGCATTAAACATTTTTAAAACTTTAAAGTGTGCAAAGAGCTCTAACAGTAACTTAGGAAATTTATCATATTATCTTGAGCTGAACTTTACAGGCTTAATAAGGAAGTGAGTTATGGTATAAGTGCATCAGCAAAACAAACAAGATAGAAGTCGGGGACCGACAGCGTACAAGAAGAATGGGAAAGTTTAAAAGAGGATATTTTTTGACATCGCGACAACGACGACATGAGCCATTGTACTTCTTAGAAAATCTTATGTAATCTTTTTTGTAAAGAAAATCTTGTAACATTGATTTTATTGAATTGTTACCAAGTGACGAGACGAACAAGTCTAGCGTCTGGTGGTAAGCGACTTTGTTTATCATGTAATATGTCTTACTCCACGATATAGATATGAAAATTCGTGGTAGCTTAATGGATTGACTTCGAGCAGAACATAGTGTATACGTGTAAGCAGTAGTTTGTTTAACATAATGTAGTCAATATGAACATTTATTATTGAAGACGGGAACGTGAAAAACGAACATAAAAAAGCCGTGGTACCCTAATGGTTTGACCTACCTACCACCTTTTACGTAGAGGCCGGGTGTTCGAATCCGGGCTCGAACATCTGAGTTTCTCGGAATTTATGTGCGAAATTTAAATTTGATATTTACTATAAGGACGGGAAACATCGTGATGAAACCTGCATGTCGACAACCCTCGGAAAATGTGTGAAGTCCCCTACCCGCATTGGGCCAGCGTGACGTACTATGGCCTGAAACCTTCGCCTGAGAGGAGACCCGTGCCCAGCAGTGAGACGCATAAATGGGTTGATGATGATGATGACAATGATGACCATGATATTCATTTATTTTTTGTGGAATTACTCCACTAGTTTCTTATAATTATTAATACAAAGATCGAACACAAAGGATAAACATAAAGGACACAATTTTTGTTTGTGTTCAATCTATGTATTAATAATAATAACATCTTGTAACACAAATGTAGAAATTGTAAACGATTTTGAAATTATTACAATAAAATTTCATAAAAGTTTCTCGTTTTTCAGGGGATAGAGAAAGTTCACAAAGATCATTCTTCACAGACATTTTAATCTTGTATTTAAATCTTTAATCAAAATCGACATACAGTATTCAAACCCGAAAACCTAAAGACAAACAAGAAAAATACCATAAAAGCTAAAGGTCAAACAGTTATAAAACTCGATTTGTTTGCCGAAGCATCGGTTTCTTTGACAGGCCCTCGACAGAGAGGTGTAATCCGGCCCCAGTGCCGTTAAGCTTTTCGAGATCAAATACCTACTGAGTTTCTTTAGTGACCTATATTTTAACGATGTTTTCATCACTTATAATTACGGGGAAATGGTTTTTGTTTAGGTTAATTTATAGGCACTTTCAATGTATGTTATGATTTCGTTAGTTATAAAAAGATTTCCTGGAAGTTTAGACTCATGAGACGATAAATGTACGCCAATAACATATAAACATGCATTGCCGTTTAAAACTTTTTCACAGAATTTCTTTATATAACAAAGGGAAAAACAGTCACTCAGATTCTACTTTACCGCGAGCATTCGCTCGTAATAAGTATTCGTCAACGAGTAATCGAATTGACAGAACACCGCGCTACTTATTAAAAAGCTAGCACAAGCGTAAATATTCCCTGGTAAGGACGTAATTCAAATAGATAATCAATACTGAATAAATACTTAATTAGTTCAGAATGTGCACTTATCTACAGGCTAGGTACATTTCGAAAAATTATAGGGCTGCTATCGAAATAAAATGAATAACCAGTTAAAGACCGATGAAATAAGATGCGTTTTACTAACCGACTTCAAAAAATTAGGAGGTTCTCAATTAGTCTGTATTTTTTGGTTTAAATTTGAAGAAAATATTCCACCTGTAAGGGTGGCAAACTAGGGAAAGAATCCGGTTTCGCGCATTTTCCGGTAACCGATTTCAATCAAACTTGGGAAATAGATATAATTCCACGAACTTTTGAGGTCGGTTTTTTGTTATAAAAAAGTTCTAATTTGGCTTATAATTTATACACGGAAGACAAAATATGACCTCGATGGCGCTACGGTTTAAATTGTGGGTTAAAATTATTTTCATTATATCGTATATCGGGTGAAATAATATGTTCGCTGTGATTTGTGTATGCATATACCTTAGTACTTAACACACGTATCCGTATGTGTAACTTTATCACAAACATCTCAATGCACAGAACACGTTATTATTTTTAAAATCAATTCCTTTCGCGTAGTTCCCGGGTAACAAAATACCCATTGAGCGACCTGAAAGCAATTTATCCGTTGCCTCACAACAAGATCAAGTGCGGGGCAACTTTATCAAAGATCTTTGTAAAGATTTCGGCCATAGTATATATTAAGTAGAACACCACAGTCTTCTTCAAACAGAAATAATGGGAAGAGATAACGACAGAGCTGGGCCATTACCCAATTGGGTAAGCGGAGATTCTATTCTTTTGTCCAAGTTTATCTCGTTCCCTGAAATATGATCTGCGGACCGTTCTGATTGTCGCGAGCCCATTCAATTTCGGGCCTTCGTTAAATAAAGGATGCCAATATTGGTCATTTATTGTTGAAATTTTCTCCGCTAGAAATTGCGTAGGTGGATTTGACTTCAATGTGATTGGAGTGTATTACAGCGGAATTTTCTTTTAGGGTTCAATGAACACGTTTCATTCTTGGAACATTATGAAAAAATGTCCATTTGAATCGCAACTTTCAAGCAATACGACAAGAAAACTAGGAACCAATGTGGAAAATATTTGTTTTCAAACTTTTATCGAAAACATAAATTATATTTTTCCCCCCAACTCGTGTATTATCGGTTGTATTGCATGTAACTTCGGGACACAAACAATATATTAACTTCTTTATTAAAATTTACGACTTCTATTAGACATGGTGAATTTTTCGGTTATACTGTCTTATGTATAGGGTTGTACCTTGTGTTTCGGTTATCACTAAATGTGCAATGTGTAAACCGAAATAAACAAAACAAACGTTAAAAATTCTTTCTTAATCTTGCAATAATTATTGTTGTGAATATAGCATTAACATGTTCCAATTTGATATAGCTTCTTCTGTAGAGGTCAGCTCTTTTACAAGCTTGATAACAATGGATGTCTGTCGATTGTTACACATAGGAAGTGAAATTATTTTTTCGGATTTAAATCGTTTCGGGCCCTTTACAGGTCCCATGGCCAACAACCGTGTCAACCGTCCTATGGTCAGGACCTGTAAAGGGCCCGAAACGTCGGTTTGTTTGAAAAAACAAATATACGCGATTTAAATCCGGAAAAATAGTTTCATTTCCTAAATGGATGTCATTGTTAAGATCTTGTGCTGTATTGTTTACTTGGTTTGTATAGAGGCATACCTTGTCTGCCGTAGTTTTAATATAATTTAAAAGTAAAAAATCATCATTTCTTTGATTTTTTTCGTATGGAAAAACAGAATATAATTTACAATGAGCAACATTTGCATTGAAGACATTGAATATTTGCTTTTCCTCTCATTCTTATATAATATTCAGTAAGTTAAATTGTTGGGAGTAATTTATCAGACCTTTTTATACGTTGCTGAAATTAAGAGTGCTTGGATAGTTTAATATTTTTTTGGCGGCCCCCGTGGCCGAGTGTTGTATACCGGTTTTCATCGTGTCGCCATCTCTGAGGTCCCGTGTTCGATCTCCAGCCGGATAGAAAAACTTACTTTTCTATATTTTCTCGGGTTTGGATGTTTGTGATACCGTCGTTGTTTCCGATTACCACAACATAGGCGCTTTACTTACTTTGGGATTGGAGCAATGTAAATGTGATACCACAGGCATTTGATCTCGTAGCAAAAACCATCGCAATATATATACACATGATTACCAAAATTAACTATTCTTCAGGGCTGCGCAATCTGCCATCATCAAAATCATCAAACATTTGACACGAACGCCAGTGCCAATACTGTGAATTCATGGCGTACGGTAGATAAAATATAACACCATTGCTATAAAGTCACGTGTAATTATAATACACTTTAGCTTAAAAAATAACAATCGTTTTATAATACCAAGTAACGAACAAATAAGAGTTGCAGTGTTACTAAGTGTTTCAAATAATCAGGTTTGTAGTTTCCGAACCCGGGGTCGATTTAAAGTTGCAACCGAACCCGTATGAGCCCTTGAATATGAACTGTTGTGTATGTATAATATATATTATAGAATATTGTGTATATTTTCGAAAATGGACCAATTTCCTTAAAAAAATATTTATAATCTATACATCGGAATAGTGTTCGGAAACAAGGTCACAACCCCTTAAACAAAATGTACCAATATCTACCGAAAATGAATTTAGGTTCAGACGATACAAATTTAATGTCATCTCTAGAGGTGCAACTGAACCCGGGACTAAATGAGACTCAAATTTAATTATTTTTGACAAGCAACCAGACCCGGGCTCATTCGGGTTTCGTAGCAACTTTAAACCGACCCCGTATTCAGATGCTACTAACCCAAATAATCTGAGGGGCACTGCCACGGCGTCCGTCACCACGAAACTTAAGTTGGCAAATCTCATGTGCATGTAATTTCACAAGCACCATATTACCCTACAAACCTGAAAGGCAGCAATGCTCACATTACTGCTTGGCGGTTAATATACGTAATGTGGCGGTACTTCCCTGGACGAATGCTTTCACAAGGAGCTCTACTTCTACTAAACTGTTTCCCTCTTAATTTCCTTTTGTAAATTTAATTCAAACTTTTAAATATTCAACGTTACTCAAGTTGAAATTACTCATAGTATTACTCAGCTTTTAAATGTTTCAAGCACTAAAGGCGTCTAAGGCGCGGAAATAGAAAGGGTTGAATCACTAACGAAGCGAAGACGAGAATCGGAATTAATTTTTGATTCTGTTTGCTACATAGACTAGGAGGTTAATTATGCAACACCTGCACTGCTCGAATGCATCATAGTTTCGTATTTTATTCGTTGGTTTATGAAGTCGTTTCTTTTGAAACTATGGTTTCATATACACTTCATTTATTACTGTGATATCTTTCTGCATAATACTTTTATCGTATATAATCGTTAATATATCTATGTAGATTGATATAAAATGGTTCAACCATCTTTGAGCTTGTGAATGTAAATCACACATTGCGCGAGAGCGACATAAAGCGAGAGATCTCTATATAATCTCGCACTTTATGTCGCTCTCGCGTAAGTCGCGCCCGCCCTATGGTGCTAGTCCTACTGATTGAACTGCTTCCATGGCCGGACGGTTACTATACAGAGGACCGATCGACTTCGACTCCCTGGCCGGGAGAAGTATTTGTATGGCCTATAATTATTTCTCTCGTGAGTTTGAGTGTCATTTGAGGTTGTCTATGTTGTGTCCATGGCACCCGCGATACATGTTTTCCTTGATGGGGGGCTAGGAGTGTGTGCAGAAAAGTAAAAGAACACTTTGTTTATCATTGAAATTTCTGATTAATCGTTGTAGACGCGTTGTTTGGGGATCCAAAATTTTAAATCGCAATTTTTTTTTCTTTTGTTATTTATTATAAATGAGTACAAGACTTTTTGTTGCTGTAGACTTCAACTAATAAAAGCTTAAGAGTAATAAGTACAAGGTGTAAGAAACAATGCACCGAAAACTTCGACCATGATTTACTGAAATTTCTTGAAAATTTTTTTATAGCCACTAAGGGTAAAGGATATCAGCAAATTGTTATTTTCAACTCTCTATACAAAGCACAATCAGTTGAACACTTTTTGTATGTAATCAGAGCTGATATATGACTCCCAATGATCTAGCAACAATCGTAACTTTTTTAAAGAAAAACCGACCTCAAAAGTTCGAGGAATTACATCTATTTGCTAAACTTTATTGAAATCGGTTACCGGAAAGTACGCGAAGCCGGATTCATCCCCTAGTTTGCCGCCCTTGGAGGTGGCATATTTTCTACGAATTTAAATGTTACCAATACTAAGGTAGAGGAGTAGTAAGTAAGTAAGAGGGTTCTTTCCAACAAAAAATAATCATCTAATTCGGTTCACAATCAAGCCGGAGAAATCGCGTGACTTACACACAAAGAAAAGCATTCGAATTGAGACCCTCCTCCTTTTATGAGGGCGGTTAACAACAGCTACAATAATTTAAACTATCTCTCTCTAAGCTCTGCATTGATTTTTTAATATAATATCAAGTAACCGAGAGACGTGCAACTTCATATTACTTGGTACTTGGTGTAACGGGCTGGTGTCCGCAACTCGACGACAAGGCGCCTATTTTGCGTGTGGAACTTCATATTTTTAGCGAGGCTTATGTCAAACAACGGATTTTAATAAACTGCTGCAAATATATTCTTAATAGCTATATTAATCTTACTTATATTGATGAAAAACTAAAAAAACAACAGGTGTCTTAACCTGAAGGGATCCTGATTAGTTCTTGCGAAATCCTTTCTAAACTGCCCACTTAGGTATACATATGTCTGTTAAGTATTCTTTTAACAGAACTGCCTTAATCAAGTATTAAGCTTAGCTTTTCATTAAATCGGGCCCATTACGCTAGCACGAAAGGAACCGAGCTGCCTTTGCACAACTGTTAGAGATGGGTTAATGTACTTAGTATTTATGTAACTGTTTTAAACTAGTAATAATATAAATACGCACGGGTTGTTCGTCCCGTCACTTTGTTCTGTATAAAAAAATAAGTTTATTGAATTTCAGGATGTTTCACCACCATGATATAATTTTTTTTTATAAGTATATATTTGTTTTAATTGATTCAAAGATCAAACAGACACAAAGAAAAATTACTTCGATCCCGCTCGAACCAGGCAGCGTCTGTTTCCATGTTTGTTGCCCACGTCTTCATAGTAGTAAAAACAGCATGATATTTAATAAAAATTAGTATTTCAAATATATATATTTATTTTTAAAATCTGTTGATTAATTTGACAGTTCTGCGTTTCTTTAATAAGTAAAAAAAAGCTTTCCTTAGAATAGAGGTTGATACACTTAGCTTAAATGAATTTTATTTCACGTAGGTCCAAATCGACGCAACAAATAATCAATAAGTCATGTATGTAAATTTAGGCTTATATGAAGGTAAAACATAAAGCGACAACCATAGTTGATGCTGTATATCAATTGATACAGTGTAAAAATACTATGTCTAACCTAATATTTTAATCTCAGCGCCTTTACCTGTTCCGAATATCTAGCAAACTCATTTATCAACCATTATACCCATCCCTACAATTTCATTACCGCTCACGCGATCTACGTATACGGTACAATTTCCTTTCATTCTTTGTATCCATCATTGATTTAAGCTGTCCGACGATTTGACTGTTGATGTTGAAGAAAATTACGGCTTTGGCTTGCTGGAACTTCAATTTCAAGTCAGAATCTGTCCTTTTTTATAAAAAATAAGTGCGCATTTGACCTCTTGGAAAGTGACGATGAGGTCGACGATGTAGCATGCACACCTAAATAATGCCTATTCAATCTCGCCTTGAAAACGTCCAAGTTATAGCGTTCGGGGAAAAAGTCCGCAAGCAGGGAATTCCACTCCGTAGCCGCTCGCCATATACATGTGGAAGCGAAATGCTTCGGGCGAATACTGGGAATATCCACAACTTCTTCTTTTGGCCTTAACTATTTTGAGTCTTGGATAAACTAAACTAAAGCATTAGTTATATGCAAATTTGTCTTAATTTTCATAATTAATAATATAAAAACAAACATATTGAATTTAAAAAACCAGGAGATACAAAGTTGATAGCTTATAACTGGGAATACAATAAAAATTCACTTTCAAGAAATGACATACCTATGTAGGTTTTCGGTTTTTATAATTATAAACATTTATTAGTATTTGATATAATAATATTATAATTTAAGTACAAATGAAACATATTGTTTTATCAAATTTTGATTAATAATTATAAATTAAATTGTATCAGTTAGACTTTACTTTTTATAGTATTAGTAGTTTATGTGACTGATACATAATGAAAGGCATTAAAATACGAGTGTGGGTTTATGAAACGAGCCGTCAGGCGAGATCTCTCTATGTGTAATGAAGTTTAGGGAGTTAAAGTCCCTTTTTATGGTGACTTAGACCCAAGCGGTCTGCGGCGCCCTTGCGCCCTTGACGTATAATAAGCGTTTTAGGCTAAAAGTTTCTAGCATCTTTTTTACAAACAAATTAAAATTTCCGTGGAACGTTTAAAATGATACAAATTCCACGTGGAACCCATTGACTTACAAATAAATGGACGACGGGTCTAATACAAAAACCACGAAAAAAATGTCCCAAGTCAACCTATTCGAAATTTAAATTGTAATGTCATCGCAGTATCGCGCTGTCAGTCGAACAAATGAAGACTAAAGCGGAGTTTGGCGCTCTGTATACGATTTTAGCGCCTTACAAGTGTGGACACTTTTTAGCGCGGACCCGACGTCCATATAATTGTAAGTCAATGGTGGAACCTTTCCTAGTTGTCATCTGCCATGTCACCTCTACAACTTTATAATCAAAATAAATTAAACCGGAAAAAATAGTGAAAAATATTGAATTTCGCCTCCTGTACCTATAAATTTAATGATTTAGAAACTTAACATCTTTAGGGATAATATCAGTTAACATTTCCTTGTGTACACTGACGTTGGCCACCATTTTGAATTCTTTTCAAACATATAAAATTACTTTATAAGGCCTTATGCTACATTTAATCCTTTGAATAATCGGTGAACTGTTTAAAAATATTCAACCTGGCACAAACTGGCAAACTGCGCGCACATCTTTCTATTTGAAATTCTTATGGGGAACCATTCCATGCAGCATTGCACTACAATTCGATCAGCACTTTAGAGTCGAACCAATATGGTTAAAAAGACCGTAGACAGGGGAAATATTTGAAACAGTAATTAAACCACATTGCAACTTAGTACTGTGATAGTCAGCATCTGCTGCTGCCACAGATTTGCCTCAACCTGAACAGTGGCGAGTCATCCATATAACTCGTTTACCACCGGCTTGCTTAAAATGTTCTACATTTTAAATACACTAAATTATGTTTTCAATTTTATGTGCAGAATAACTTAACCAGTGAAATGAAGTGTACTAGTGTGTATGTGTATATGTATCTTGTGTGCCTTTTTGTTAAGGCCTGGGTTTTTTTGCTTTTCTCCGGCTTTACTAACGACAATTTTCACGCCTCGCCACTGAACTTGAATAACTTGTCGTGCTCCTGGTGTCAAGCGACAAGTCTGTCCATGGCAATTGCAGTGTCATTCAGAGCTTTAAATCGCAAAGATCTGAGGGCTACCACCTACCACCGCGTATATCTATATATATATATCACCATGAGACATAAGTAGACAAGTCTAACGTGTCTGTAATTTCACCAGCACCCTTGTCCTTCAAAACAGGAATGCAATAATGCTCACATTACTGCTTGGCGGCAGAAATAAGTAAGGTGGCAGTACTTCCCTGGTCGAACTCTTTCACCTTTTACGGGATCGAATGCCAGAAACAAAACACAAAGAAATCGCACCGAAAATTAAATACTCGCTTACGGGACCAGGTTAGGGTAACCTCCCCATTACCCGGTTAGCTATTGTCTACATTGTTATTCATCCGTGCCGTCTTCCCCGCATTAATCGCAGCAAACGCCGGATGTGGCCCAAAATTATAACGTTACCATCCGGGCCCAAATACTAGCCGATCTATTACGAACTAGATTTATTAGAAAGTTGGCATGCATTGTTCGCAATGGGTTGAAAGGTTCAAATAAATTGGAAATGTGGGCTACCGTTATCATCTTCATTACATTGCCCAAGCATATTGTAACGCATCAGGAGAGTATTGAAAATGTCCATATGAACCATATTTTTAGAAATTATAAAATTGTACAATAATTGTATTATATACACTTTTATAAAAAACCGACCCCAAAAGTTCGTGGAATTACACCTAAAACTTAATCATAATACTATTACAAATACTAATATAAAAATATCACTAATCGATTTTAATAAAACTTGACAAGTTTTATTAAAATCAATTAGCCGAAAGTGCGCGAAACCGGTTTCATCCCCTAGTTTACCACCTTAGAGGTGAAATATTTTCTTCACATGTAAATAGGACCAATCTTGAGGTACTCTCTTTCCAACAAAAAAGAATCATCAGAATCGGTTCGCAAACGCCGGCGTAATCGCGTAACATACACACAAAAAAACAAACGTCGAATTGCGAACCTAATCCTTTTTTAAAGTTGGTTAAAAAAGCTTTAATTTGCAAGCGTACTTGTTTACATTTATAGTTAGGTACCTATTTCTGTCGCCAAGCGGTAATGAGAGCGTTACTGCTTTTAGGTTTTAAAGGATAAGGGTGCTGGTGAAATTACAGGCACACGGGATTTGTTAACTTATGTCTCAGGGTGACGAACGCAGTGGCAGTGCCCCACAGATCTTTGCAATTTAAAGCTCTGAGCGACACCGCAACTATTATGGACAGGCGTGAAGCTTACCGACATGCGCAGGACTAGTTTATTCCGTCACTTGCGATAATTAAACAAAAATTTCTGCTTATTTCAAATAAGAAAGGAAACTGTAAAGAACTCTCCTTCATTTCACATGCAGTATTATTTTTGTTTTCTTATTAATTCGTAACCACTTAACACGCCTTTTGCAAATAAAAGTTCGTTCGTATAAGTTATTTGTTTTAATAACAGGAATGCACTGAAAATAGCCCTGTCTGTAGTAGTATAGATGTTAAGAAGATTATAAAGCAATCTTGAGTGGGATGTCCAATACCAAAAGCAAAACCGTTTCTGCATTTCAAAAGGCCTGAATACCAATACACCTACAGTCTATTCGCAGAGCAATACTGGGCGCTATAGAAAATGCAATTAGGCCTCAATCTACGCATAGTTTGCGAGGAATTTCATTCATAACCTCCGGTCTTCAGGAGAATGCCACCACCTCTGCCCTTAACTATTGTCTATAAATTCTGAGACTTTTGATTCAGTACAAATTGTTTTGTTATTCAATGAACAGACAGGTTTGTTACTTTTAACAAAAGTGTTCAAATAATGGCGATTTTATTTTTCATTATGCTTTTTAAATATTGTATGTCCTTGTAATCGATAACATATCGATACTAGTAGATACTTTTGAAGACTGTAATACACTCACGGACATATTTATAAAAATGCTGTAAGAAGGTTAAATTATGACAATATTCATATAAAGTATGGTCACATTAAATATATGGACGTTTTATCGAAATCAAAAGACGATAATAGCCGTTCTTTTTTCAAATTAAACGTTCTGTTCCACTAAATAATATCCATGACTGTGTTATAGTTAGAATGCTTGCGTTGTTCCGTGACCTCACTATGGGTTCTAAACGAAAATTAATTTAAGTAATTTGAAAAACTTAAATCTCATTCCTTAATTCTTTTTATTTCGATTAAACGTTGTGATATGTGGCTAGTGCTTCATATAAACATTGTCATCCTAATTCAAACTTTTTTATGTCGCTCCTGCGCAAGTCGCGCCGTAACGTACTAGACCTACAGGAATAAAATTACATCCTTTAATGTTATTTATCCGTCATATGAAAGGATTTGACCACAATTAGTAACTTATTTTGATGTGTAAAAACGAGAGAAAACTTTGTTTTCACTTACAAGATACTTTCGTTTTATTCTACTTATAAGACGAATTAAAGCAAAAAATATATAATTATATTGTTATTATGTAACAAATAAGTAAAAACATAAACCTGAGATTAGAGCTTACAAAATATTTGTTAAAATTTCACATATTTATTTATAATCTTATTTTATACATTAATTTTACTATATATTTTATATGTATTAGTATATCATCATTTACTTAATATTAGTACATTTGACATAATAAATTTATTCTTGTAATTATTTAGTATGTAGCAATAAATTTCATGATTGTATTTTTATTTAGATTTTACTGCCGACTTTCCTTTCAATTCTTCAAAGGTTTGTACAAGAACGTGTTATTTCTTTCTTGAAAATTTGTTTTGTTTTACAATAAAGTGTTTACATACAAATCTAGTCAGAACAGCGTTGTTGCACTTTTTTGAAGGTTCAAGCGTGTCATCTTTTTGAAAAACCCCGCCTACTACATAATTAGTGAGGTAACGTAAATATGTTGCTGAGACCTATCGGTATCGATATTTGTTATAAAGATAATAAGAAACTAAAACGCAATATATTAACATTATCTTTTAATAAGCCGCCCACGTCGTTATTCTAATTAGATTTTTTTTATTATACCAAGTGCCGGGATGAACAAGTCGTGGGCCTGGTGATAAGCGGCACGCCTGTCTATAACAGTTGCAATGCTACTAAGAGCTTTAACACCCAAAGGTCTGAGGGGCATTTTTTTTTTTTTTTTTTTTTTTATAATAAATAACGCACACACTCAACATAGCCCCGCACTAGGGAAACCCTGTGTCGCGGGTGCCATGGACACACATATAGACAACCACAAATTCCGGGCGATTTTCGAAATGTTTATTCTGATGTGCCGTTGATATATATATGTATATACACTTAGAATAATAACGCATAGAAACGTAGCCCGCACACGCTAAGTGAGGCAAATTGAAGCGCTCCCAAAGGGCCTACACGAGCGGGCGGGCCGTCAGTGCTCAAGGTCAACTTGCACCGCGAACAGCTCAAGAATTTTAGCTAAAACTGACAAAATGTGCGGTAAATGAGTGTAAAAATAAGTCAGACAAACATAAAATAGATACTAACATCACATTCCACAAGGAAGTAACGCGTTTCAACTTGTATTTTTATATAAATATTCACTAAAACCGAAAATTAACCTACTACTAAAACTAGCCTACATGAATTTGATCTTTGCCTCACTTGTGACAGTTCGTTTGATATGAAACTATTATTCTATGCGTTATTATTCTAAGTATATATATGTATATATATATATATATACTATTTATATTATTCTAAGTATATATATATATAGAATAAAATTATATATAAAAGTACATCGGCACTAAGCTCATTTCATAAAATATTATTGTAACCACAATAGATCCAATTCACTCAAGTACAAAATGTAACATCAAACAAAATTCAAAGCGAATGACAACAGTCGAAAATGTCTTTAATTTAATGCTAGAAGCGGGAATTCGAATAACTCGTTAAATATTAAACAAACATGTTCATAATTAATCGTATCACACATCTTGAGCAATCTTGTACGTCGAAAAGAACGGTTTACATGTATTTACACGCTCCGAATGTTTGGACGGATTTTCAGAAGTAAGCAATGTAGTTATGTTTGTAGGATATTTGACTTTAGTTAAGCTGGTGAAGTACTATAAATGTGGGGTATTAAAAGAAACCAAACCATTGGTGAAACTGTTTAATTCTCCATTTTAAAACAATTTCAATGTCTTCGTCTTTTTACGCCTTTAATTCTCTCTCTCGCTTGCACGCCCCTTTCATCTCGCTCATGCGTTTGGATATGTTCTGTTCACTATATAATATTATAGTAATGCAAGTATTTTGAAATTAATAATGACACAAAAATGTATTATGATTTCAAGGATCTTGTGAAAGAGTTCGTCCTGAGAAATACTGCCGTCGTATCTATTTCCGTGTTCATGTTTTAAAGGGTTAAGGGTGTTGATGAAAGTACATGTAAATGGATCTTGTCAATTTATGTCTCAGGGTGACGGGCGCAGTGACAGCGCTACCCGGATCTTTGCATTTTAAAGCTTTGAATGCCACTAAACCGTCATATTTATTAAGACACGCTTACCACCAGGCGGACGATTCGTTCTTCCCATCTCTTTATGTAATAAAAATGTATATGCACGAACATTGGTATTTTAGGTCATATATTGCAGCCTTGATAATAAAATGACTAAGTTCAAAAAGAAATATTTTCAGAAAACGGACACAATAAGTAATAAATAAAAAGCTTTTCGTCACTTTATCACATTGTATCCCATCAGATCCAGATCACGGATGCACCACCTTTTGACAGCCTGAAAGCTTTGTCAATTACGAGTGTGGTTTAATTACAATCAGTGTTACAGCCCCGCGTGTTTATGCGGCATTTTTCTAGCTTATATCCGCTTATGAGTCACGTGCACAATGTATTAAGGACATAAATATACATACGTTTATTATGTGCAAGAACTCTTTAGAATTTCGCCATTAGGCATCTTTACCTGAAACTCGTTACATATAAAGCTAAATAAATTTAAAATAGCGTTCAGAGTAAAACTAAATTGTGCAAATTACAACGGCAGGTACAAAGGGAATGCAAAACCACGGAACATTAACTATTCCAAATTCTACGTAACAGCATGATGCAAGTTGCACGTGCTAGTCAGTCATGTCCTTATTCTACATCAGCATTCGTTCATTTTCTATTCCTGAGCTCCGATCTGGTTTTTGTCGTTGGGCCACTTCGACGGTAAGGTTCGACACCCGAAGAACACTTATCTGGATTCCACTGGAGTGAAGCAATGGAGACAGGTCTTTGTGAACCTTTTTTGTATCAAGAGGCGGAACGAACAAGTCGTGCACTTGGTGGAAAGCGATTCGCTTGTCCATAACAGTTGCAGGGCACTGCCACCGCGCCCGTCACCCTGGGAGGTGACAAGTTTCATGTGCCTGTAATTTTACCAGTACCCTTACCCTTCAAAACCGGAACGCAGTAATGCTTCGCGGCAGAAATAAGTAAGGAGGCAGTACTTTCCTGGACGAACTCGTTCACAAGTAACTCTACTCCTACTATACCTTATGTTATTAACTGACACTCTTTGGGTACCGAATCTAAGGCGTATATAGGTAGTTAAAAGTGTCTCGTACCGAAAAACCAGACGAGAGAAAGAAAAGACAATTAAGCGACTGTCAAGTGTGGTATACGAAGAAATCCATTACGTACACATATTCGGCAAAAACAAGCCTTCACGCTTCGTATGCAGATGTGCGTGAGACGAGCGCTGGAATGCTGAAAGTGACAGTTGCCAAGAACATTACATGTATGTCTACACATCCTACTCGAGAACATAGTGTATATGTGTAACCAGTGGTTTGTTTAACATAATATAGTCAATATACGCTCACGCGATGCGCTCCTCCTACCGCAAAATGGCGGCTTTTGGTGTCGCAAATTAGAAAAGCATTCAGTTTAAATACAAGTTTTTATAAATAAAAATTATTATTCTGCATTGCTACATAAATACCCTCCGTACTACCAACAAAAACATCTAAAATAAAATGCAGTAGTACACCGCAAATCCTGCAATTAAAAAGCACTAATGAAATTTTTGGTGTACTTGGATAAATATGATAATATTCCGTTTGAGTGGTTCTAACGTTTACCATGAAATTACTCCTTAAAATATAGTTTATAAACATTTATATTCAGGGGAAACTTAAAAAACGCTACTTACGGTATGTTTTCAATAAATAAACACCGAAATCACCAGCCCAAACAATAACACACACGATTGTCGTGACGTATTTTTGAAGTTGTTTATTTTTTTTAAATGACAGACCCTGGCATTAAAAACTTTATATTTTGCTAGAGTAGTTACCGAAATAGCAATTAATATTAGTTCTTTTACCTGTTATAACTTCGATATCCGGATAAATCGGTATAAAATCATCACCGGCACCTCAAGGTGTGGTATGCGTCTACGGCTGCATGTATCGCGTGAGCGGCTATGAACATTTATTACTGAAGACGGGAACGTGAATAGAGAACATAAAAAAAGCCGTAACAGCCTAATGGTTTGATCTACCACCTTTCACGTAGAGTTCGTGGGTTCGAATACGGGATCGCACCTCTGAGTTTCTCGGTACATATGTGCGAAATGCGAGATCTGCGCCCCGTATAAATGGGTTGATGATGACGAACGTAAAAATGTATATTGTACAAGTTGATATGTACACATATGTCAGTTGGTATGTCAAACAGAAGATTTTCAAATTTTTCAAATTTCAGATTGTCAAATAGAAGAATAAGCACGAAAGTTAAAGAGTTACTCCCTAGTGTCGTCAATGAAAATTAAATGTATAAAAGAAAGATACATTATTATTTACAACGGTAAAACTACTACAATAGCAATAGATATTTGAATTAATGAAACTAAATTTATGACAATAGATCGTAAAGGATGTAGACCTATTGGTGATTCACTGTTTTGTCGCTATCCACTGGCGGATGTAAAACATTTTGCATACAAATATTGCATATGAAACTATACACATAAGCTATATTGCTTTTTAATAAATAATCTTCTTTAGTACTATGTTTATTGATGACGTTTTACTACCATGATGTTCAATTTTTTTTGTGAAATTACTCCACTAGTTTGTTACAATTATTAATACAAAGATCGAACACAGAAAAATTCATTATATCCCCTACTGAGCTACGGAACCAACCAGCAGACTTTACGAGTCTTTCTTTGTGCTTACTGCAGAACTTTGGTTTTGGTTTTCAACGACTTTTTTGCCGAAGCGCCATCTGTGAGAAATCTATGAAAGTTTTTCTTCACTCAACCAGAATAACCCAATTTGTTATATAGTGAAAAATGTAAATAAACTTGTTTATTTAAGCGTTCCTTTATGATGCATTCGATTGGGACAAAACTTTCGCTGAGTCCTTAAGTTTCTGAAGAATTGTGAGCTAAATGCTGCGTACCGGTCTTCTCTAAGGTTTTTTCTATTAATTTAAATTTAATATATGTTACAAATGTAATTGATTGAATACATGTAGCTGTAGCTCTAAACCACTGAGGGTTTATCCATCCACAGCGATACGATCTAACAAGTATTTTTATATACAGTTCTTAAGTTTTCGCGATTATTGTACATACTGCCGTCCACTAACTAAAAAGTGGCTTAGTGGCAAATGGTCAAATATCCTTTTTAAACAGCAAAAGGTAGAGCACAAAATTCTTTTTTGAAAACAGTTTAAATTAGTTGTTGTGTTCGACTTATCGGAACTTATCCTAACAATGCATAGCTGAAATATCATTAAACAATTTTAATATTCTAAAACTGGGTTATGGTATTTCATGATAGCTCAAAAAAATATTGTTAGCAGACGGCAACATAGGAAACGGATCAGTTAGCCGAGACCATGAGACGTATAAAGGGCCCGAAACATTGGTTTCTTTGAATAAAAAAATAGTTTCATTTCGTAGGTACTAAAAAAATTGTTTGTATTTACATTTTCCTTGTGTACAAACTAAGAAAACACTTACGAAATGAAACTAGTTTATCGGATTTAAATTGCGTATGTTTGTTTTTTCAACTTTTGTTTTTGCACGCAGGCTATTCATTTAACAATTTAGGAATAATATAATTTAGTTTTCGAGTACCATACACGAAATTACTATATAATTATATAATTAATTATATAATTATAGAATAAATAGGCACTGTACATATACGAATGATTTTTTTTTATATTAACTGAACTAAATAGAACTTACGTATGCTATACGACATACGTTTTTAAAATAGCTTTGATTTCGTTTGCAAAAAATTAATTCTGATATAAAGCCAGTGTCCCTACCGCTCGTCCCAAGAAAAATGAACCGTATTAGTACGGGAAAAATGAATTCGAGCTGAGATAGTATCGATTATTTAGGGAATGGTTTGAATAGTTAAAAGACAAACACTTGCCGGGTGCAGCAGGTATTATTAGATTTAGAGTTATTTATTATCTTGTAAACTTTACATTATTATATACAATATATTGTATTCCAAGAATCGTTACAAATAGTAATAAATGTTACATTTCAAAAAATTACAAATATCCAGTACAAGTTTTGTACTACATAATTTTAACATAGCCAATAAATTATAAATATAATATTAAATTATGTAAAATAATGATGGAACATATTAAATAATATAATAATAATTATGTCAATATAACCATTGTATGCATAAAGTTTATGTAATTTATTCATTTCTGTAAAATAATATTTACACCAAATAATAATCTATAAATTACAACATATGTTACAAGACCATGTCCCTATATTCTTCAGTGGAATAATACGCATTATCCAACAAAAAGTCTTTCAGTCGACGATGAAATGTTTCATCATTATAAGAGACGATGCAATTACTTATTTCGACTTTTGATATATAGTATAATGCTACATTATATACGCATTCAATAAGGAAATTGTAATCAAATTTAATTTTTTCCTCTTGATTGCTGTTTGTTCACGTACTTTTCTTCCCCAAATTTATCTTGCATTACATTATCTTAAATTAAATACTCCAAAGATAATCCAAACGTGCAACAATACACACAAATTCGACTTATCTGGACCCAAGCTCATCTAAATAATCCTAATCTGGCCAATTATACTCAGTTCCTGAATTACTTAACCCATTCAAACCCTTAAATCGCTGGTAATACGATCTTAAAATCCTTACAGTTTCCTGGTAGTTAATTGCCTTGTTTACCCTACCCTTCGGTATTTAGCAACTATATAGAATATGTTTCCCAAAACACGCTTTTTACACCATATTTGGATTTAGCAATCTTCTATTACAATTTGAGAAAATTACCTTATCTATTTCTGCCGTCAAGCAGTATTGTGAGCGTTTGAGCGTTCCGGTTCTGAAGGATAGGGGTGCTGATCAAGGCACATAAGGCTTCTCAACTTATGTCTCAGGGTGACGTGCGCAGTGGCAGTGCTTCTCAGATCTTTGTTATATGAAGCTCTGAACGGCACTGCGGCACTGCATATGTTATATATGGATTCATATATTATATAGTTCTTGACACCTAATCGAGAACATAAAAACGTAATTCGGTATTCAGGATTATTTGGCCGAATGTTTTGTGTATACTAATTACACTATTCGGGCATGTAATATCGGCTGAAACATTAGCTAGAATGTCACAAGTTAGTGATATATGGCACGGGCCAGATTACTTTGCGTTGAAATTCGGTAAACCACTCGCGCAACGCGTTACCACCACAGTCTAGGGTTGGAAATTTCCAAGTACAGTCACGCTCTTGTTTTTTGTTGTGAAAACACGAGTTATATGTAACATTCGTGCATTTACTTAACTGATATAATTTAGTTTGCTGTCACATGAAAAATAAATGAACATTCGATTGCATAAACTCTGTAATCTGTAACCGCAACAAAAACAAACACATAACGAAATTCAAAGATCTGTTGACTAAGTCAGTTAGTTGTTAGTTAGTTATGTAGTTGTCCCAGGCATGGCAACAGATACTGGTTCGAGTCCAATCAGATCTAAGGAATTTTTTTCATCAATAATAATAACAAACTAGTGAAATGTTTGTTTGATATAACTCTTAATGGTACCACTCTCAAAACGCATGGTACCACGATTACGGTTAACTAAGGTAAACGATTATTTTATGAGGAACTGTATAAGTTTTGTACAATAAGATTCCGGAGCATATATTAGGATTATCATTTCCTGAGTTTAAAACTTACATTAAAAATATTTTAACTGAAAAGCCATAATACAAAAAAGAAGATTATGTAATATGTATGTATATGTTAGATAAAGATGTATGGAAAGATGAAGATGAGTGTAGATGACACACAATTATGATTCAAAGTTGATTCCATAGCATTTAAGTTTATTTGAAAAAAGTAGTCCCTAGCGTTTCTTGCTTGTTCTTCTGAGGGAGGTCAGCGTAGTGAATGAGTAGTAGCTTAAAAAATGACGTTTTCGAGTGTAAAAAGTTTTACCTAGGGAATAAATGATTATTGGACTTTGATATGAACGTGGTGGCTTGGTTTCAAGCTGTTATTAAGTAGATTTACCAACAAATTGGCAATTATTAATACAAAGATCGAACACTAGGATAAAATTCCTTCGATCCGACTGGATTCGAACCAACGGACGAACTAGCAGACATTCATCACGATACTTTCTTATACCGTTAGGATCAACGCCCATTGGCGGTACGGCATGACAGGGACACTTTTAGGTGAAGAATAGTAATATATCACTTCCAGTATTGCCAGCTCGGTATTGACCACATCTAAACCTATTGCTTGGTGTTTTACAAGACTAGTCGATAGGTGGCACTGTAATTAATTATTACGCAATCATAGTTCCACAATCATCCGCCAAGTGGCGCTGCTGTGACGACGATGCGACACATAAATATTTATTATTAAGCGCTAGACAACCACACCATTTACCAGGGGTTAAACTATTATAGAGTATTCACTTTGTACTGTGACTACCTGAGCGAAGGAATTTACTCTGGAGCATTACTCAGAACACCCAGACCAGAAGCAATTTAGAAAAGTTCATTTCCCTAATTGATCCTACCGGGAATCAAACTCGGGACCTCCTCGTCTAGCTTCCACAGTGAATGCCGTTGGACCACCGAAGTCAATATTTAGTACAATTAGAAAAGAATATTCAATAGATTAGAAATGTCATGTATCAATTATTCAAATTTTTTTTCTTGCTAAAGAATCTGAGTAACTACGGTGAGAATCGTATTCCCATCAATGTCTCCATCAAACATGGCTATGAACCATATCACAGATAGCAGCATCCGAATAAAATAAATTCCATTGACACCGAAACATTAAGCTGCCACAGATAACGCAAATGTCATAAACTGATATGACAGCGTACTTTGCGTGATACTGTTAAGAAATAACTTTTTATAAAACCAAAATGTAGAATTTGAGAACATTCCACTGGAGGCACTTAAAATATATGTACGATTGTGTGTCTACAGCTTTTCTTATCTCAAATTATAACGAATAAAAAAAATTTTTTTCATCACACTTGTTCGTAAATAATATGATTGCTTAGTGGCTAACTCGACTGTAATGCCCCAAATAAAATCCTTGGGTCTTTTTTTTTTGTATTATAGTCATGGTCGGTAAGGAGTTTAAAAAAAATGTAGCACAACATACTTCCTTTCCTAGGTCAGGTTCAAGTCCAAGCAAGGAGGTTACTTAAATTCAAAATTAAAACATTCGCTTAAAATGTTATCTAAACAGAAATTTTATTGCCATTCAGCCACATACTACTTAAATACTTAATATTAAGAATTTCTTATAATCGATTTTAATTATTTTCTGTATAAAAATGTAACATTTTTTGAACAAACAGATATACGCGATTTAAATCCGGAAAAATAGTTTCATTTCCTATGTGTAACAATTGCGAAAACCTAAGAAATGCGTGTTTGCTTTTTACAACAATTTTGTTTGAGTTGTATTACCCAAGGAAGAATTAAAAAAAAAAAGAACCCGTCATTTGTAAAATTGTTAATGGTTTTGTTTAAAACCATATTTATTTGTATTTTTTCCTCGCAAATGTAATGAAAAACATTGTATGTATCAACGACGGTAAAAAATACAAAACTCGAGTTATGTTCTCAGCATTCGGTTTCGGGCTCTAATAGACTCTCGTTAGCAGTTTTTTTTATCATACTCAATACACAATGTACTATTAAAATACTTGCCGTTTCTTTTGATGGAATATCATGAAGATGGTTCATTATAAAGACCGAACAAACACAAAGAAAAATTCCGTCGATCCGGCAGCGACTCGAACCAGCGTCTGTTGCTTTAACGTGGCTACTGTGCCTCTACCACTAGTTTACTGTGACAGTTGTCTCTAGCGACTGCGTAAATTACTTTATGTTGTATGGCAAATTACACAGCGGTCACAAGAAGAATTAAAATTTTGTATACAAACAATTGACGCAGTCGCTAGCGATAACTGTCATTGTAATCTCTTGTAGAGGCACTACTTTTGAACAAATAGTTATACCTGACTGAGTGACGAAACTTTAAAAAATTCTCATAAGTAGCGCAAACAAAATCTGTTTTAACGCAATACGAAAATCCGCAAGAAGCACATAAAGAAATTCGTAACATCTGCTGGCTAATCCGAAGCTCAGTTGGTAAGAGCGGGAAACATGTTAACATTCCTAATTGTTTAAGGATATTTTAACAAGACTTATTATTATTAATGATCTCCAGATGATCAGCAACTTTTTAAGTTGACAGAATTCTAAATACTTCTCAAGATAATGAGTAGTAGAGTTTGATCTATGTTATAATTTCAAGTGCAATTTGCTTACCTATGAATTAATATAGATTATTTGAGTTTGAGTCATAATAATAAAATTGAGGCATGCGTAGAATCCAAGCAGCTATAATCTAGTAGGAGACGGGTGGCTTCTCGGTCGTGAGTTCAAATTCTTGTACAGTCAACAGCACATCAAGCTATATATACTTTTGTTTTTTTTATTTTGTTTTTTTTATTTTGTTTCGAATATCGCCTCAATCAAGATCCATCATAAATGTGTAACTTGTGATGTGTAAGTGTCCGTCTAGCGAAGTACTGGCACCGTACCTATTTCTGCCGCCAAGCAGTAATGTGAGTGAGTGTTAGTAATTTGGAGTTGGAGGTACCTACAATGGCAGTGTCTCTCAGATCTGTGTGATTTAAAGCTCAGAGTTGTGCTGCAATTGCTATGGACAGGCGTGTCGCTTACCACCAGGCGCATGACGTGTTCGTCTCATCAGTTAGTATTGTTAAAGGTTTACAACCCTTGAAAAACAAGTCTCTCGATTGATGGTGTTATTCTATGTTATGCATAGAATTCCTTGCGTGACCGAAACGTGTCGTGTTTGAAATAGGTAAATAATAATTTATTAAGCACGACCTAATAAAATCAACAAAGTTTAAAGAACAATTGTTAAAGTTTGACACAATTTTGAACCACCGATTACCCATAGTAAAAAACTTATATTAGGGTGAAATTTTCAGTAACGATATTTTGATAGCTTGTCAGCCAAAGTCCACATCCGAGACCGTCACAAGTCCCATGTACCTGTAATTTCACCAGCACCCTTTACCCTAAAAATCCGGAGTTTCAGCTATGTCATATATTTAGTATGTCAAGGTTGCATGTAACGTCACATTCTCCATTGTAACTGTAGACTTTTAAAGTAGGTACAGCCATCAATCAAAAAGTTACATACTTTGCATTTGTTAAATAGACGAATTCAAAATGGCGGCTAAAAGTTGGGATTCTTTTTTGTTTCGTGAAGGCGGAAGTTGGGCGTTAAATAGTTAAGTACTTCGCGAGTTTATTTTGTTAGAGAGTACGTAAGTAACGTCGTAATTTTAAACAATTTGAAGTAATTCATAAGTAAGTCATTTTCTAACTTTACGGTCTTAATCAGACCATATAAAAAGATCATTGCCAATAAACTGACCCAGTTAATGAATGTTTGCGTACAAAAATCACAATAGTTTTAAATTATGTAGTTTAAAATAGTATTGAAAATCTTTGAGGTTAACACATGTAACATGTAAAAACCCTAATTAGGGGCGCGTAAGTATTGCGCGAACCCTGCGAGGTCAGTTATAGCAGGAATAAGATCGAAATCGTTCTCTGGAGGATCAACAATAAATACAAAACACACAAATATTTTGCACTGACAGACATTTTTTATATAAAAACATTTTTTTTGTATTTTGATCCCCAGTACCCACAGTAAAGCGACACATACCATTAAAAAGTACACATACTTTTCGAAAAGTCTATCCATATGTCATTTCATTGAATAACAAACAATTGTACATGGTATGTTTACATTAAGTGTTGAGTAATTAAAAAAAGTGTTAATCAAGAGCAACACTCAAACAAATCCTTTAGATTTAAGAGTGCCAAGTACCTAAATAATAAATTATTGTAATATAAGTAAATTCTAAGGCAAGTATACGTACAATAACGTGCGTACACATACACGCACATGCACACAAACTCACGAGAGAAATAAATGTAAGCCATACAAATATTTCTCCCGGCCCGGGAATCTAACGTTGGACCTCTGCGTGGCAGACAGCATGGTAACCAATCGGCCAGAGAGGCAGTTAACAATGAACAACATTATCCACAATTTGCTTTTAAAATTGTCACAGTAAACAAAAAAGAAATTAACTCTGGGCTTCAATAATAGGTTTCTTAAATTTAGAAGCAAGTTTTTTTTTTTTTTTTTTTTTTATACCTGACAGGCAAATGACTCCACTCCACCTGATGTTAAGTGGAAAGTGGTATCCAAACGCGATGGAACCTAGTGCAGCGATGGAATAAAAGTAAATAAAATATGTCAATAATAAATAGTCAACAAATCATAGTACTGAGAAAGAATAAGACGTAAAAGAACTCTCTTGCCAGCATTGTTTGGCAGCGTGCTGTCAATATATAAATATACATTAAGTAGTAAACCGTATGAAACATTGGGTTCAAATGTAGTAGTAATTAATTATTATCGTCTCAACAAACAGCTGTTATTGTCGTCCCAACTTGCCCCGATTATATTTACCCCTTTGACTTGATTAATTTACATAGGATATGACAATTAACAAATGATGTAGTACTTACGTTTATGCCATACATCACACTCGAAACCTAATAGTGTCGTAACACAAAAATTGGTGGAATTGTGAAAGCCCGAGTTGAAAGTTAAAAAATAATACTGAATTGATCTTATTGCGAAAATTGTGATTATTTTTATTTGTACATAATACTTAGTTATCCGTTTATAAACGAGAATATAAATTTATCATTCAATAATTTTTGGAACTTTCAAATCGTGTTTTCTCAATTCCACAATTCTGAGTTACGACATTATTTTTGGTTTCATGTGCAACATAATATGATTATTCATATGTACTTATGTACTGCATTGTCCAAATTGCACCTCAAAGAGGATTTTTTCATGATACTAATTCACAGGATGTACAAGTCGTGCGCCTGTTGGTAAGCGACATGCCTATCCATAACAGTTGCAGTGGCATTCAGTGTTTAAAATCGCAAACATCTGACAGGCAGTGCCACTGCTCCCGGCACTATAGACATGAAGTTGACAAGCCTCATATGCCAGTAGTTTCACATGACTGTTTAGCGACAGAAATAGGTATGATGGCAAAACTTCCTTGAACGAGCTCAATCACAAGTAGCTCTACTACTAACTAAAATATATGATTAGAGGCATGGATAATAAAGTGCAGTGAACGCTATCTATTGAGCAAGCCTTTAGTTCTGGCTTGAAAAACCATAAACAACCCTTGCACCTATTTTAATGTGAACAATCATTAAACAATATAATATAATAAGTGACCTTTTTCTAATTTGAAAACTAATGTTCAAGATAGACAGGAAATGTTCCTCATTCACACTACTTTAATTACATACGTAGATACTGCGAACGTGTACAGATTCACCAACACACGCACACACATTCAAATTCACTCCTGTTAATTCACTCAGACATAACGCAAAAAATAATCAAAATTTTATTATATATTATACTATATTGCTCGTTTTCAATGTGGACTGACAAGGACAGGACCGGATGAAGATGGCGAACAGCTGCACTTGACCAGCATTATTTATTTGTGCACTTATTGTCGGTCTAGTGAGAATCCTAGTGCACAAATAAATAATGAAGATCAAGTGCGGATAGTTAGAAAAACTCGCACGGCTAGAACATGCTGACACCCGCCTCTTCAGTCCCTTCGAGACCATAGACGATGCAATATGTCCGAAACGTCGAGGTAAATAAAATATGTTTAATACGTGATTAAGTCCCGAATTAAAAATCAAATAATGTATAAAAATCGCAAAAGAAAGTATACGTTGTAGCTTGTTTATGGAGGTTTACTGTAGATGATGTGAATTTTAGAGATATTGACTTAAGGTTTTATAATTGTTCATAGTGTTATATATACTCTAAGCTAAAAATATAATGTAAATACAGTGTCTAAAGCGTTATTCAAATCTTTTACCGACTATATCTACATGCCTCACAAATGTAGGGAACAATTTGCAAACAGATTCGCTTATAAACTGGTAACTACGTCATAATCGTCTTGATGAATCGTGATTGTCTCTTGTTTAATGGAATGTGATAGGGACATTTGTTGTACACTGTTGGGTGCTTTAAAGTACATATCCAAAGTAATATTGTAAATGCGAAAGTAACTCAGGCAACAGCCTGACCTAAACCGCTAACCTAACCTAACCTAACAAGGTTTTAACACCTAAACCGCTGAACCAATATTGATGAATGTTGGTATAGAGGTAGATAGGCCCAGGGATGGACATTGCGATTCAATTTTTATGTAGATCGATTCAAGTGCATACGACGTAGCGATTTCTTGTATCAATTCATTTCTATGCAACTTTTAAGCAAATCGATTCATCATTAAGGCTAATTGAATCGTCTAGATCGTATTCAAATTATGAATACACCACAAAACAGTCTCTTTCTAAATCCCTATTGAGTCGTAACGCTAAACCTATTTTACATTGGTCGGCAAGAAAAGTAGTTAGGCAACATCTAAGTGGTACACAAGGCAACACAACAAGCTACACATTGACGAATCTAGTTCCGTTGCACTGGAGGCGATATATATAGGCGACACAAGTGTATACTTTGACGTGCTGTTGACTGAACAATAAGTCAGATTTTTGGCGATTGTTGCTACTCGATCGATTGATACGATATGAACGTCTTTTTCACTGATTAATATCACTCTAATTGAAAGTCATAGCTGTCAAAATGTTCTTTTTTATCAAAACTAATTTTGAAACGATTTTATGACATCGACTCAATAGCATGTGATTGAAAAAATCGATTCCAAGTAAAAAATCGTGCATCCCTAGATGGGACCTATGAAAAGGACAGACTATTTGTTGTCACAAAAATAAGTCTTAAACGGGATCAAATAGAGGATGAAAGTTTGTACGGAGAACCAATAAAACTATGAACGAAAATTAGTATAGTACAGTAGGCTACTCGAAGAAATTATCCTACGAAGACAAAGTGGCTGGCAACAGCTAGTTATTTACATATTTTTTGTGAGAGTACTTAAACAGTTTGTTGTTATAATTGATACAAAAATCAAAAAAACTCAAAGAAAGATTCCTTCGATCCAGTTGACCTTACAAATTTCTCTATGTGCTTGCATCAGATCATGTTTTTTTTTATAGACGAACGCTTGGCAACGAGTGTTTCAATTTCGTTAGGTGACCGAAGGATGGTAATGATAAGAGATGTAAGTCCGTGAAAGTAATTTTTTTGTTCATTATATTGTATCTGGAAGAATGCAAAGTCGAAAATATTAAAAAATTTCTTAGGTTTTTGGCGATTTTTGTACATAAGATATGAAACTATTTTTTCGATCTAAATCATATTTGTTCTTATTTTTCTTATTATTATTGTATATCTGAATAATTGTTTCAAAAAACTAATTTACATTTATAATTCTCAAGCTTTTATTGAACGTCACGATGTTTTAGTGCCATGTACAAAAAGTCGTTAAAAATCAAAAACAAAGATCTGCAACAAGCACATAGAAAAATTCGTATGGTCCGCTGGTTCGATCCGTGGCTTAGTTGGCAAAGCGTCGGGCACGGTTTGCTTGAAGACGTCGGTTCGAATCCGGCCGGACCGAGACTTTTTTCTAAATGTTCGATCTTTGTTAGATTTATTGTTGTTGTTAGATTTAGATCCGACAAAATAGATTCATTCCCAATGTTACAAAAATACGAATTTCGAAAATCTGCCGATATCGTCAGATTTGCGAGATCGCACTGCATGCGGATGGCGCAGGTCCGTAAAGTGAGTGCAATAAAGAAAAGGCCTGTACCCAGCAGTGAATTGATATTGGCTGACAATTATGATGATGAATCATCGACGACGATTTAGAAAAAAAACAACGAATGTTTATGACAGTATGTAAAAAGATCTACACAATCTGAACTAATACGAACAGTTGTTACTACAAAATCTCTCTAAAATGAGGATCTCTGAATTAAGGATTTCCAAGAAAAGCTCTGTTGGAAATGAGCTGAGATGTACGGTAAAGAATTTTGAATTATCAAATTAATAGCTGTCTTTCTCTTTCTTTTCTATATATGCACATATATGGTATATAAAATAAAGTAATTTATTGCATATTATCAATAGCACAATATTACAATTTAATATAAGGTATAGTGTCAAAGGATATTATGATCGACGCTAATATAAACATGGGAATGAATTGGAAATGAATCTATTATTTTGGATAGATCCATTGTTCGTTCGTTTTGTTTTTTTAAACATATTAACGTTTCGTGCCTTTTACTAAACTTTACCATCTCAGTCCGCCGTGATCATGGTGTCTGTAAACGGCCCGAAACATTGGTGTTTGAAAAGTAGTTTTATTTCATATGTGTCATAATAGAAAATCTAAAACTCTCAAATAAAGTAGTACAACTAAAAAATATAAATGAATAACTATTAATACAAAAATGCAACACTTAGAAAAAATTCCTTTGATTCGGCTGGATTCGAACCGACGTTTTCCAGCAAACCGTACCAGACGCAAATAACTGAATATCATGGTGGTGAATCATCCTGACATTCAATTAAACACTTGATTACAGTCGATAGCCACATCTCTAGCCGGCGCTGGTAGCTGTAAAAGTGCCTAACTGGGTGACGAAATACTTACATAGATTTCTCGTAGATGGCACTACGACTAAACAGTCATTAAAAAACCAGATACAAATATCCGACAAACAAGCACATGAAAAATTCGTGAGGTCCGCTGGTTCGTTCCGTGGCTCAGTTGGCATAGCGTCTATCACGGTTTGCTAGAAGACGTCGGTTCGAATCCGACCGGAACGGAGGATTTTTTTCTGAGTATTCGATCTTTGTATTAATAAATATAACAAACTAGTAGAGTAATTTCACGAAAAAATTATTGAATATTATGGTGGTTAGACATCCCGACATTCAATAAAACATTAAGGGTTGTATTCCAGAACTCTACTCAATGCTCAAGTCAGGATCTGAGTATGATTTCAAGCACTGGAAATACGACCGTTAGTGCAGGGACTTGAGTATGATTTCGAGTGCTTTAAACCATACTCAAATCCTGATTTGAGCATTGAGCAGAGTTCTAGAATACGACCCTTAAATATAAATAAACACAAAATATTGTCAAAATAATTCATAATGATACCAGTGCTAACGGGTTAACCTAAAATCCATTTTCAATTTTGTGAAATGATGGTTAAATTTTTTTATAATTATAATCTTAGCAAGAAATTTTCAAGAGTAAATCTTTGGTACCTACTAATAACAAAGGTCAAAGTTATTTCACCCGCTAGCCCTATATAAGTTTTCCCAAAACTTCAGGCTAACCACAATCATGCAATCACCAACTTTGTTGAGACGAAGTATTATAAAATATAACTATTTGTTTAGAAGCTATCGGATTCCGTGCACGCTCGTCCACATGTGCCAAGTTTGACGGTCGAAATTGCCCGGCACGCATGGAATCATAAAACCGTAATAACATATAAGTAAAAGTTTTTGTAGCCGTAGTAGAACAAAGCCCACTGTAAGGGGTCAGGGGACGGCGTTTTATTAAAGTCATTCAGAGAATAAGAGAACATAGACGGTCCAAAACTAGGCGTCAACCAATCACATGGAACAAAATGTCTAGGATATAAAACAAAATGAAGTTAGGAGTTCATCTCGGATCAAAATGATTTGAAGGAGTGGAAATGATAACGATAATGTCGATGGTAATGATGGATAACTTAGCATTAAGCGATCCATTGCATTTAAATATGGTCAGTTATGTACAATATGTATTAATCTCTGAACAGGTTGAATTAATAGTTAAGACGGAGTAGGAAGTAAGTATATATTTTTTATTTATTTTATTTGCATTTATGAACGAATTATTTAATATTTTATAATTGTTTGTAATGTATTTTGCAAGTCAAATAATTTTTATATTGAGGTAACGTAATAATTTTTATTGCGTTAATAATTTTTTTTAACAATTTTTAAATTCATTTTCCGTAATAATTTGATGCATTCAGTAAAAGAGTACAATACGGGTTATTTGTAAAATACTAACAACCTTGCAGGACTATAACTGCCTCCGTGGCCGAACGATTACCATACCGGACTGCCACGCAGAAATTCCAGGATCGATTCCCGGGCCGGTAGAAATATTTGTAAGGCTTACATTTATTTCTCTCGTGAGTTTGGGTATAATTTATGGTTGCCTATGTGTGCGCCCATGGCACCCGCGGCACAGGTTTAGGGAAACCTGCGGGGCTATGTTGAGTGTGTACCTTAAAAAAACTACGAGAATATTAGTAACAACAACTCTACACAACAACTAAACAACAACTCGACTTTTAATAATTCATCAGATTTTACTTTCGTACAAAATTAAAAATATTTAAATAGATTGCTCTAAACGGTGAAAACTGTATATGGTAACAAAGAAAGTGCTAGCGTAAACTTTTATTTTTTAAATACCAAGTGATGGGACGGGTAAGTCGTGCGCCTGGTGGTAAGCGACACGCCTATCCATAACAGTTGCAGTGCCACTCAGAGCTTTAAATCGCAAATATCTGAGGGACACTGAAACTGCGCCCGTCAACCTAAGACATAAGTTAACAAGTGTCACGTGTCTGTAATTTGACCAGCACCCTTACCATTCAAAACCGGAACGCAGTAATGCTCCCATTATTGCTTGGCGGCAGAAAAAGACAAGGTGGCAGTCCTGTCCTGAACAGGCTATTTCACAAGGAGCTCTACTGCTATCAAAATTTCTTGTGTATACCATTGCTCTGTATTTGCAGTTATTCTTCTATCGATAGAGCCATTGTCACATTGCGCAAAGGGCGTAGGTCTAACAATTGTTACAAATTGTTCTTAATTGAACCGACACATTGGGAAGCCGCTGTTTACTCGCTAAAATAGACAAGTACTATGTAAGAATGTAGTCAACCTCATCACCAAACGGAAGGCCGACTTTTAATAAGCGTTCGTCCTAATTATGAGTATAATTTTAACAGGTTTATACCACGTACCTTTTTTAAATAGTTAAGAACAGTGAAAGTAAAAAAAAATACTTTTTTATTTACTCCTACACACATCATTCGGGCTTTGCATTTTGATTTTTAAAGAAAAAATATTGTTATCAACGTGTAAAAGCTTTCCTCGGTTTTACAAATTCAAATGTTGCACAAAGTCTTGTGGGAATGACGTTAAGTATACGAGTTTGAAAATTGTATAATAGTTTTTAATTAACCAAACATTTTTCAAGCGTAAGGCATTTAATACTGAAAATGCAAGGTGGCTCGAATTATGTGTCCAGAAGTGTAGGTACATAGAATGCTGTTAGTATTGTCATCTGAAAACCTGCCACTCTAACAACTTGGGCCGTAACGCGGTTTATCTACCCATAGATGCATATTCAATACCCGAACCTACAGGGGTTTTCGAATAATTTTCATACAGATGCAATCAATGCTTTAGAGTAACCATTCAATTCGTCACTTTTTCTCGAATCCGGCATTTCTCACCTGCCGCTCCGGTATCCAGACAAGTGAAGTGAGGGATCAAGTCGGATTTAGAGATTAGGCACGTCGAATGCATCTGTAGCGACTTACTTCGTTCCAGCCGTTACTAAGCCACGGAAAGTCGGCAAACAGAGGATTTGTACGAGTTTTTAGGGTACCACGTCAGCTGTGAGAACAAAGAGATAAACATGGGAGTTATTGGCATGTGTAAACATATGCTTCATTATTGTAAGATAAGCCGTATAAGATCTGGTGAATGAATCTTTTGCAAGAAAAGGAAGCTACTTTGTAGAATTACTTAAAAAATTCTTAAAAAACAAGGGAGAGAGAAGTGATGAATTAATAATTAAGTCACTGTTTCAGCAATATTATAAGGAGCATTGAAGTAGTTAAGTTTTTTTGGTGCATTTTGAAGTGACTAACGAAAGAGTATGAAACTAATAGAATGCAACAAAAGGATGCGAAACGAAAACGCAGAGGGGGGAAAGTTCGCAAATTAGTTCGAAATGAACAAAACGAGTAACTGACCAACCATAAACTGCAAGGAAAACATTATTCATCGCCGCGTAATTTCTGAACGAAAATGTCCAAATTCAAAGTCACAATGCCACGAACAATACCTCCGAAAGCGTAAAACCAACCGCGACTTTTCAAAGGAGCAAGCGAACCATGCGAATTCACGAGAAAGTTCAGGACAAAACCCGCCATGTCCTAGAGACAAATTCCCGCTTGCACGCAGAATAATAACTGCCGACAATTCATGAATTTCAGTGCAATTTTGGAGCAATTGTAAACGCCGAAGAACATCGGATGTTCCATTATGATTAGTACTTACTCGTAATGGCAATTCCGAACATTGTCTGTACCAACGAATATCAACAGCAAATTTTCTCAAACCTTTATAATATTCCGCACAGGAATATTAGGGTTTTAATACAAATTCACCTATAACACGTATAATAGCGCGGGAACATCAAAAAGGTTAACCGTGAACAAACATATGTAAGCGAATTCTAATCTGTGTTGCGGCAGGCATGTTTTGTTAGGCGACGTAGCTGTGATAGTGGGCAGCCCGACATTAAAATTAAATTCTGTGCAGCCTGGGAAGGCGGGTCTGTACTCGTTCATTATTGAAGAGAAAATGAAAGTCAAACGGGTCAAACTCTATCCAGATTCACATTTTAGCTTAGATGTTGCTCACAAAATTTTGTATATTAATTTAGTTTCGGCTCGTATCTGGCACTCGGACAAAAGTGAGTCAGAAATTTTAATCAAATTTATCGAACTAAATTGAAAACGAAACACACTGTATGACATGAAATATATCTCTCGCGTATGATTCATTCTACTTGCGGACCACTGATAAATAGCACATGCGGTAAGCGGAAGTCTTTGTTTCACAATGCCAACAGGGGGTCGGAGTGGAAGGCTTATTCTTATCGCTTTTAATTTGAAACGATGCCAGAAAAATAAAGAGGCTTCTACGAGTGGCGGAGCTGCGACGGTGCGCGGCGATTACTTAACTTTAGTGCGGCTGCGGACCGAATTACATGAAATGGCGCCCAACGTAGAGCTCGGTATAAGTAAGCAAATTGTGCTTGGATATGAGAGAGAAGACAAAATTTTACCGAAGATAAAAGATGCCTTATGTAAATATATAATAAGCTTACTGCATTATACATATATTATGGTAGCTTTTTTAGCGCCCAGCAAAGGACTTTCGAAAACTTAGTAAAATTGTTATTAGCCGTTTCATTGTGTCACTGTTATTATTTAATCGATTATATTTATTAATTTTAATAAAACAGTAGCCTAGTAATATACATGTCTTTATGAACCGTGATGCTCAGTTTGATAACGTGCAAAATTTTAATACAAAGATCAGTCCTCAAATGTAGCATGCTCTCTTACAAAATTGCGAGAGAGCAAACGTCTAGAAATTGCAAATTCACCCAACTCCGACGCGTTTTGTTCGCGGCCTGCAATTCGCGCACCTCGCAGTTCTTTACATTATTTAAAGAAGTAGCCGCGCAAAGATTCTCTCAGTACGAGTTTTTTGTACCATCTCCAGAAATTCATTTGTAATTCATACAAAATTCTTTGCACTTCGTTCCCTTAGGTTTTTATTGCCTCTGTAAATTTTTCTGCTATAGGCAGTCTGCCTAAATACGTTTCTACCTTTGCGTTTAAGTATTAAATAACGCAGTTCAATGAAGGAATCTGCCTGATTCGAAGCGTAACAAAGAGTAATCTCCCTGCTAATTGCCACCCCGAGCGAAATAGCTCTTCCAATTTTTTTTCGAACAAATCTCGGCGAAAAAAAGATTGCACAAACAAATGTACAAATTAAGCACAAACGAGGCGCCATTTGCCCTGTAATTTCATCGGACTTTTGGTAAAAGCAAGTCAACCTTGCCCGCCCACTTCGATATTTCGACTGGAGAAATAAATGCTCGCCTATAATTTTAACAAATACCCCACCCGAAGTGGCGTTACATTTCGCGACAGAGCAATCTGGGGCCGTGATTACGCATCGAAAAAACGCTAAGAGGCTCCCTTCTGCGACGTTACATCTTAATGTAGCCACAATATACATAATGGCCAGATATTTAGACCACGAGTGCTTCTGACTGCTATACATCAAACGAAGACATTACCACAAAACGCCTGTTAGATACCGACAGCATAAAATATTCGGAACGTTATGATATATTTGAGGGATATGGAAATCGGTGGTGGTGCCAGAGAATATTATGTATGCTGGTTTCGTTTGCAGGGTAAAAAATATGGTGATAACAATCGTTAAATTTATTTTAGTTCGAAATGTCGTGGCGAGGACGTCATCTTTGTGCGACATCTCTACGTAATAAACAAAAGAGAAGGTTTGGTTAGATAGAATAGAGTGAACGCCCCTAACTTTGGAGTGCAAATTTCCTGATCAATATAGTGACGATAATACCCACTCGATCGGGTCGTCGTTAGGTCTGAGTAGCGTATTTTGCTGACCGTGCGATTTCTCGACCCCAGTGTACGGAGCGCTTACATCTCGTAAATATCAGGAGCTCTGGCGAACATTTCTCTTCGATAAATTTAAAAATTTCCAAATGTAAATTTGGCTCAACGTTGCTCACGGGAATGGCTTGTAAACTAGCTTTTAATATTAAATGTTACCGGTACATATTTTCTTACCGCAAAGTAGACCTTAAACCAGACTCGAGAATATATTGTTACTAATAAAATTTCCTTACAAAAACAAATTAATTTTGTGACCTCATAATGTGAACATTTGTATACGTCTCGTTCAATAAGATAGTAAATTGTACTGTCAGAGAAACAAAGCCACGCTCGAGAACCCGTGAAAAAAGAATAGTTAAGTAGCTATATCGTAAAGGGCGTGTCACAAGCAGACCCATCTAATGAAGGGCAGAAGTCCGGAGACGTTTCCGGTCCGAAGGACTTTTTTGCTGCCACTACATCTGTACTATATTGATGAATAATTTAGTAAGTAAGAGACTCCTTAAGGAATTGCTTTTTGTTTTTGACAGAAGTTATAGTGTATTGGCACTCAAAGATATTTATTTACCCTGTACGAGTATATATGTCTATCAAATTATACATATACGATACTATACTCGTATATATTATGGATATAGGAAATGTATTACAAAGGGGGATTGTATAATGCGGTTTATATGAATGTTTAATTAATGTCCTGGATATAAATTATGTATGCGTGTAATAATATTATGCGTATTACCAGTTATATTTATGTTATACTAACAATATGAAATTATGAAACAATGCCATTATGTATTGGATTGGCTGAAAAATCTGATATGTATAATGAAAAACATAAAAAAATAAATATCAAACTTTATTCTATTTTATATTTCGCCATCTTTCGAATAATTTTGAAATTCCTTTTTCATAAAAAATCCTGTCCTTACTTATAAAATGCAGTTCTAAGAGCCTATGCACACGGCGTATATTATACGCTCCGCAGAATCGCTGTAGTCGCGCGTATGTGTCGCGCATTTTGATAAGAGATTTAATTTTAGTTTATTATTAGTAATTAAATTTTCGAAATGAAGCAACTACATGAAATTCTAAGCGTAAACTCCAGTGGAGTATATAAGCTTCTTGCTTGCAACGCGAAGTTTTCGCGTGCGTTTGATTCGATTCACTAAAGGGCGTCACGCGCTGATGACGCGCGTTTACGGCGTCATAAACGCGCGTATAAAATACGCCGTGTGTTTGATGGTATCTTCGTTGTCAAACCCGTGTCCATTCAAAGAGTTTTGTAAAGACCCAAACAAGTGAAAATCTGAAGGGGCGATAAACGAATACGGTGGATGAGATAACATCCCAACCTAACTGTAATAGTTTGACGCCTTTGTAAAGATGAGTCTGGTTTGGCATTATCATGATGAAAAACAACACCTTTCTACGATTCACTAGATCTGGGTGTTTTTCATGAATTATAAACTGAAAACTTTCCCGCCTATTCTTAAAATACGCGCTAAAATATTATTTTTAAAATTACCATAGACATACAACATTTAACATATTACTTTTTGTTTAAACCGCACGCACTTTTTGGCTAACCTATTTCTTACTTAAACCGATTTAGGAATAAATTTTTGTCTACCAACAAGGCGTTTCATAGTCATTTGGTGGTTCCCGATCAGTATTAGGACCACAATATAGATATATTCATTTCTATGAGATTTTACTGTCTGTTTTCGAGTGTGAATTTGTAATTTTACTGTAATCATAAATTATATAATATATTCTTACATATTCATAAAATCCTACTTATAAGGTCGTAATATATTAGCTGACACCCTCTTAAGACCATATTCAGTACACGAAATCAAATAACTTTTTCTATAGTGACCTCTCCGAATTCGTGAAAAAATAAAACATAGAACATGTCCTTAAAAGGAGGTCAGCCAATAAATTAGAACCTTATATTACAAAACGTCCTTTGGAGCGGTCTTGTTAGGCCGATGTTAAAATGGTAGTATGTTATTTTTGGACTCGAAATGATCACGGTAGTATTGACTTCTGACATCAATGCTAGACAAATTAGTTTTTGAAATGCCTTATGATGGCGGAGGACATTAAAAGTGCCTTCAAATTAAACGTAAAACGCAAAAAAAGCGTTAAACGTAAAATTTGTAGAAGGGCTGCAGTGGCGTGTTATGGCGCATTTATGGCGCATTTATGGCGCGTCTATGGCGCGTCTATAGCGTGTCTACTTACTGTCATACAATATCTAGTGTGCGCTTCTAAATATTGTATGAAAATTAGTAGTTCCGCGGCTGCAGTGCTTTGGTGGTGCGGGTGCAGTGCCACAGTGGCGCGGTTGCAGTGCTCTTCTATAAGCGTCTCATTTGGAAGCGCCCTAAGCATGTCATCACTTTAAAGTTACATTATTGCTCTCCGGTGATCCAGTGGTTGCCACTATGGCAAGATTAAGATTAAGATTGGAGGTCTCGGGTTTGATTCTCGGTAGAACCAGTTTGGGAAAGGAACTATTCTAAATTGGCTCTGGTATGGGTGCACAGGGAGCCCCGGAGTTGTGTTGATCTGGAAGTCATACACATTGATTAAATGTTGTGTTATGTGCAAGTTTCCTCACGGTGTACTCCTTCACCGAAAAGGTTATGGTAAATTACAAATCAAATTTCTCACATGAATTCCGAAAAACTCGATGGTGCAAATCCGAATCCGAATCCATGCCCTCTGCTTGAGACGCGGTAGGTCAAACTATTAGGCTGCCACGGTTTCCACATCTGAGAGAGAGAGGTGGAATATTTTCTTCAAATTTAAACGGGACCAATACTGAGGTACCCTCTTTCCAATAAAAAACAGATCATCTAAATCGGTTCACAAATGACGGGCGTTATCTCGTAACATAAATTAAAAAAATATACAGGCCAATTGAGAACCTCCTCCTTTTTTTGAAGTCGGATAAAATTATACAAATAATCAAACTACGTTTACTCTCGAATACTGTTTCTAAGTACTACTCAGCCTGTACTCAGCTGTGTAACACTCCGATTGCGGATGTAGGAGCAATTAAGACGTACATAGATAACGATGCAATTTCCGCAATGGAGAGTTAGTTGCGTTTCCGTATCTAAATTATCAATATGCTGTTGGGAGGTGCTACTGGATTTATCAAATTATTCAACGGTAAAAGAAAAGCCACTTATTACTTTGGAGATAAAGCGACGCGGTATATGGTATACCGATGGATATTCATAAACTAATAAATCCTTAGCAATTTTCAAAATGACAGTTAAGGAGCACTATTTATCGACTGTGCCATCAATGTTATAGGTATTATAGTACGAAATATGTATTTATCTAAGTATGTATAGAGTTTTAATAATTTAAATTTTGATTTTTTTTTATTCATAATTTTAGTTTTGTTGTGCACTTAAACCCGTTATTGTAATTATTGTCTGCTGTATTTTGGCCTGCAGGAAGAAGTTTATCTTAGAAATAAGCAGTACCTTTTGTTTGTTTTCCTTGTTATTACATGTGTTTTTGTTTTTTGACCGACTTCAAAAAAAGGAGGAGGTTCTCAATTCAATTGTATGTTCTTTTTTTTGTATGTATGTTACGCGATAACTCCGGTATTAGTGGACCAATTTTCATGATTCTTTTTTTGTTGGAAAAGGGAACCTCCATAGTGGTCACATTTCATTTTGAAGAAAATCATCCACCTCTAAGGGTGGCTGATCACGCATGAAAATTCATTTTTATAAAAAGCGAATAAATTTTACTTAAGGAGCAATTATTTTAATGGTTGGTTTTGCTATTCTCCAATTCAAGGCGTTTTTCTCACTCAATATAGTTTGAGTAGTGAGAACCGATTTTTATTATCTCCTGTGTCAAGTCCCGTATAGTGGTGAACTAGGGGATATTTCAATAACACTTAGCAAATAGACGTAATTCCACGTACTTTCGAGGTCAGTTTTTAGTTCTCTGTACTGAGATTGTTTCTGTACAATAAATAATTAAAGTTATTTCACGCTTTAGCCTTTTCTTTTGGAAGTCCGTGGTGGTCTGTAATATTAATAGGCTCAGTGTTTTCAGAACAAAGAAGCGGTGTTGCAGTAATCGGTAATTTCGTTATTTTGTTAGCTCCACGTCCCTTTGACTAAAAAAACGAAGTATTACTTATTGGTTGCTGAACCGTATTTGACGATCTCCGTGGTTGAGTGGCTTGCACACAGGTTTTCATGGTGTCGCCAACTCTGAGGTCCCGAGTTCAATCCCCTGCGATGACCCGGCAATGTATAAAACTAACTTTTTTATTATTGTCACGTGACTGGGTGTTTGTAGTACCGGCTTGCTTTTCAGCATTTCCGATTTATATAGCAAAAGTACTTTAGTTACTTACTTTGTGATCAGAGCAACGTACGTGATGATGTCTAATATTTATATTTATTTATTTATAACTCTCCTCCACTCCCTCTGGCTAATAATGGCTCTAATTAGCGATGCGCGACTGCGAATGATTTCGATATTCGGATTCGTTAGTAATTATTAATTACTAATCCTATCATTCGAATTAGAAGAAACCTACTAATTTTGATATTCGTTACTAATCATTCATTACTAATCCATAGATAATTAAAAGTATATAATCCATAGACTCCATAGAGCATTTCTGCCTAGCCATCTTGACATATGGTAAATACTGTAAATGTGATGGGGACGGATATGATATGGATAGGTGAATGAACGAGTTCAGAGTAGTTCCGACATCATAATCATTCGACTCGTGCACCCGACCGAATGGTAGGGTTATTCAGTATCGATCATCATACGCCTCGAGTCGAATGACTGTGCTTGGAATCGACTTAGGCGAATGATTTGCCCATTCGAATGATTAATATTAGTAACTTTCAATGTTGCGCATCGCAAGGTCTAATACTATAATAATATTAAGCCAGACAAATACGCCAATTGCCTGGTCTCGAACCAGGGAATTCCCAGTACTATGAGTACCAGAGCAACGGAAATTCATTACGGGAAATAACCTGGAACAATCAGAGCAGAACCAATTTTGAAAAGTTACCCCTAACATTACACGCCAAAGTTTATAATAGGTTCCGGGTAATCGGTAAACCATAAAATAGTAGGAAACTGCTGCGTGATAAGTCTATTTGATTTGGTGTTATCTTGGTCGATTGTGACTAAATTCTTCATGCGGGCGTTCTAATTTTCGAGAAAAAAAAGTATTCTCGACTACGACAACTTGAACGTTACATGAATCGACCTAATGTAATCTCTAAACTCGAGAAAAATAAAAACAGTCTTCAAACTAAAGGCGAATGCAGTCGCATGCAATGAAGCATAATCGGGTAGTTAACCCTACCAGCAACAACGCGAAGAATGTCGTCAGAGCTGCCAGGGATACAGCTTAGCAACGAGTCAGCTCTCTTTTTAAGAATAGCATAAAAGCCATCCGTGTGAGCTTCTGCGAACATGCCTGGTGCGCTGCAATACCGTGGCAATTCAGCAACACTCTAAACGCGTTGACATGACAACCAGAAAAAAATATAAAATGTACGAAACGGAGTCCGTAACAGTCCCATTGTCATTAAGAAGTCAGAATCTAATGAGGAGATCCCACGGAAATCGAAAAAAGCCGATAAGCTTTGAGGTCGGTATTTTTTCAACGAAAACGTAGTTTATTTTTTATATATTTGTTTTAAATTTACTGAAATGTTTGAATGAATGTTCTACACCCTCAAAAATCGGCAAATGCAAAACACATTTGTTCAATATCAAGGGTAGTAATTACCCTCCTCTTGGGCCTTATCAAACGTAGGTAAAAACAGACAATAAATTTGGTTAGACTGTGATAAATGTACATCAAACCAGTTTTTAAATATATAGGGACCCATAACCAATTAGCGAATTTGTTTTAAAGCTTCTACACCGCAAATATATAGTCTCCTCGAAAGCGCAATACTGCATCAAGAGTAAGTCCCCCAAAAGCTCCATTCTAATTACCCCAGCGGGTCTTAAATATAAACACTGCTTAACGCCGTAAGCAAGGTAAGCCAAGCCAAGATAAGCCTTGGCAACTAGCCATATCCATGCTATGGATAATGTGTCTGCTTACTACTGAACGTTAGTATGTGTACCTTAGAATCGAGGTTGGCTAATGTGTTTTTGTTGAATATTTACTGTTTGTTACAATTACTAATACAAAGATCGAACACAAGGAAAAATTTCTTCGATTTGGTTGGTTTTCTCACAGGTGGCGACAAATAAGTTGTTAAAACTAAAAACAAGAACAAAAAAAATACCTGCAACAAGCACATAGAGAATTTTGTAAAGTCTGCTATCTCGTTCCGTAGCACTATTGGAGAATGATAACCCTAGTACTGGGAAGTCCTTGGTTCAAGTTCAGCCGAATGGGAGGATTTCGATCTATCTACTCGTATTAATAATAATAACCACAGAATAATAAATACAGTAGAAATAAAAAAATAAAGTAGAAAATGGTTAGTCAGCGTCTGATGCGCGCCAACTATAGGTCTCGAAATACCTACTTGAGCTCAGTCCGCCATTTTCGCTTTGTATGGTATAGTTGGTAAAAACATTACCAGTAGTAGTATTTCAAATCATAGGTAAGTCTTATTTTAATGAATTTTTAATTTTCTGATTATTTATTCGTTTCGATGTTAATCATTCGTCGTAGTTCAGCTCCTGGCCGCAAGATGGCAGCATGTTGGGTAAAATTTCAAAATAAAATCAAGACGTAGTAACTTGCAATAAAGGTATTGAACTTTCAACGATATAGCGACTGACTAAAGTTTAAATTATATTAACAATCATGAATTTCTTACACCTTTTTAAATTAGAAACGATGACCAATCATTATCAAGATAGTGTTTATCATTTTGTTTGCGTGCGTTTTGGCAACATACATCGGTTTCGATAGTAATCGAGGCCTAATGGCACTTTTGTTGTTTTCTTTCTTCTTCCGTGATTATAACAAACTGGAGGAGTAAATTCCCCAAAATGATTGATTAAATGTGTTATCGTTATCTAGTTTCTTAATTTTTTTATTGCGTTTTTTTAATTATAATTCACTTGAATACCTACTGAACGATGTAAATCTCGCGAAGACACTCATTATCAAAAGGTATTTAGATACAATTACATTTGAAAAAGTTATAGTATTAATGACGTTGACATCTGATCTCTTTATTTTATATCCTATAGACGTTTTTTCTGACGCAATTTTCGTCGTTTACGTCACTATATTCTAGACCTACGGCTGGCACGGTGCTAAGGCTGCAAACGGGATACGAGCGACTTGAACATTGTGCGTTTACCTAGTAAGGTTGGTCTTCTATTTTTCACCTCACATTACGCGAAAGATATGTTGGCAACACTCACCGGCTTAGTAATACGACGCGTGGGGCGCGGTTGTTATGTTCGACGTTTCGGCGCGGGTGGGTAAAATATACGACGCCAGCCGCAAAATGCATTGAGTGCGGCTAGAACGGCGCGTGGGTTGTGGTCGGCGCATACAATCAAGTAAAATGACACCATGAAATCATTATTATCATCTGAACCTATTTTTAATAATGTGGCACTGAATTGTGGATTTGACAACTTTTGTTACTTTCTAGTACCTATTTATTATTTAGTGTATATTTATTTTGTAATTCCGTTGTGATAAATATTCCTTATTTTTATCGCTGTTTGTGACTGGAAGCTTTGTAGTGTACCTATGTGAACTGTCAATATAAACAAAGTATAATAAGATAAGTAGGGTAACTATACAAACGCAGCAGAGAGGCTTGTATGCGTGCGTATACCTGCTGCGAGCCGTGTAAGGACGCACACATTCGTACAATCTCACTGTGCTAGTGCCATCCAATCGTGCGGCTGATGGTAAGTGACACACCTGTCCATAGCAGTTGCAATGCCACTCAGAGCTTTAAATCGCAGAAATCTGAGCGGCACTGCCGCTGCGCCTGTTACCCTGAGACGTAAGTTGACAAGTCCCATGTGCCTGTAATTTCACCAACACCTTTCTAAACCGGAACGCAATAATGCTCACATTACTTTTTTTTTACTTCCATGGACCAACTCGTTCATAAAGAGCTCCCATTAAGTGTTTAGTAAGTAAAAATGAGCCATGAAAAACATAATTGTTTTCATAAGTTTTCATTTACAACGCCATTTCCTGGCGGTTGTGATACTCTATAATAGTAGGACAATATTCTATTGATTCAATTGATGTCAACTGTTTTCTATCCCTCTATTCGTCAATCCGTCAGTTCCGTTTGTCCATTTGTGGTTGTCTACGCAGTAACTTCCAAAACATAAACATTTTATTTGTCATGGCGAAACAATTCGCAAAAGTAATGTTCGTGTATTGAATTTGATGTTAGCTGGTCTGCCACGCAGAAGTCGCGGGTTCAATACCCGGGCCGAGAGAAATATTTGTATGGCCTACATTGATTTTTCTTGTGGGTTTGGGTGTAATTTGTGCTTGTCTAGGTGTTCATCATGGCACCCGCGGGTTTCTCTGATGCGGGGCGATGAGTGTATGAGACTTGTCAACTCATGTCTCAGGGTGGCGGACGAAATGGCAGTGCCCCAAAAATCTTTGTAATTTAAAGCTCTGAGTGGTACTGCAACTGTTGTGGACAGGTGTGTCGCTTACCACCAGGCGCATGACTTGTTCGTCCCGTCACTAGATATCATAAAAATGATCTCCTAAATCTTTTCACGCCAAAAAATCAATTATCTATTTCAATGTAACTAAAATGTTTTTTATCTATGGAACACTTAAATATAAAATACGCACGAATGAAAGAAGGATGGCGAAAGCAGATTCAAAATCAACGAAGTGCCGTTCATGGACTTTGCTAGTATAATTTTTCGTTTTAGTTTATGCCTAGTTAATAATATATTTTTGTATATTTTTAGAAGTCGGGAATACAGAAATTGCAAAACAATGTATTTTAGAATGGACGCAAGAACACAACGCAATTGATTCAGTTCGACTACAGATTAGATAACGTTCTTGTACGTACATTTCATTGTACGTGTGATTGAATGTTTACCTACCTAAAGTATTGGTTATAATACCTAATCAAATAAGCAATTAAACAATAATGACACAAAGTAAAAAATTAAACACAATGTGACAAAAATGTTTAGTCAATATTTAAATGAGAGGTACGAAAATTAGCAACGAAACATTTACAGGACGCCTCTTGCCAATGTCAATGTCACTTTGAGATTGAGAACAGTGTGACCAGTTGTGGCAGATTTCTGCCATTTGGGCAGATTTAATTTTTATTCATTTTCATTGCGACAGAACATGTTAACGTCGTATTAAATGCAGCAGAGTTTGGCAAATTTAGGAATATTCAGCAAGGCCATTGTTATTTTTAGGAACAAACTGAAAACTTGTTTTCTGCTACTACGAAACAAACATCTGAAGCGTAATACAGGACAATGTAATAAACATAACCTATATCAAGTTTCTAACCCCCAGCTTCTACAGGCTGTACTTACTCAATTAGCTTTGTTGATGCTTTGATAATGAATCACAAGTATTGATCGAGGTCTTTTTAATGCACGTCGTCAAAAACACTGGGTCACAAAATACACGGGTGTCTCCATCCTTCTTTAAAATTATTTCATTTGCAACGTAAAAACAAAAGTTAATTTATTGTTACCGTTTTCGTTCTAATTTATTTCGAAATAAATCCATCAGGTGCAGAGTTACTGTAGTTACTCTTTTATTTTAAGGGTCGTATTCTAGAACTCTACTCAATGCTCAAGTCAGGATTGCAATTGAAACACAAGCACTGGAAATACGACCCTAATGGCAGGGACTTGAGTCTGATTTCTAGTGCTTTGAATCATACTCAAGTCCTGACTTAAGCATTGAGTAGAGTTCTAGAATACGACCCTTAGAGTTGGTGTTATGATAATACACGTTTATTCGGTGGGGCCGCGGCCGTCGACATAATATGAAGGTTATTCGACACTTCGAGGTGTTATTATAGTGTAATTAGTAGCTATTATTCAATAGTTCAATAAACAGGTAAGTCGTTTACTCAGGCCAAAGCAGAACATAATACCTGTAATAAAGCTACATGGAAGTGCTCCTAATTAAAGTGTTTTTTTTTTCGTTTTCCCCTAGCGTATTGTGACAACACCCTTTTCATTACCCTGTGTGTTATCAAGGCTAACGATGCACATATTCTGTGACATATGTAGATACATTACATTCTATATATATTTTAAACGGAAAGTTGACGTTTTCTTTATAAATACATATTTTTAAGTAATAAACGGGTGTCTTAAGATGCCTATAGATTTGCTCATTATTTTAAGTTCGACATGTGTGATCAGACAAAATCGAGTAAACGTGTAAGAAGCAGGCGATCGTATCTTTTGTATATCGACACGTGTCGGTAGTAAAAAAAATCGAGTAAATCTTTATTTTGGCACCACACGGTTTTAACTTGCTTATAAAATGTATATGTAATTAATTTTACGATTTAAATCCGGAAAAATAGTTCCATTTCCTATATATGTAATAGATCTTATTTTATAATATCTAGGACTGGAAGGAAATGGCGCAATGGAGAGGAGGCCTATACTCAGCAATGGGTGGCAACGAGCTGAAATTATGAAAATGATGATGTTCTCGTGATGGGACTAACAAGTCGTGCACATGACGGTAAGCTACACACCTGTCCATAACAGTTACAGTGCCAGTCAGAGTTGTAAATCGAAAAGATCTCAGGGGTACTGTCACTGCGCCCGTCACCCTGAGACATAAGATGACAAGTTCCATGTGCCTGTAATTTCACCAGCTCCCTTACCCTTCAAAACCGGAACACGGTAATGCTGACATTACTGCTCGGTCGGTCACCACATGTAATCAGACAAATCGAGTAAATGTGTAATAAGCAGACGATTGATATCGTATTTTTTGTAGATCGATACAGGATTAAACAAGGAGTAAATCTATAGGCACCATACGACTATTTACATTACTTGAATAGTGTAATATGTTGAAGCAACGTGACGCCTTAAGTAGGTCACTAGTAGATTGCGTATTGAAGGAAATGTTGAGTAGGCATAAATTCACTATATTTCTTTGAATTATGAATTCATTTCTATTTGCACCATGAACGAATAAAGACACTATTTAAGACTGTTCCCGTTTCAGTTTACGTCGCTAAGTAGATGTCATTCCAACTACCAGACTGCACGAACAACCTAATATGATACATAATGTGACAAGCAAAGTCACAGTCATAATTCGAACTTACGACATTACACTAATTATAACATTACAGTATGCTAGTTATACAAAGTGTAATGTTATAATTATGAATACAAATTTCGAACACAAACAAAAATTCCTTCGATCTAACAGCACAACTACGAAGGAAGGATACATCTTTGTGTTCGATCTTTCTATTAATAATTATAATCCACTAATTAAATAATTAAAGGCTATGACTAAATATCACCGAGGGTAATGCGCGCCATAGTTTTTTGCGTGAATAATGTGCTGTGTGATAGGAATCCGTGTCTCAGCTTAAAATTGCGCATTTTACACTGTTACGTCTTCTCAGTCTCTCTATGGCCTAGAATTTTGGACGGACAGAACACTACGAAAAAACTAAAGGCTTTTGAGATGTTGGTTTACCGTTGAGTCTTAAGAATCTCATGGCGTGACCGGGTTACAAATGTAAAAGTAGGTACCCAATAAGCTAAAGAAAAAGGTGAAATGTATGAACAACTTTAAGCGCAGATAGAAGATATTGTTAAGAGAAGAGAAGATATTGTTCTTGCGGCACGATACCAAGTGATGGGACGAACAAGTCGTATGCCTAGTGGTAAGCGACACGACTGTGCATAACAGTTGCAATGCCACTCAGATTTCTAATTACGTCACAAAGATCTGAGGGGTACTGCATTGCGCCCGTCATCCTGAGATGTAAGTTGATAAGTCCCAGGTGCCTGTAAATTCACCAGTACACTTGTCCTTCAAAATCGGAACTCAGTAATGCTCACGTTTTTGCTTGACAGTAGAAATATACGGTGGCAGTACTTCCCAGGACGAACTCTTTCACAAGGAGCTCTGTTGCTACTCCATCTTATCACCTAGGGCAAAGACGCTGGAAAACGAAATGCAGTAGGTGGTACTTCTGGTTAAAGAATTTAAATCGCTGTTTTCAGCGGCAAGCCCTAAAGTCAGGTTTGCCATGAAGTTGTCCAACTTGGTGAAATTACAGGCACATGGGACTTATCAACTTACGGATTTGTGTATCATGTCTAATAAACTATTTATAGTAAAAAAATAAAAAAATCAATGAATTATCAAATAGTCAGCCATTACCAAAAAGTTGTTGCGAGCTTCAAATAAAAACAAAACCAAAAATACACAAAAAGTGAAATATAATAATAATAAAAACTTTATTCATTTTCAACATATATAGCAATTGTACTACTAGTAACTGTACTGTTTAGGTTGGAGCTCTCTAGTAAGTAAAATATACGTAAGACAGAGGACTACAAAAAAAATTTTAATTTAAATTTGTTATACAACACCGTTTGTTAAAACAAAGTTTACTGAAAACCAATACTCTACGTTCTTTCCATTTAATTCACATGACAGTGTTGCCAGCCGCTTGATTGATGGACATTATTTATGAAAGCAACCTAATTCAAGCTTGTTTCATACATCGCTTGATGTGCCGGGAAATATTAAACATTTCAGATTTATACCTTTTGTTTTAAAGTTTGTATTCCTTTGGTGCGCTAGCGGCACATAGCGTTGGCTCTAACATTTGTCAAACTTTTCTTAATTGTTTTTGTTGTGGGTGTTGCGTCCCCGTAGTAAATTTCGTATTCATAATGCACAAATTTCAATTGCTAAACACCAGGTACTAAGTATAATTTTCTAAAACATTTAAGTTTATTTATTTTATTTTGCGAAAACTCTACAAGATGAAGACTTAAGAGAGTTTAGGAACGTTTTGAGAGATAAGTCCTTTGCGTTCAACTTGGGAATATCGTCATATTTAAAATTACATTAAAAGAACCAAGATTAAGCAAAAGAACGATGAAAGCGAAAAACGTATCGGGAACATAGTTACTGGAAGACCAACTGCCTCCGTGGCCGAACGATTACTATGCTGGACGCCACGCAGAGGTCTCCAATTTCCGGGCCGGGAGAAATATTTGTATGGCCTACATTTATTTCTCTCGTGAGTTTGGATGTAATTTGTGGTTGTCTCTGTGTGTATCAAATGCACCCGCGATACAGGGTATTTTCCTAGTGCGGGGCTACGAGTGCGTGTGTTGAAAGTATTAACTTAATATAAAAATCATAAGAAAAAAAATTCTAGGATAGTTTAAATAGATAATTCAGTTTTTTCCACATAACACCCCCTGGACAGTATCAAGGCTCCTTCAGTGTCCATTGGGCGCTTGGGATCACTTTAGGGAACTATGTTCTAAACAGTACCAAGAACTATGGGAATGAAATCTAGTTTAAATCAAGAAATCTCCTTGACATAATATAACAATAGTTTTGTGTTCAATTCGAAACACTAATTTTCAAAGTATCGGTGTCTGCGCGTCTGACATAACTTTAGTAATATCCTAGGTAAGGCAACGTGTTGGATATTAGACGTCAGTGTAGACAGTACTGCTACTACACGCCAGTTCAAAGCGTCTATGAAATATTCAGCACATACAAATGTCATGTTGAATGCAAAATCGATATGAATGTAGAGCGAATATTTAAATTGTTACTAATTCAGCAATAAAATCAACTTAGAACGGTCTAATCTTTTGACCGCCACTGACAAAAAGTAGTTTCGTTCCCTGTTATGCCCATATGGTGATGTCACAAGTTATGAATTCCCACATTATATATAAATTCAATTCTCCTAAGTCAAAGAAGAACATAACTGAAGATAAAATGCAATATATATTTTTTTAACATTCCCCAAGTCAAGTCCCGCACTAGGAAAATCCTTTCTTGCGGGTGCCATGGACACACACATAGGCAACAAATTACACCCAAACTCACGAGAGAAATAAATGTAGGCCATACACATATTTATCTTGGCCTGTTTGGCCACGGCGGCAGTTATGAATCCATACTTAACTAGACTATACAAATAACACAAGGAATATAATAAATATTTATTTCAATTGAAAGTTAAAGGGTTTAAGGCGTCATTGGCGTGTCAGCCAAGTTAATGTAAGATGCTTTAACGGCCACGGCGGTCAATGAGCTAACTAGTAAAAAATATCTGCACATTTGCTAAGTAATGCATTTTCATCTGATGTTCGAATGTTTTGCAAATTTTGTATTACATTAAAATAACACACACTCCGGCACGATATCTAACTCAAAGATATCAAAGATATCACTGTGACTAAATCGTAGTGACAACTCTTTCAACTGAACTCTTTATCAAACTCTGTCTATTGCGTTTTCACGCCTAAACCGCTCAACTAAAATTGATGAATTTTAATTGTGGTGTAGACATAAATGGGACCTAGGAAAAGGACATAGGACTTTTTGTCACACAAATAAATCTTGGAGGTGAAGTAGGGGATAAAAGTTTGTATGGAGAACCAATAAAACTATGAAAATGAGTATAGTATGTACAGTATGCTACTCAAATTTTTTAGTTTACGCAGACGAAGTCGCGGGCACCAGCTAGTACTATATAAGAAAAACGCGTAATATTCCTTCTGTTGTATTTAAAAAATCGCCAAAAAATTTTTTAACTTTTTTTGTTTTGTGGAAACGTTGGTTCTACGCATGTTGTACGGCTGTATCTCAATTAATAGTCTGTGGTGTCGACGCCAGAGCTGCATAATTTCATTGTATAGCACAGCCGAGGTCATTTGACTCATATGAAGGTTGGTTCAAATTTCTTAACACACCGATGTTCTACATAAATCTGGAATAGAAAGTATTAAAAAAAACAATGAAATCTAAAATTCTTCTGTCTGCAGTCTGCGAGCATGTCATGGATAAACCTACACATTCAATGAAGTTTGACAAACCCCAGGTCCTTGCAAAACAAGTCCGTTATCTACCCAGGATGCTGCGAGAGGCCATTGAAATTAAAAAAAACATCCTAATTTCAACAGGGAAGAAGGTTTCTCCGTACCACCAGTTTGGGATCCAGTATTTCCTCTAATGACAAATCCCAAACAGACATAAGACTGCAGTACTAATTAATATGTTTTAGTTTATTCAAATTTCTATTAATAAATTGAAAAGATGTAAATTGGAATGAAACTATTTTTCCGGATTTAAATCGCGTATATTTGTTTTTTCAAACAAACCGACGTTTCGGGCCCTTTACAGGTCCCATGGTCACGGTTGACTGATGTAAATTGGAATGTTTTCTTTGTAAAATTAAAAATAAGGTATGTAATTAATAACTATTGTAACTATAGTTTGCATTAATATTAGACATAACTGGTTGAAGACTGTACCACCTCAGTCAACCGTGAACATGGGACCTGTAAAGGGTCGAAACGTCGGTTTGTTTGAAAAAAACAAATATACGCGATTTAAATCCGGAAAAATAGTTTCATTTCCTATCTAAAATTCTTGTTCTTTTACATTGAAGCATATCGAGCCCAATAAGCGTGTGAATTGTTGAAAAGTGAGTTATCTAACTCATTATACATTTTTCTTTTTTTTTTTCAATGTTGGAATCTTATAAGCAGATTCTTGAAAGTAATATACAAAATATTTAGTTACATAAATATTTTATACAGTACATAAAGTACACTGTAATGACAACTAATAGAAAACTTATTTCAGAAAATTTCACACATTTGTTGGGTTTGGCTATGGAACTCTCGATATATTGTATGATAATTTTCATACGGCTGACAACGATGCCCCGATTGCTATCTTCTAATGTCATGTCACAACATGGCGAGGTTAAAGACCTAACACGTCGCGGACTTCACTGACATTCCATTGTAGTGTTTCACTGAGTGCAGGTCATGACTCCTCTGGTCATGTCACGGTATCAAGAAATACCTACTACCAAGATGAAACCCAGACAAAATAAGACGACTCAACAATGTACACATCATGCACCTGTCTCTAACAACGTGTTTGCGATACACCTGAAAAGCAAATAACCTTTATTTCATAGGTAAGCCAATTACACTTGAAATCGTTACATTGATTAAACTCTACTGCTCGTTCGTAGGGCAGATTCTCTTAAGAAGAATGAGCAAGTAACTCTAGGAATTGCTGTTTGTAAATAAACATTTGTATATATTTATCATTTACAATATTAATTTCAAACATCTATATCTCGGGTCATTACCGCGAAATTTTGTCACCCTAGTACCTACCCAGAAGTTGGCTAATAACCTTTATTTTTATTTCATAGCCTTGCCTGCATTACCACGCCAGCACATCAAGATACACATTGACGTATCTTGTTCCGTTGCAATGGAGGCGATTTTCGAACAAAAATGTATAGTGCCTGTCTGCTGTGCCGTTGTCCGTACCTTGTGAATGCCAAATTTTTAATATCAAGCATTATAGAAGGGCCCATTATTATATAATACATTATTATAGAATACATTGCCCATTATTATGAATTTGTGACTTCGTGACGACGAACGTCAAGGGCAGCCAATTTATTTGTGTTTCTCGTATTAATATCTGTCACTATATTTCTTAAAAAATAACTTTTCTTATAATTAATAAACAAAGATCGACTACGTAGCAAAAATCACTTCGATCCGGCTGGATTCAAACCAACGTCTCCTAGCAAACCGTGGCAAACGCTATGCCAACTAAGCCACGGAACGAACCAATGGATCTCACGAATTGTTCCATGTGCTTGTTGCATATTTTTGTTTTTTTTTAACATAAACGTGAGTCAAATTTTTCCGTAGCGCCATCTGTGAGAAACCTATGAAAGTTTTTCTTCACTCGGCAAGATACCTTTACAGCTACCAGCCGCTAACTAGAGATCACACTTTAATAATAGTAGGAGTAATATCATAAAAAATAACTACTCAGTCTCAGTCACTTCCATACTATGCAAGATAATAGAACGTGTACTTAGTAACCGTCTCCTGTCGTACCTTGTATACAACCTCGTTCGTCGTCCTATTACCTTGAATACAACGATCTCCTCAGTGATCGCCAGTACGGATTCCGATGAGGGCGATCTACTGGGGATCTTATGTACGCTTCTCAACTATGGAGCGAGGTTATGGAAAGACATGACGAAGCTCTAACAATGTCATTAGACATTTCTAAAGCTTTTGACAGGGTCTGGCACGCAAGCCTTTTAAGCAAGCTTCCCTCTTATGGGCTTTCCACTGACTTTTGCAATTGGATTTCGGATTTCTTGAGTGAACGTTCGATTCGAATGGCTTTAGAAGGCTACGCTTCTGAACATCGGATGATAGATAGATAGAAGTGTTCCTCAGTGTTCCATACTGTCCGCAACTCTCTTTCTGATGCATATCAATGATATGTAAATTGCAGGTGACTTTGGGTATGCTGATGACAGCACAGTTGTGGACAGGTACTTGGCCAATGCAAGGGTTAGTGGAGAAGAAATCCAGTCTTGTCGAGAGTCCATGGTTAGTCGTTTGTATTTGACACTCAAGGCAGTCTCCGATTGGGGCGATGCCAACCTTGTCAAACTTAATGCTATCAAAACGCAGGCCACAAAACCGAGACCCTTTCGTCTGACTCCGACTTTTCGTAATATATCCATACCGATAGCCGACAGTCTCCAGCTACTTGGAATGGACCTGTCCTCCAATCTGAACTTCGGCAGAAACATTGCATCCATGGCCAAAAATGCAGCCAGGAAGCTTGGCATCCTTTCCAAGGTGGGGCATTACTTCACACCGGGACAGTTGGTTCAGCTATACCAAGCACAAGTCCGGTCGTGTGTGGAGTATTGCTGTCACTTATGGGATGGCTCTGCTAAATACCAACTGGCCACGTTGGTATCAATCGAAAAACGTGTTAAGAGGCGTATAGGTGACTCGGAATTTGTAGAGGCGAAGCTGCAGGACCTTGAACACCCGTAAATTGCCTGCTTTTCGATATTCTACGGAGTATTCTCTAAGCATGGAGAGTGTGCGATGGAATTGCATAATTTGAGTCCGCCTTCCCCTTTCCATCACCGGAGGACTAGGCGTAGGCTGGGATTCCAGCCCTATTTTGTGGATATTACAAGGATTCGCACGAAGCGATTCGCTTCCACATTTATATGGCGAACAGCTAAGGAGTGGAATTCCCTACCTGCAGACTTGTTCCATGAAAGTTATAACTTGGAACTTTTCACGGCGAGAGTGAATAGGCATTATTTAGGTATGCATGCTACATCATCGACCTCATCACTTTCCACGAGGCGAGATGGAGGTCAAATGCACTCGCACTTATTTTGTTATATAAAAAAAATTCAATATCATGGTGGTGAAACATACTGACATTCAATAAAACTTAATTATAATTAATTTCCTTCTTAACATAAATTAAATTTCCATTGTATAATATAATATTATAATTTGTAAAACTCAGTAGCGTAAATTGGAATGCTTTCTTTGTAAAATTAAAAATAAGGTATTTAATTAATAACTATTGTAACTATAGTGAGAAAATAGGGCGGTTTGCGTTAATATTAGACATAACTGGTTGAAGACTGTACCACCTCAGTCAAGCGTGACCGTGGGACCCTGTATAGGGCCCGAAACGTCGGTTTGTTTGAAAAAACAAATATACGCGATTTAAATCCGGAAAAATAGTTTCATTTCCTATTAGTACTGTTAAGATATGGACGTAATTTGTTTTGATTTGGATTGTTTGTTTGCTTGTACATCAAACGTAGGTCTAAATATAGTATTTCTTTTTTTTGTTACTCAAAAGTAGTCCAGGTCCTCTGTCCACCAAGCAGGTGGTCTGCCCACATTGCGTATTCCGGTACATGGTCACTAGTCAAGAACTTTTTGGTCCCATCGCCTATCTGTTCTGCGTGCAATGTTCTCAAAATCTTTTGGAAGAGAAGATATGGCGTAGCTTCCCAAACGCTGCCCAGCCGAGTCTTGAAGGCACTTGAAGGTACAGTGTTCAATTAAAGGTGACAGTATTTGCTTAGGGTATTCTTATTAATTGCCGACAATAATGGTGATTGGAGATCTGTATAATCCCTACATGTCACCATCGCAATAAACAATAATCTTTCACAAAACCACAGAACAGCGAAATAAAAAATGTTCCAATTTCGCAGTAAATTCACATTCACGGGGGGCATACAATCCGTAAGGTTATCTCTGTATTGGATTACCCTGGCAGCATTGTGCAATGTTGCATCGCATTTATTGAATGGACATCCACAGACTACGGGATTCTCAGTAACATAATAAGTTTTATATCAAACGATATCATCTGTTTCTATTCACATAATTGATGTATCATCACTATCAGTTTTGAGTGCTGGTACTACATATACCTATACAGCCCAGTGGTTAGGACTAGGGGCGTCAGGTACTGAGTTCAATTAAAAGTAAGAACTGCCTATTTTGAGGCCAGGTAATTGGTGTAATTGACTTACGGTACCAGGCCGTAAATATCAGCTGATTTCGGCTTCGTAGAGCATCATCTCTGTCACTTATGTCTATATGCCATTTTGTCGCTATTTTATGAATTTTGCGACGGAGACGACGCTCTACAAATCCGAAGGTGGCCGATTACGGCCGGGGCATTATTATAATAACGTTTGCAGCAACGAAGATCGGCGGAACGAGAAGTTCTATTAAAGCATTAAAGATGTAAGTACAGTCATTAAAGCTGAGCATAGAAGTGTAAGCACTTCTATGCTCAGCTCCAAGAGTTACTGTGGATTTACTTAAAAAACTTTGAAGCTCATACTGTTTTGAAAAAACGCGTTAACTAAGACTTCAAATATATTTCTATATTCATCACCATCGACCCGTTACATATCCCACTGCTGGGCACGGGTCTTCTCTACGTTGAGTGTTTAGGTAATAGTCTGCCAGGTCCATTACAGGTTAGGACTTTACCAAGGGTTGTGAAATTTCTTTGGCATCACAATGTGTCCTTCACAGTTAGTGAGAAGCACTGCTACTAAACTTTCACAAGCTTAAGTTATAGATAGACATGTGCCACTGCAAGAATTTGAACCATATACCTCTCAATAGAAGGTGCACCAACCGTTCCACACACCGCAAAAAGAGATTCTTGGCTAGCGGCAGAAAGTACATGGGTTAAATTACTTATATTCATAAAATATTAACAACCTCTCAAAACTACATGACTAACATCACAAACAATAATTTTTGTTCCATGACTTTTCACGAAACAATAAATTTACCAAATGAAACTTTTAAGTTTTTGTTGTATCTACTAGTGTTACAAAAAAAAAAGTCTCCCAAAGTCTGATCATATCTTACTTAAATAAGAATACCATCTATCATATATCCATCAATTATTTTATAATAACTTAAGTGTTAAATTAATAACTACTTTTGATTTATATAATAATCAAAGCGCTTTAGGCAATTGCATAATTTTAATACTTGTTGTTTTATTTATATTGTTTTTAACTTCGTTATTGTCATGTCTATTGCTAGAGTTGTTCCTTCTGGAGCTTCATCACATTTTACTAATACGCTTTAGTCATAACGTTCAATAATGATCATTTAATCAGTCAATTATAAACACTGGAATTATGTAACTTAATATAAACACTGAAGAAGTAGGATGCCATTAGAAGTGTTTGTATTGTATTGACATTTTAATTTTATGGTTACCAATCACGCCGCTAGAGGCCACGGTTAGAAAAGAGGACTGTTAAATTTGTAAGATTTTAGGCGGGGAACAAAAAGGTGTATTGTCGTTGCTTTTTTGGTGTAGAAAGGGGAATAAACGGATTCCAAGTACTACTATGTGTTTTCCAGTGCCTTTCCCCTGAGTTTTAATACTATCTAACACTTTTTAGATCTACAATCCTTAGTAAGATGTATAGCAGATAGTAGCTGAAAGAAAGACAGTAATTGCATTGAAAAGGTCACTTTTTTTAGTAGTTTCTTTTAACAAGCTAGAACTTGTTTGTTATTTTGGCATCTAAAACTAGTATATTATCTTGTTCACTCGTAACTATTCAATGTTAAATGTATTTGTTAACCGTTAACATTTTGTTTAATATTATATAATGATATATAAACGAGGGGGATCTGTCATTAGCTTTACTCTTAGCCTATGTACTACGTAAAATACTTTATATAACGCCGTTGGTTTTCTTAGTAAGTAAATAAATAAATAATAAAGTCAATACAAAATAGCAATGCCTCCCGTGTGTGTCATTTATAAAAATAATTTTTGTGGTCGGTACTTTCTTTTGCTACTGCACAGAGTCATCACCGTTCAGAGCGACCTACTTAAGGCTCAACTCACACTGGAGCATCGTGACTGGAGCAGAGTCGAAGCATCGCGACGTGTCACATTTTTCGCCTATAGCATTCATCTCTATTTTCCCACTATTAAGGTACAAATTTGTGTTATGCAAATATGGAATCGCGTTGTCGCGCGTTATCGCGCGTTACTTGAGCGCAGTGAGGCGTCTGACGCCGACCACACTGTGATCCGGGCGCACTAATACGAGTGTCGACGCTCGTCGCCAGGCGTTGAGTTGAAAATCTGGACGCGACGCTTCGACTCTGCGCCTGTGTGAGTTGAGCCTTCTTGTTTTTATTTTTGTGCGAAAGTAAAATCTGATGAATTATTAATAAAAGTCATGGAACAAAATTTGTTGTTTATGATGTTTGTAATAAAGTCCTGTGAGGTTGTTAGTATTTTACGAATAACCCTGTATAGTTCAATCATATTCATAAACATCATAGTAAACTAACCTAGCGTGCATCTCGGTTATAATGTCAGACAGGCGGCTCCATTGTTCCGACCTTCAGCTCGATCTGCCCTCAGTGTTCAATGTAATAACTGACAACTATGCGTTTGACGTCCGTTATTATTGTTATGAATAACTGTCATGTAACTGGTAACTATTGGATCTACGTCGACGATTCATTTAAGTAAACACGTTACATACCTATTTTATTTGACGACATTAGCATTATAGTGTATGGCATAGATACGATAAGAAGAAGCAGCAATATGCGCATTATTGCATTTCGGTTTTAAAGAGTGTAGAGGCAAGTGAAATTACAGGCACGTGGGACTTGTCAACTTTGTCTCAGGATGACGGGTGCAGTGTCAGAATTAGGTCAGGTTTTTGCGATTTAGTCACTGTGGCACTGTAACTGTTATGGATAGGCGCACGACTTGTTCGTCACCTCACTTGATATCATAAAAACATATTCCATCGAAAATATGTCTAACGAAACGTACAAATGTTTAATGTCCTTTGAGACGGGAAATGAGCGTGCCTACAGCTCCGCTATTCATCTGAAAAATACCGGATGAAGTCATTGACAACGGTCTGTGACAACCCTATACACTGGCTGATCTGGGACCAGAATCTGAACTTTCAAGTTTCCTGTGTACAGGTTATAGTGCCCTTCCCGCATAACCTAGAGGTTGATAGGGAGGGTCACTATAATCAGAACTTATGTAGAAAAGGTATGGGAGTTGTCCTTTGAGACCAGTACCATACAAATTGTTTTCACGTAAGCGGTGATGATGTCTCAATTGCATCGAGACCCCATCTTGTTATATCAAGTTCATCAAAATATTTTAATTACCTTCACAAACTACTGGTCTATAATTTTTTATTTGCTATAAATAATTGTAAACATTTTTAAACGAATATGCCTATAATCGAAACTTTTGTTCTTGATTGTAAATTCTCAATGCAGCATCGTATGCGAGTCGTACAGTGCGAGTAATAAATTCATTTCGCGCTGCATAGTTGAGCGAAATTAAGCGAGCGCAATAAAGATTTGCTCGTAAACTCGTAAAACTATTCGGATGGAGCCAACAATGCGGATTAAGCCTAGAATGCTACGCCAGAGACGAAGTTAGGGTTACAAATAGGTATTACAATACGTATTGGTATTGTTTTTAGCTTATTTATGTGACACTTAAAATATACGATAGCACTAGAAGATTAAAAGAATATGAAAAGTCTGATGCAAATTACGGAAGTGCGGACAATGGCACATCAGACTACACATTTGTGTTCGAAAATCGCCTCCAGTGCAACGGAACAAGATACATCATTGTGTAGCTTGATGTGCTGGCGTGTACATGAACGATAAGAATAGAACGCAAAGACATATGTAGTAGGTCTACGTCTATCCCGAATGGAATTAAGGCGTTTGCGCGCTACGTCCGATTCGTATCAGGGGGTCTACTCTCGATCTCCGTCCGACATCCGTCCGAAACAATTACTGTCAAATAAGTAATATTCAACAAAATTAAAAGACAAGTATCAAGTATGAAGCTTCATTCGCATCACGCGTCTTTTCATTTGGTTGACCAATTTCAAGTTCATTTGGTTCAGTATTGCTTATTTGGTAGTAATTTTGGATTCGAATTGGACGTAGTGCACAAGCAACATCGGAAGTGGGACCGAGTTTTTTAGATTTCACAAGGACACCCTAAGTTATGAGTACCAGGATAACATATTTTCAGGAAAGCTACCCAGAATCCAACGGGTTGCGATACATAAACGAATTCACTCAGATCTAAGAACTCGGTAATCGAATAAACACAAATTTATTACAAAGCTTTTTGAGTTTCTCATAGGATGTGAAAGGAAACTAAGAGTTCATTTTGATAAGGTCATCATCATCATTTTCAGCTCATTTATACGTCTCACGATGGGTCCGGGTCTCCTCTCAGACCAGGGTTTAGGCCAAGGACCGCCACGCTGTCTAATGGGAGTTGGGGACTTCACTCGTTTTCGGAGGGTTTGAACCTTCTTCGACGTTACCTCACGATGTTTTCCTTCGCGGTAAAACTCGTGGTAAATTTCAAATGCAATTTAGCACATACATTCCGAGAAACTCATAGCCCACGGCCTTTGCCCGAGAGGCGAAGTGTTACGTTTGATAACGGTCAAATTAACTTACTCTTTGTAATTTTCCACGCTATGCCATCCATTTTTTGATCAAGCAAAGTGTTTTGTCGCTCAGGAATTATTATCTAAAATCAAAGCTGTAAAACAAAAGCAACATTGCGAAAAGCCTACAGGGTCGTAATTAATTAAATTCTTTAAATTGCAACTTCGCATGGCGCCGTGCCAGCCACTCGTACATTGTGAAGTTACCCAAGCGTCCACAGCAATTTCGACAAAACCTAGTCAAAGTATTTCATTAACTATATATGTTTTTTCTTTGAATAGTGAAAAATGTACGCCTTGCCATGACAGGATGTACGATTACGATGAAGAATAAGTTGATTTTCTTTTGTTTATTTATGCAACATAGGTACCATGCTATCACACCGGGGTGAAGGGCGAGTTTTAACGGGATCCCACGAGCACCTTAGGGTGAGGCTGCATACACAGGTTTTTAGTGGGTAGGCCTCCGAGGATCTATCGGGCGAGCTTGTATCACCGGGTCAATGGAGGAGGGTCCCACATAACCCCGCCATGTCATCGCCCGCGACGGGGTATGCTTAAAGCATTTTCCTGTGTATAAAAAAAAGTACTATGCTACCATTGCCGCGACACGTTAATTGTATGTTTTGTACGACTTCAAAAAAGGAGGAGGTTTTCAATGCAACTGTATATTTTTGTATGTATTTGTGAACCGATTTTGATGATAATTTTTTTATTGGAAAGAGGGTACCTCAGCATTGGTTCCATTTAAATTTGAAGAAAATATTCCACCTCTAAGGGTGCAAACTAGGTAATGAATCCGGTTACACGCGCTTTCTGGTAACCGATTCCAATACAACTTGGCAAATAGATGTAATTCCATGAACTTTTGCGGCCGGTTTTTTTTTATAAAAAAATGTAAACCTGTAGTAACCAACTTTGACATGTTACTATGTGGATTGTATGTTGCTTTCACCAGTAAACAACTTTGATATGGTGTTAGGTAGGTTGTCTGTTGTTTCATCTAATAACTAACTAGGTTGATTGTCTGTTGTTTTCTCTAGTAACCGACTTTGATACATTACTATGTAGATTGTATATGTTGCTTTCAGCAGTAACCAACTTCTTTATTGATTGCACCTGGGCGCTGCTTGGGCAGCTCTCTGCAGCTGAAAACCGCAAGCCACACTATCTAGTCCGAGGAACGAAGTCATAAGATGAGTAGCCATTTTTTGTCGAAATTCGCAGAAACCATCAGTGTAGCCATCGCTTTGCAGATTGCGAACCACAACCAAACCTCAAAATAGTGTATTTATAGTAATATTACATAAATGCAGCGTTCTGTATTTTTAACCGACTTGAAAAAAGAATAATGTCCTAAATTCGACAGTATTTTTTATGTATGCTACGCGATTACTCCGTCATTTGTAAACCGATGATTCTTTTCTTCTTTTGTTGGAAAGAGGTACCTCAGCATTGGCCCCATTAAAATTTAAAAAAAAATCGACTCATCCGTAGAACAAGATCTATGTTCAAGGCTACTTGTTCTTAGGACATAGTACATTTCGTGCGTTCTTCTTAGCTGTGGATGTCAGATCGACCACTGTTCAATTTTATATTTCCGAAACAAAATGAATATGAATTCTCAAAACACCGTTACATGGGCCTTAGTTTCAATAACGAAATTAGGTATTTATTCTTTTTTCGCCATATGGTCACATCGGACTCTGTTCTTCGGATGAGTCGAAACAATTCCAACTCTAAGCGTGGCAAACTAGAGGATTAATCCAGCCGCTTGCAATTCCAATAAAAAAGCCAATAAGCAATCTTATGAGTATTTTTTTAATAATAATGTTATAATTATTGAGTGTATATTTGAGACGTTCCAGTGTATGAAAAAAATATTTTATTTCTGTATCCTAAATTCATCAGGGAGCACCTTCGTAATCTCATAACATCAATCTTTAAATATAATTGAATATTCGGTTGGAATCGGCAGGATATCGACACATTGCGTGGCTCAATCGAGCGGAATTATTCGGAATCGGTATTCCCGCGGAGAAAACAGGGGGTGCTTCTGATGTATCGCCTATTCCAAAGCGTCTATTTGATATACTTCAGCATACATTGAATTCAGATTTAATGTACTGCTTGCATGTTTTTTATAACGTTGTCAAAAATGCCCTTGTGTCTCGTGTTTGCTGTGTAATGAACTCAATGGTGCTAGTGGTGAAATACCTAATCTAGACATATTTTTTATTCCGTTGCACAGTACAAATTTGCCATTTTAAAATACATGCCAGCGTACCCGATTAATTATGTCATTGTAATTCTTTTCACTCTTTATTTTGGTTTTGATGACTTAACTGCTATTTAGTTTAATAGACCTTTGTATTAATTATTATAACAAACTAGTGGAGTAAATTCACAAAAACTAATTGAATATTAATTGAATAAAAGTTTAATTAAATTCAGTTTAAGTTTTTTTTACTATTTTTAATATTCATATACTTCATGTTAGTCATTGAATTTTGTGCACCTCTAATAGGCTTGTGTATCGGAGATCGATCTCTTTAGTTTTAAGTTGTTTGACTGTATTAATACATATGCTGTTTCAAAAAAAAATAAAAAAAAATGTACATATGAATGCATTACTGCTACAAACTGCGATAAACTTATTCTTAATTAGTGCAATAGCGCGCCCTTGATGTATTAAAGCCACATCTGTAAAATAACAACTATTCAAGAGAGAGGTTTAAAGAGTGTACGAATGAAATTAGTCGTGTGGTATGGTATCATTGTCCCTTCCCGCGCTAGACGCCGCCGAGGCGTATGATATCAGGCAGGCAGTCGCGTACTGAAGGACTCCGTGTTCTCTTTTGCGTAATAAATAGTAATAATATGCAGACAGTTTAAGTTCTAATAATTTTTTTAAGTTCATACTGCATTTTTACTATAATCGGTAATTTGTATATGTTTAAGCATTACAAACAAATTCATAATTTGTTTCGTCTAGTCCGTATTATTTTCGTGACTTTCACTTGATTATAGCACTTTTGACGTATGATCACATGTGGCTTTATTATACCAAGGGTTTATGATATTATTGCGATTTTACATTTGATTTTACATTTCGAACATTTGCGCCTAATATTAAAACTATTTCAGTATTACGCAAATAGGCAACACGCGAAAAATCACGATACCTCCAATGAACACTACGACAATTTTATTTTTTGGTCATTTTCTATTATTTTTGTAAACGGACATATTTACTTACTAATATTATGCTCTCCGAACTTTGTTAAGAAAAAGAAACAAAAATTAAGTTGATGTAGTGTTCATCGGATGTATCGACAGATCTGTCAAACTTGCCTGTTACGTTTTTAATATTATTTATTAGAAACACAAAAATAGCATAGTCACTTTTTTCAAATGATATTTCAAACATTTCATTCTCGTATAGAATCCACCAAAGTTTAGTACTCGTGTAAGCATATCAAATCAAGCTGTAAAATAAAAGTGCTTGAAAAACATAAAAAGGCAGGCAGGCAGGCATTGTTGTTAAAAAAATATCGCAAAACAGAACACAACATTTTAGTATTCCTATAAATTCGCCTACACCTTTGAAGTATCGTAAACTTAGTTTACTGGCAGTAGAGCTCCTTGTGAAAGAATTCGTCCAGGGAAGTACTTCCACCTTATTTATTTCTACCGCCTAGCAGTAGGTAATGTGAGCATTACAGCGTTCCGGTTTTTAAGGGTAAGGGTGCAGGTAAAATTACAGGCACTGGGACTTGTCAACTTATGTCTCAGGGTGAAGGGCGCAGTGCCCCTCAGATCTTTGCGATTTACTGCTGTGAGTGGCAATGTAACTGTTATGTCTCTTATCACCAGGCGCACGACTTGTTCGTCCCGTCATTTAGTTTTATAAAAAATACTTTTACCATATCAAAGGATTGATTGTTTCTAAGTAGTGAAGTAGGCATAGTTCCGTATTCATAAATGAGAAATTACGAAAAAACTAATAAAATACGGGTACTCACTTCATCCAACGCTTTTTACATAACTAAAGTCGAAGGACTATAACCTATTGTCAAATTTACGTAATGAAAATGCAAACGTTGAAATATATTGACCTTTTGCTTTTAACAAATAACTCGAAACCCTAAAGTTGAGACGATTTAAAAAAAAATAACATGCATCTAAGTTTTGTGACAGTACATTACTTACGCCACGGGGTAGCAAGGGGCTTGCAATACGCGACCAATTCAAATTGATCTTTCGAAAATCTCAATATTCACGTTCTCTGCAGTTAAGTTTATATGGTAGAGTTGGTATTGGTTACGTAGTCAGGGGTCGAGTCACGTTTGTGAAGCAGTAATATTTAATCTCGTAGCGGAAAACTTCTCACTTATCGGAGGGAAATGGATAATCTCGATCTGCGTTAGATGGTTGACTTTATCTGTATAGGCGTGCAGATGTTCTGTTATTTATGGTGTTTTAAAACAGTATCATGGCAAATTAGTTCTTGAACACTGTCCTAATATTCGATGTTACGAATTTCCGTAAGTGGTAAATCAAGGAAACCTTAATTCAAATATTTATTCTTATTTCAAAATAATTGCAGTTTTTAGTTTTAGTTTGCTAGTACTTCCATGCACGAGCTTTTTCACAAGGAGCTCTACTGCTACTTAATTGTTTATTCTTTTTTTTAAATTTAATTTATGTATAATGTTAAAGTTTGTTACAGACATCTAAGCAATTTCCTATTGACCAAATATATTTAAAAATAAAAGGGAAGAACTAATTTATATATTTTTTTTTTCTTAGGAAGGTCTACAGCATTCTTTAATATTAATTTATAAAGTAAATGTAAACTTATAAGCCTATTAAAAACCTCTACATATGAAAATCTATATACAAAACAAAGAGTAAAGACTGTTTGTTTTGCCCAGAACTAGCTCACATATAGTTTTTCTCATTTTGAGTTAAGTAGACATATTTTAATTGCTTCTTACAATATTCTAACCACGGTTTTATTGACGTGTAGAGAATTACATTTTACTTTCAGCAATGATTTAATCATAAAATTTACATATTTTGAGTTACAACACTATTGCAATAGCAGTGCAATAAATATATCGCACACCAAATCACTCGCAAAACTGTCGTCACTCAAAATTTTGAAATTGAGGAAACACGGCTTGGAATTACTAAATGACTTGAATAAATGTACATTCTCGTTTATAAATGGACATCTAAATGTTTTTTGTTTGTTTTGTTATATAAAAATAATCACATTATTCGCAATAATATCCATTCAGTATTTTGTTTAAACGTTCAAATAGTATTTTGTCAATGTCATCATTTTTAAGTTACTTTCTAGTACTAGATAGTGCTTATTTGAGTGTGATATATAGAAAAATAATCAATAGACATCTCTATGAACACCGGATATGCCTTATTCACAAAAAGCAAAGTCTAATGGCGCTGTGTTGTGTTATTTTGACAAAGCGGCATGGAAATATCAAACTAACGACACAGTATTGGTTTCAGAAAGACAGCTCTACTCAATTTCGCTTTAACGAGCCTAACATTTGCCTAGTCCGTCAAAATTGAATAAAGACAACACACAAATAGACGTACACACCAATTTTAAAAGGCAAAACAATAATAGCCATAAAACATAACAACAGAAAATACGCGAATACAAAGAAAAAAAATGGTTTTTCTACACCCTTACTAGAATAAAAACTGTAATGGCTTTATTGACAATCGAATGTCGACGTTCCTCCGTCGCGTCACTTTTGAAAACGGTCAGCTTGTGTTGTGACACTTACCAACTAAACGTTGATAAAAGAGCTGTGTTACTAAAGTAGCGTCAAGTTTGTTGATCAATTTTGAGATAAGGTTAAGGAAAATCTCCGTATATTGGAACCATTTAATCGTTAAAATTTGTAATGAGGGAAATGAAAATATTTTTTCAGATCTAAGTCGCGTATATTTCATTTGCTGGCTTCTCTTTAAGTCAAGTCGAGTTTTATGTGGATATATCGCTTTGTGCGATGATACCGTCAACGTCAGGGTGGGAAGGCTCAGCCGATGAGGCAAAATTCCAGTTATTAGAACATATTAGCAGTTATTAGACAATTAACGGTTGATGCGTGGATTTTCTTTGAGTTATTTTCACGCACCGCGAAACTATGTAATTGTCGGGGCACTTTTTTGAGAAAAGTCAATGCATTTAAGGCGCGCGTACGTTCGGCCTTAAGGTATACTCAGATCCGGAACACCCGGATGTTATTTGAAGCGTCCGTACTTTTGTACGTCTTGATTTCTTAATGTTTTATTAGCAGTAGGGGGAATCCCTCGAGTACCGGACACTTAAGGTTTTGAAAAAAATAAACAAAGGAATTACAACTAATTGCCACGTTTTATGAAATCGGTTACCGGAATCCCCTAGTTTGCTACCCTTAGAGGTGGGATATTTTCATGAAATTTAAACTGGACCAATACTGAGGAACTTTCCAAAGGTGAAATCTCTTTCCAACAAAAAAATCCTCAAAATCGGTTCACAAATGCCGAAACAATCGCGTAACATACGCACAACAAAATACAGTCGAATTGAACCTCCTCCTTTTCTGAAGTCGGTAAAAAATATTTATAGAACATAACATGTGCAACAATCGCGAACACCTAAAAAAGTTAGTCTTTTTTAAAATATATTACCCGTATTACGCCTGTATCTCGACTTTCGATCTCTTGCTATGTTCTTGACATATGTTATTCGCTTCTTCCACTTCCGTCAGGACATTATTAGTCTTGTTAGTCTTTATTTATAGATAATCTTCATTTAAGGGTATTTTACCCTAAAACCCAGGAAAAATATGATTTGTTTGTCAGTCGAGTGTTGAATTGCTGTAACTTACTGTTGAAGTTAAAATGTCATCTCGATCTTAGCTTACCTGAAAGAAAAAAAACAAATATGTAGTAATTTACATTGTAGGCCATCAGGGTAAAGAGCACACGTTTGATAATTAAATTCAACTCTATGGTGTTTAGGATAATAACGGTCCTAAGTCTAAAGTGTCAAATGTGATGTGCTCTTGACTGTACATTATAGATCAAAACAAACTACAGAATATACAAATTTTTACGGTGTTATTAATTTCAGTTTTCGAATTTACGTTTTAGGCGTGTGTAGTTACGGTGTAAGCTATACAAATTGTCATTTATTTAAACTACTTTGAACGCTATTCGTGTATACCAAAGGTGTAATTTTTCAGTGGGAGTTTTGTGTAATTTTTTCTGACATTTAGTCCACGTTTTGTTTTCTTAATTTTTTTCGGCATGACCACACTGTACTTACGAATAATAAAATATCAGACAAATTCATTCAGAGAGGCGTTTAAAATTTGAAAATTGAAATTTGAAAAGTTCTTCAAAAGGGATTTTTTTTATTGTATTAAAGCAAAATAAAACTTTATAACCAATTACTATTTAGCATTTTTATTTAACATAGCTCTCGTAAAATAAAAGTAAATTATCTATCGAGTTCTTAGGTTTTCGCGATTATTACACATAGGAAATAAAACTATTTTTCCGGATTTAAATCGCGTATATTTGCGTATATACGTTTCGGGCCCTTTACAGGTCCCATGGTCATGGTTAACTGACCGTGACAGTCAATCAAATCCAATTTCATTTCCTAAATTATCTATCGACAAAATATCTTATAAAATTAGTTAAAGTGTAAACACTTTGCTCATATTATTTGATTTTTAATTCGGGACTTAATCACGGATAAAACATATGTTAGTGACCTCGACGTTCGGACTTATTGCAACTTTGTTCATATGTTCATAGTATAATTAGCAATGATAGCACTATTAATTTTTAAATAGTGCCAGTGCTAAGTGTCAAATAAAATATTTGTTTTTGAAGCCAATGACGTTAAATTTATTATTGTGTATTTTATGCTATTTCAAATGAAATGAGGTATAAATTTCCATGCTCTGGGACCGACCTCGGAGAATCGTCATTTCTTTCGGCGTCTTCCAGTCCGTCAGTTGCATGGCCTCGTAGAGCGTTTGCGCATAACGTCCGATTAGTATCAGTTCCGAATCCGAGAAATAACGGTCCGAAAAAGAGGGAGGTTCTCAATTGGACTATGTTTTTTTTTTGTATGTATGTTATGCGATAACTATTTGTGAACAGATTTTGATGATTCTTTTTTTGTTGGAAAAGGGTACCTCAGATATCAGTAGTCCCATTTAAATTTGAAGAAAATATTCCACCTCTAAGGGTGGCAAACTAGAAAATGAATGACTTTGGAGGTCGGTATTTTTAGTACTTTGTACAGTTTTCTAGATTTGTATAGCCTCGGATTCGGAACGAATCAAAGGAAATGGAAATTAAAGGAAAATAGTACGCCGAATTACAGAGAGATTTACCAACCAACAGTTTTGTGGTATAACAAATTCAAGTACACGAACTGACAGTTTATTACGAGCATCAACGTTTATTGTTTATTTAATTGTTTTCTACTACCACGCTATTAATTTCTTTTTCTTAAATTTTATGTTTATTAGATTTTAACTCAAAGGCGTGAAACCCAAGGTCGTGAAATAAATTTAAAAAAAGAAGAATTAACGGACGTCAACGTAAACAACGATGGACTTATTAAATTAATAAAGATTAAAAAAAGATCAGATACAAAATTTCCATCGAATTAATTGTTACAACAGCTGTATCAAGCGATAGGTATCAATAAAATTAATTTGATTGTAAAGGCCCGTCGTAATATAGCCGCGCCTTAAAATTATCCCAAGGGTAAATGGTACGGGAGCTCATCTTCGATATAAGGTTTAATTGAGTTCGGTTCTACGTAAGAGCGAATTAGTTAAGATGTGTTCGATTGTAATAAACGACGAAATGTACCTATAGCAAGTTCATTGCCATATAAACATCTGCAAATTAAAGGTATTTACTATAAAAACTAAAGCACTTCTGTTATGGAAATCGAAAACAACACCGGTATTACAAACACCCAGATAATATGAAAAGTCAGTTTTTCTACATTGACCTCGGTCAAGGTCGAATCCGCGATATCAGAGATGAAAACCGGTGTGCAAGCTACTTAAAAAAAAACAGGACTGTGCCAAGAACTGAAAAGGGGCATTCAAGCTCTAGAATTCTGTCACGCATGAAAACTAAATTTGAAAAATCTAATTAAACAATTCTACCTGCCGTACTAAAGCTTAAAATTCGATATTACCTCAGGTCGAATTTAAATTTTTCCATACTGAATCGGTTCTATTGCGCGGGTCGATGGACGGGGCACTGGCTCTATTTCAGATTTTTTTTTTACAAATAAAATTACAGTCATTTCGTGTATACCATATACTAAACTGTACTTTAGGAATCGTGTATTCACACCGTATATGAATCAGTGTATATCTTCAATTTCACTATATATTTTTTCTAAAGTGATTGATTCAACACTTCACTGTTATGCAGAAACAACCAAAGCCATTTCAGGTTGTATCGCCTCTTAAGGCTCGATCTACACGGAAGCGAATGTTTGTAACGAATTGTATATGGCACAATGAACTTCGTATCAATTGTGTAACGTACAAACTAGATACGAGACTGTACAGGCGGAAATTCTAGAAAGTGCGCGAGAATTCTCCAGAAAACGCGCGACCTATTTCTTCCCCCGTATCTAGTTTGTGAGTTACACAATTGATAATGTCTATTATGCTATAGTTACAATGTTATATTGTTAAACTGATCTTAAATGTTGAATGGTCTCTTAGACGAAGACAAACAAAAGTTATTTACATTGTTTTTTTTATGAATAAACAAGTTCTTGCTCGCTATGATTAAGAAAAATCTAACCCTGGAAAATAATAATGTGATAACCATACAAATTACCCTGAACTAAAAATACTTTGAGTTAAGGATTAAATGGGTTTCATTTTATAATATCAAGCAACGGTACGAACAAGTCGTGTGCCTGGTGGAAAGCTACACGCCTGTCCATAACAGTTGCAGTGCTACTCAGAGCTTTAAATCGCCAAGATCTGAGGGGCACTGACACTGGGCCTGTCACACTGAGACATAAGTTGACAAGTCTTATGTGCCTGGCATTTTAACCAGCACCCTTACCCTTCAAAATCGGAACGCAGTATTGCTCACATTACTGCTGTGCGACAGAAATAGGTAGGGCGGCAGTAATTCCCTGGACAAACTCTTTCAAAAGAAGCTCTACTGTTACTAAGCACTCGAAACCCGGACATCCTCAGTTTTTTCAACTCTCAAAGTCAACTTACGTCTCAGGGTGACGAGCGCAGTAGCAGTGCCTTTAGATCTTTGCGATTTAAAGCTCTGAGTGGCACTGTTATGGAACGGCGTGTAGCTTACCATCAAGCGCACGACTTGTTCGTCCCGTCACTTGATATTATAAAAAAAACGTTGGCAAAGCCAAAGTATAACAAAGTATGACGACCTCCGTAGTGGAGTGGCTTGCACACCGGTTTTCATGGTGCCGCCATCTCTAAGGTCCCGTGTTTGATTCCCGGCCGGCTTAATGTAGACACTAACTCTACTATATTATCTCGGGTCTCAGTTTTTGTGGTGCCGTCGTTGTATCCGGTAACCATAACACAGGTGAGTTACTTACTTTGGAATCAGAGCAACGTATGTGACGTTATCTAACATATGCTGTCTATGTTGTTGCTATAAGGGAAAGAAACAAATACATTTACATGCATATCTACACCCGAAAGTATTATCCTCTGTCTGGGGCAGCCGCGTAATAAAAAAGATCTGCCAGTAATTGTCACGTTTGGCTAGCATGCGATCTTAATATAATAACGTCACAACCTAATAAACAGAGAATCGCTGCTTCCCTTTCCCTGGATTTATTATTTAATCGCTTTGTACAAAAGTCTGTATATAACATACATAAGCTGCAAAACCGTGACCAAATTACCTCAGAGAAGATCAGGGGTCCTACTGTGGATGGCCTCCGGAATTACTTTCTTTTAACGAAAAGACCGTTTGAAACTGTCAAACGCCCAGTTCGAAACAGTCAAATCGTGTTGTCATACATTCTTAGTTCTGGCTCCGATTAAAACTCAAGTCTGTAGGCATTCTGTAGGTCATCCGGTGTGGTAAAACGGCCGTAACTACGGATTTCATGATTCGAGAGTAGGGTCCCAGTGCCGTAAATTGTACCAGGGGGGATAGCTGGTAGGGACTAGTGGAATAGGCTAAATATAAAATGTAAATCAAATTTCTTACTTAAAAAATATACTTCCGACAAGTTCTAGAGAAAGGCAAAAATATTAATTTGCAACTTGTTTCGTACAAAGAAGAAAATTTCGCAATTTGAAACTGATTACGGACCACGCTTACCATGAAAAGGGGGAAAAGTACCAACACGTAAACAACATGACTTGAAAGAAAAAAACAAAATAAGCTTGGACGAAAATGACGAAAATTTCTTAACGATAGATAGCTAACCATTATACATATCACATCTACAAGCTACCACTATATGCTAGTCGTTACAAGCAGTAGAGCTCCTAGTGAAAGAGTTCGTCCAGGGAAGTACTGCCACCTTATTTATTTCTGTCACCAAGCAGTAATGTGAGCATTACTGCGTTCCGCTTTTGAAGGTTATGGGTGCTGGTGGAATAACAGGCGCTGTGGCAGTGTCCCTCGGATCTTTGCGATTTAAAGACACAAGGTATGATAAAAAAAAACAGATTGAATCAAAATCTATCACAACACTATGAATTACTGCCGTAATATTAGGGTTTATTCAAGGAATTAATTTTCGAAACGCTATGCTGCTGTAAAGTTATAAGCAATAGAAAAAAATTGTCCTTGTAAAGTATGCAATGGAGACTATATTACTAGGTAACATGTAGAGTGGACGTTTTTGGTTTTTAACGTGATTTACTATCTGTCTAATAAGCAAAGGGCAAATTCGTATGAACAGTATCACTAAAATGAAAATCTATTAGTAACATTATACACTATTGTCTTGGTTGCGGGGTCCATTAAGATATTCGATTATGTTTTGTTTCGTATTGCCGTTGTAGCCTAAAGGTTTGACGTTACCACCTCTCAAACAGAGGCCCTGGCTTTGAATCAGCACCTCTGCCTTTCTCGGGACTTACGTGCGAAGTTTAATTTCAAATTTAGCATGAGGTTTTCGATGAAGGAAAACTTCGTGACGAAACATGTACGTCGAAGAAGGTGTGAAGTCCCAAACCCGCATTGAATAAGAACGTGGCGAACTATGGCGTAAACTGAGAAGGGACCCGTGACCAGCAATGAGACGTGTAAATGGGTTAGTGATGAAGCCTCGTATTTTGAGTTTGGTTCGTCTTGTCAAACTGTAGCTCGTGCCTTCTCGTTCTATCAAAGAGTTATATTCCTATACAAAGAAGGGAGATTATATCTAGTTTATTCAGGGTATTTGTAAAATACTAACAACCTCACGAGACTAAAATACCTAACATCGTAAACAAGATCTTTCGTTCCATGACTTTTAATAATTCATCAGATTTTACTTCGTATAATTTTATCTGAAATGAATCGCTCTAAAAGCTCTACAACTCTGGGCCGTAACAAAAGTAAGCGCTAGCGTAACTATTATACCTGTCCGATGCAAAATGCAAGAGCGGGGGTGGAGGTCGTCAGGTAGGACGCTTGCATGTTTGAACTTACTACCGAATACAGATCTAAAAAGAGTCAGACAGTGCAACGAAGACTTTAAAGTATATTTTTGGTAAATTTATTATGTTTTGTAAAAAGTCATGGAATAAAACTTGTTGTTTATGATCTTAGTAACGTAGTGCTACGATTTCAGTATTTTATTAATCTATTTCAAATCGAATATTTTTTTTGTGTATACACTCGTTTCGCGTTCTCTTCTTTTTTGTTGAGAAGAGAGTACCTCAGTGTCGGTCCCATTTAAATTTGAAGAAAATATTCCACCTCTTAGGTGACAAACTAGGGGATGAATCCTGTTTCGCGCACTTTCCGGTAACCGATTTGAATAAAACTTGGCAAATAGGTGTAATTCCACGAATTTTTGAAGTCATTTTTATAAAAAGAAGTTATAATTTACAAATGCCCTGTATACATAGATCACGACCAGCCAAATTACAATACCTTAAGAATACTTTTCCGCCCAAATCTACGTATCCTGCAGACAATAATATACCAACTTCACTGCCTTATAATCCGATATATATCTGTACATAGTCGGATAATCTTAAGATCTAAGTGTTCACTGTGAGAAACTTTGTCCAGCTCAGTGATTGTGTTACCAAGTTAATTGAGCTACCCGTATGGAAATTTAACGTAAACCAATGTACATAATTATACAGTGATACAGGCCCGATCTTGGTTAGAACAATTGGTATTCAAATTGATCATAATTTGCAAACAATAGGTAGTTTTATTAAGGAACTTTCTGTCAATGCAGCTATATCTTGCAATTTGTTTCATTACTGTAATAATACGCGAGAATTTAATTAATGATGTGCCTTAATCATCGATGCAGGCAATGCAAATACTGCCACCAAATCATACTTAATTGCTCTTCATTCCTTCAATCATTGCGCGTTGCATTGAAGTAGTGTTTCAGATTTTAATTTAATTTTAAATCCATGTCGAAACTTTTGGTATCAAATGAGCTCTTTGTGAAAGAGGTCGTCCAGTAAGTACTGCCACCTTATCTATTTCTACCACCGAGCTGTAATATGAGTGTGTAATGCTCAACGCAATAATCTGCGTTCCGGTTTTGAAGGATAAGGGTGCTGGTGAAATTACAAGTACATGAGACTTGTCAACTTATATCTCAGGGTGACAGGCGCAGTGGCAGTGTCCCTCAGATTTTTAGCACTTTTTTGGGCATATCACGTAACAGGATGAACAACTTGTGCGCTTGAAGGTAAGCTACACGACTGTCCATAACAGTTGCAGTGCCACTCAGAGCTTTAAATTTGCAAAGAAATGAGGGGCACTGCCACAGTGCCCGACACCCTGAGACATAAGTTGACAAATCTCATGAGCGTATAATTTCACCACCACCCTTAACCCTTCAAAACCGGAAGACAGTGATGTAAAAATGTAATAATAACTAACATTGTGGCAGTACTTCTCTGGATGAACTCTTTTAGGACGAGCTCTACTGCTAGTAATTACAAGTATATGAGACTTGTCAACTTATATCTCAGGCCGACTGGCGCAGTGGCAGCGTCCCCCAGATCTTTGCGATATAAAGTTCTGAGTGGCCCTGCAACTGGTATGGACAGACGTGTCGCTGAACACCAGTAACACGACTTGTTCGTCCCGTTACTTGGTATCATGAAAATAAAATAAAAATGATCACAAACAATAAATTTTTCAAATAATCAACCAATATTTTTCAAGAAACGTTTGTTAAAAAAAACTAAATTCCAAATAATTATAATTTTAATAATAATAATATTGACATAAAAAACTTATTTCTATGATTGTATGTACGTGCTAACTATATAAAATGTTTAAAACTCCCGAATCTCAACTAAGCAAAAGGTTGTATTTTGGGATTCAGTGTTCCTCCACTCAAAATAAATAAAACGAACACCTTACTTTTTTTAATAACCGACCAGTTACGTATTCTAATAAGATGGAAACATTATTTTGGGTTTATGGCGCTTTTTCACTTTGTATTTCCCTTAGAAAGTCATTTCACTACGTTCGTCTGGGCCAGTTGAATTATTTAGACGCCGTTCCGAAGGTAGGGCATTAAAATTTCACTCGGAACCTTGCTGTGAGAGTTTGAACTATATTTCTTGGACGGTTTGGTACGAGCGGATCTGGATCGTAAGTACCAAGGCTATGTTAAGTTAGTGGTTTAATGTCGACTTCTATGTCCTATTATCTTGGTAGTAGAGAAGTCACCTGACCTTGAAGGATAAATTGCATATTTTATACGTACAAACAGTATCCCAATAGCCAAAATTTATGACATAATGTATCACTGTAGTAATTTTGGGGAACGAAAAAGTATAAACAATAGAAGGAATAGTCCTTCTTATAAGTTCGACAATCGAGTCTATATTACTTTTACAAAGTAAAGGGTAAATTTGTAGGAATAGCATTTCCAAAATGAAAATCTATTAGTAACATTACGTAATATAGCCCTGGTTGATGATCTCATTAAAGCTTTCTACACACCGAACCCGCCGACCCGGCGACACAGACCGGCGGGTCGTTGTCGGCTGCCTTGTTTCTAGAATCATGTCATAGGATTAGATTAGAAATAAGGCCGCCGACACCAACCCGGCCTGTGTCGCCGGTTCGGCGGGTTCGGTGTGCAAAAAGTTCAAGACATTCGATTCGTTGTCTCGTGTTTCGAGTTGCTCTCTTTCTCGTATTTGCCAAAGAGCTATATTTATATAATAAAACCTCCGCGGTTGAACTGCCTCCGTGACCGAACGGTTACCATGGTGATCTGCCGCACAGAGGGCCCGGGTTCGATTCCCGGGCCAGGAGAAATATTTGTATGGCATACATTTATTTCTTTCGTGAGTTTGGGTGTAATTTGTGGTGTTCTATGTGTGTGTCCATGGCACCCGCGACACAGGGTTACCCTAGTGCGAGGCTATGAGTGTGTACGTTATTTATTTATTTAAAGGTAGACTTACGAGAAGCAGTGGGGAATATGCGTTTTTGAAGTCTAAGTAAGATTGTATTTCTTATTCAGATGTCGGCGCAACAGTTAACGAGAGTAATGATGTGGGAATCGTTAGTAGTTTGTTAAGCAAGAAATCACCCGAACATTACATATTAATAGATTCAAGTGTTACTTTGCGGAAATCCATGTAAATAAAAATAAATTTACTTCCATTTGTATTAATAATTTTATTGATGTGCACAGGACAACTAGTAAAATGTTGCGTTTCATGTTATTTGGTATTTACTTGCAGTATAGTACAATTGCGTACCTTGTCAAATGAATGAGTTATACAGTGCGAGGGCCCTCAACAGACTAAATTGCGGACTAGCGTTAGTCCTACCACGTCCGAAGTAGAACGTGGCATTCATTAGCGAAGAGGATTTAGATTTAGTTTGTATATTGAATGTTTAGACCTGGTAGTAGGTAAGCAACACAACCACCAATACAACAAAACGGTTTACAAAACAAACTCACTAATTTAAATAACCAATAATAAAAATGAGAGTAAATGAATTTGCTATTCCGGGAACCCAGTGAAGGTTAAATCGTGGAAAATAGTTGCGCTTGTGTTGAAATTATTTCCATGCAATTAATTTTCCATGAATATTTTTATTAATAAAATAAATAACACAAGCACAACTACGTTTTTATTCACACTTGTTTATTGGCACTTTGTATGGGTAGAAAAAAAGGCAAAATGTTTTAACATTCTGTACACGTATGTGTGTAACATCCGTAACATCAGTATATTTAGCGGAACTCTTCAAAAAACCCTAAAATAATGCAATATTTTTTAACTGACTTCAAAAAAAAGGAGAGGTTCTCAATTGGATTGCATGTTTTATTATTGTTATTTTATACATGTTACATGATTTTGATGATTCTTTTTGTTGGAAATAGGGTACCTCAGTAGCAGTGGTGGTCCAAATTCAAAGAAAATATTCCACCTCTAAGGGTGGCAAACTAGGGGATGAATGACTTTTGAGGTCGGTTTTTTAGTACTCTGTACTGGTTATTCAAAAGACTGGTCGGTTGTTTTAGGTGCAATTTGAAAATACAAAAATTCGCCATCTGTAATTTTTTTCGTTCATTTCTTTTAATTTTCAATTAATACAGATCGAGCGGATAGATGTTGGATTCAGCATTCCTGTAAATTTAATAAACTTATTCAAAAAAGTCTTTTATTTCTTAAATTTTCATTTCAGTAATAAAACTTACTTAACCTTTATGGAAAAAAGATTTTCACTAAATGTTCAGCAAGACTTTACGAAATCGATGTTATGAGATGTTAATTTAATTGTTACCTGTCTAATTATATTTATTATAAACTTACCTACTTAATTCGTAGGCTCAGCGACCCGTATTTGTTCTTGGCCTCCGAAACTAAAGTACGTGATTTCTTTCGGCCTTGTGACAATTTCGACCATTCGGCCACATTCGGCTTCTACAGGTCTTTGGCTACCCTATCCTTCGACGGCCCACAGGACGATGAGCCGTAGGTTGCTCCAAATACGCTCTTCTGTTTCTCCTCGCACTGAACCGTCATAGCGTAGAGAAGCTACCGCGAAGATATGGCTGATAAGCTCACCCCCATGTCCGAAAGGAGGGGTAAGCAGAGACTACGGAACGCCATTTTACTCTATCCTGACATAACTCTCTTGCCTCACATACATCAAGTACCCTTTTCATACAACTTCTTTTACTCTTGTCACTTCGGATCTCAACCTTTTTGAGGACATCACTAATCTAGTCAATGTAAGTCCTTCTTAGGCGTCCTCTTAAAACCCTCCATCCAAATTCGCATCATAAATCTGTTTGGTAATTCTTCTTTAATCCATCCGTTCTATATGCCCAAAACACCTCAAAATTCCTTGCTCTATCCTAGTCACTACATCCTCTTTCAAGCCACATTTTTAACTTGTATTCTTCACTCTATCAGTCAAGCTCTTTGTGCAAGAGTTCGTCCAGGGAAGTACTGCCACCTTACCTATTTCTGCCACCAAGCAGTAATCTCAGCATTCCTGTGTTCCGGTTTTGAAGGGCAAGGGTGAAATCACAGGCACACGGAACTCTGAGTGGCACTGCAACTGTTATGGACAGGCATGTAGCTTACCATCAGGTGCACGATTTGTTCGTCCCGTCGCTAAATCCTACTATAAAAAAAGCTTTGTTCCACAAGTTTTCCTCAACAATCTCTTCTCCATCACTATATAAATTCTACCGATAGTAGAGCTGCACTACAAGTAAGTTTATTATAAACGTTACTGTTTTTTATTTTCACGTTCTCATTTTCTCTCATTTTTTTCTTCCGCCGCCGGTGTGTAAGTCACGGCATATTCTAACTTCAAAAATATCTAAAATGCGAAAAAGTTTGTTCAGAACATAGACCATTAACAATGCACGGCAAATTACTTTGATCTACTCACTAGAATTTTCACAATCAACAACTTTTAATCCGTATCATTATACAGTCAAGATTCATCTAACTTAGTCCTTTTAAAACTTATCTAGTTTGCTAGTTCCGGCCACTTTCTAGCCAAGACGTGAATAATAGACGAGGTTACTGTTTCTTGTAACCTTTTTTTGAGAGATTTCTTTTTCGTTGAAAGGAACAAGAATCATATTTCTCAATTTTTAGAAGAATTTTTAGGTTGCTTATTGCTGTTAATCTGTTTTTTTTAATAATTGTAATTTATATTATAGTTTCTTTTTTTTTCTTTTTCATAAGAGTCTAATTTATTGTCTCGATTCAAAGGGAGTGTTTGTCTTTTTTCAAAGACGGAGTAAAATAAAATTTGCAAAATTGCCAAGTTTCATAAAAATTTTAATAGTGTTGTCACCACTTTTATCGTTCGATTGTGAAAGAAGGTAAAATTATGCCAAAATTGTCAGTCTCAATAGTGAATATTATGAAGTTCTAATCATTCTTTATTATTATTCAGACCGTTGGCCTACTAACATACAAAGACAGGCGGATTTGTTTATCTATGTATAGGTATTGAATTAAAATTAAAAACTCTAAAATATGTCTTCAATTTGTATTTTTATAACAGGTCAAATTTTTGTGTATGTATGTACGAACTTACAAATTTTTTGGGATAGGTCAATATAAAAAAATACATGGTTTCAATTATTTTGTGATGGTGGGCGTTGAAATTTTTTTATCATACCTGTGACCAGGGCGGTGGGCCAAATAGTTTGGGAACATATGATTTAAATGGAACAAATTCGGCTGTTGTTTACATAAGCATAACCAACATTCAGTCGACAGTCGATACAATATTAATCAATTGCAATTACTAGCTGCTTGCAAGCGGGCAACACTTTTGCGCAATTAACAGTCATTTTATTCCATCTTCAAAAAATACAAAGTAGAATACATACCTCTGGGATTTTGGGCGGTGTATACGTACTCTTCCAATGATAGAATTATAAGGTTTATTGGCTTTGATTTACAACTAATAATGACACATTTGACAGGTGTAAAATGAGTAAACCGCGTGAAGTAAAAATAAATTATACAAAAAGTTGTGGCATGAACACGTAAAACGCTGCAAAGTCATAATGTACGTTATTGCATTGTACAAATTTAAAAGTTTGCCACTTGTCGGTGTAATAAACTCGGTATTATGGAAGGTTTTTTCTTCTCCTACGCTGAGATTTATAAAACAAATTTTGACTTTGACCAAGTAACAAAAATACCTAGCTAAGCAAGTTTTATGTATTTCCAATACGAAGTTTGCCTAAGTTTTGAGCAAGAGATTAAATTAAACTTTGAGTTTACTTTTTTTTATAATATTTAGTGACGGGACGAACAAGTCGTGTGCCTGATAGTGAGCTACACGCCTGTCCATAGTAGTTGCACTGCCACTGCGCCCGTCACCGTGAGACATAAGTTGACAAGACCCTTCAAAACAGGAACACAATAATGCTGACATTACTACCCTTGACGAACTCTACTGGCTCTAAACTTACTTTGTATTTATTTTGTCTAAACTAAGGTAAAATTTGTTTTTTAATACAAAAACCAGGTAGCCATTTTTGGTAAGTCTACCTCAAAGTTCTTCATATAAATGTCGTAACGCAATCCGATATTTTATGATATACAAACCTGTAAATGTTCAGATTTCGTAAAATTTCGCCTGGTTGGACATAGCTGCCGATGCCGATAGACACTTGCAATACCAATGAGACTTCCTTAATATATGTGGGTTGTAAGACCTTAAGTATCCTGTGCCTGTTCAAATCGAAATTTAGCCATGTTGCTTTAAGGTACAAATTGGCAAAACGGTGTTACCAATGTAGGAAGGTAACGCACAGAGGACACTACAACCAATAAATCTATCGTAATATGATTCTGTCTTTACTCTTGATATCACAAATGTACACATATGTAAGCGGATTGAATAACCCTAAAAAGTCGTTTTAATTTTTTAAATGTAAAATAGTACGCCTGGTCACAACCAATCTGTTAAGCAACGATGTGGCTGATGATATTTATTTGTCTATTAAATGCCTAGATATACACTCTATCCTTGAATAAATAGCCCTAAATTGTAGCTTTCGGGAAACGAAATAAAAACAATTGCCTACAGTATGTCATTCAACTCATTTGCCTGACGTAAATAAATGAAATATTTATAAGTTTTATATTTAAAAAAACCGACCTCAAAAATTGTGGAAGCTTTAATTTGCCAACTTTTATTAAAATTGGTTAACGGAAAGAAGCTGAAATCCAATAAACCGGATTCATCGCCTAATTTGCTACCCTTAAGCCCTTAAAGCCGGGGCTGGTAGCTGTAAAAGTGTCTAACTGGGTGAAGAAATATTTTCATAGATTTCTTATAAATGGCGCTACGGCTAAAAAGTCGTTGAAAAAACAAAGATACGACAACAAGCACATAGAAAAATTGAGATGTCCGCTGGTTCGCTCCGTGGCTTAGCTAGTATAGCGTCTGCCACGGTATGCTAGTTTTCTGAGTGGTCGACCTTTGCATTAATAATCTTTTTCTTCTTAACCGACTTCAAAAAAAGTTTTTTTACGAGAAAAATATAGAACACATAAGCGGCAAGTAAAAAGTATTGGATTACGTTACATACAAACACGGGCAACACACCTCGTCGTATCAAATCTGACCTCGACAAACCGGATATTTCAGGGGGAGCAATTTAAGGTAATTATTGGAATATGTTTCACATTAAAACACGAAAGAGAAATTGTATTTTATATTACCTACAACATATTTCAAAAAATACCAGGAAATGACTAACAAAGATGTACACTTTAGAGTATGGAATAGTATGGAGGTGAAACATGGATAATGACACGGGGAGACAGAGAGCAATTGAAAGCATATGAGATGTGGTGCTATAGAAGGGTCGTTGGACGGAAGGAAAAACCAATGACGTGTTATTAATAGTGCAAGAAAACAAAAGATTAATAAAGACAATAGAGACCTTAAGGGGACAAAAGAAGAAAGATACCGACATCACGACAGTTTTCTTAGAACATTAAAGAAAGGAGGATTGAAAGAAAACGATGCAGAGGAAGATCGAAGTTATTAAATCAGATACGGGAAAAAATTCAATGCCGCGTTTTATCAACAAATTAAAAGTAGAGAACTGAACAGAGATAGCTGGCGATTACTCCACCGACAAGAGCCTAGCTCTTAAAACGATAATAAGAAGAAGAAACGAGAGAAACTGTAATTGTAAAACAAAAAACAAACAATTTTGGAAATAGAATGCAAATGAATCAAATTTATAATAAATTTTCGTGTGTCTCTTTACAACTTCGACTTTTACGATGACAGTGTAACCTGACCTTCTACGTGCGAGTAAATAATTTAAACTGGAGACCCGAGATTTAGTTGAACAAAGGTCAATTAATAGTGTAATACATTTTAACCCCGCTCTACTGTCCGTTGCTCTGAGTAATGGTGGGGAATAAGTGTAAGCGATTTCCACACAAATCTAAGTGAAAAGATTTTTTTAAAGATTAATTGTGCCGCACGCCAACCATGTAGAGCGAAAGACGGCAGGTGGTATAGATTTCGCAGCTTTGGTGTAATAAGGCCATATCTGCAAAATTGCAACTGTTTAGGAGACAGACGTTAAGATTCTAGGACAAGATTAGTCCATAAATTTTGATGTTTAAATAAAAGAGTTACAAAGTTTCACATGTACATAATTTGCTTCACGTAGTTCGTATTATTTATTCATGTGATAAAATCACTTCTAACGTATGACGATGACGTGTTCCTTTATTTACACTAAAGGTATGATTTTATTTTCCGACTCAGTGTTGCCGTTTGTTCAGTTAATTGTCTCGCACATTTCTTCGTAGCCGAGATAAATAAATTATTATTGTTATATCACATTTGAGTGTGAGAGGCAATGGTAACCTATACTAGTGTAAAACTAGTCTTTTATTATAATTATTGTATTAAACTAAATTAAGTTAAAAACATATAATATGTATATTGCAAAATGCGTATTGTTTCCAGTTTTATTAGATTACACCACACTTACGCCACAATATGAGCTACGTTCTACTACGGAACTACGTTCCGGTTTTGGAGAGTTAAGGATCCTGGCAAAATTAAAGGCACATGGGAATTCTCTACTTATGGAATGTCTCAGATTGACAGGCGCAGTGACAGTGACCCTCAGGTCTTTGCGAATTACAGCTCTCAACTGGACTGAGAACTGCTATGGGCAGTGGAGTCTCTTACCACCAGCTACACGGCTTGATCGTACCGTCACTTTGTATCATAAATAAAACTCCATTTTATGGTTCAAATCCTCTTTGGAGTAGACTCCTGCAAGCCGGTGGTACACAAATGGGTTAACGTTGTTGACTAACAAATCCAGTGCGAACCCATGGCCTCTGCTTGAGTGGTGGTAGGTCAAACCGTCGACTACATATAAGACTATCGGCTAGATATAAAATGTACTAATGTTACTTTGGAAATTCAGTCTCTGCCTTTGTCTGGAGATGGTATGATGTAATAGTGTGTTCTTACTATGAATTCTCCATCAAAATAGAGGGAAGAAAGGCTTATTCATTTATCTGGAACACCAACAAACTGAACACGAATTTCACGTAAAAACGCCAATTAAAGCTTATATACTTCAATCTATAGGTATTTTGATACAATTAAAAAAAACAAATTCAAAATATGAAAGCACTCAATTTCGCGGAAGAACAGTTGCTTTACGTACGTATGATAATAAATTGTGTTAATAATATATTTTGTAACATTTCAAAACGGAAATAAAATCGATTGAACTATTTAATAGGTATTTTTATTAAAACAAAGATCGAACACCAAGAAAGAATTCCTTCGATCCGGCTGGATTTGAACTAGTGTCTTCCAGCAAACCGTGCTAGATGAAACGTGGTGAAACATTGCTACGTTCAATAAAAAATTAAAAATTATATTTGATAAGTATTTGCACCCCTGCCTAATATCCCGAAAGTTTTAGCCAGGTTGTATTGGCCGTGGTTTTTGTGTTTTAATGCTATTTTGAAATATGTATATCGGTTATGGAAGGCTAAGTAATTCCGTTCACAGAGCGTGTAACTTAAGTGAATGGCAAGAAAACTTCTCTAACTTCGCTTCGCTATGATTATTTTTAAGTTTTTCCTATCACTCCGAAATCGCCCTTTGAAGCCGGCGAAGAGATTGTTGTCTATTAATACGTCGCTTATTGTGACCTGTCTTTTGTTTACTTCCTTTAAAACCGACTTCAAAAATGGATGAGGTTCTCAATACGACTGCATTTTTTTTTTGTACATATGTTACGCGATTATTTTTGTCAACCGATTCCGAGGATTCTTTTTTTGCTTGAAAGAGGGTACCTCAGTGTGGGTCTCATTCAAATTTATTCCACCTCTCCATTGGATGAATCCGGTTTAGCGTAGTTTCCGATAACCGATTTCAATAAAACTTGACAAATTGATGTAATTCCACAAACTTTTGAGGTTGGTTTTTTTTAAATACTAAAATTTATGTTTTGTTATTTATAATAATAATAACATGTACCAGACAACCACACCTTGTCTCAAACTAAGGCACTCCCTGTACTACAAGTGCCAGGGCAACGGAATTCACTCTGGGCCACTTTCCAAAACACCCAGTCCAGAACCAATTTAGTTCATTTTCCAAAGTCGTCCTACCAAGAATCGAGCTCGGGACTCCGCATCTAGCGCCCACAACAGGCTGTTAGGCCACCAAGGTCTTCATTCCATGTGTTAAATAGCTCCATGTGTTACATAGACTGTGTTTATGTGAAGTAATAGTATTAATGCATCTCTTTCACACGGCGCGAAGTCATATTCCTATGTTTTTTATCGAATAGTCACTGAACAAGCGGTATCTAGTATAGAAGTGTCTTTTGGAAGGAGGGCACACATAATTTAATTAATATAATATGACCGACGAATCTTCTGTGAACGATTTATTGATATCTTTAGTAGAACAAAGGGCCGTTTTATGGGACAAAACTGTGACATTGTATAAACCCAATACCTTCTGTCCTTCCGGCGGCAAAGCCGCTGGCGTCTTCTATGCCAATGTAAAAGCGCAACAAAGCGTGGATCCATCACAGACGTGTTGTCAGGGCGATTATCCGTCTTTTGCCGTGTGATGCCGTGTGAACCAAGGCTAAACAGCATTTCATACTTTGGAACCGATACTGTCACTAATAAAAAAAGTCAATTTTTGAGAAATAGTCATGAAACTTTCTAAAATGATGTCTAAATTTTAAAAAGCGAGAGTTTAATTTTGTGACTGTCTCGTTTTCAACGTGCGATTTGTTTTGTATTGGACCTGACGTAGCAAAATTATACTTTCTCCGCTTTAATCTACTCTTTTATTAGTGCCCTACCAATGGGCTGGCTGACCACAGCACTTAGCGAATTAGGCATGTCACAAGTTAATGGTTAATGCAGACAAGGGTAAGGAGGCATTAGGGAAAATTAGCCACGTCTTTTCGGCCCAAGGCAGACTGGTCAGTTGCGACGCATTTCAAATCACTGGATTAAATAACAGACGTAGTTTAGTGAGGGTAGTTTAAGTCAGTAAGGGTTGTCAGAAAATTTAATTAAGAATAAGTAATGTAAATAATACAACTATTCTCTGGTGACCGCCATATTGGATGTGCAAATATTAATATAACTTTACAGATTTCTTACTGCGTGTCTGTTTTGTTAATTATTTCGTAGCAGTAGCCCCGTGTGAAAGAGTTCATCCAGGGAAGTAATGCCACGCAGTAATGTGAGCATTACTGCGTTCCGGCTTAGAAGGGTAAGGGTGCTGGTGAAATTACAGGCACATGGGACTTGTCAACTTATGTCTCAAAATTTAACCTGGTATGACCATATAAATCTTGTTTCTTTACGATTAAGAAAACTCGTTTGGATTTTTAAAAACCTTAGATACGTGGCAACAAAAGACTTAATGACTAAAGTGTATATAGCCTTAGCACAATCCGTTCTTGTATATTGTATCCCTATCTGGGGAGGAGCCTCTAAAACTAAATTCATAAAACTAGAAAGAGCTCACAGATCCTTACTTAAAGTAATACATTTTAAGAATTATAGGTTTTCTACAACGGAGCTTTACAGAATTAGCAATGTTCTTACGGTTCGAAAATTATATCTGTAAAGTACACATAACCATTGATTTTGACCCGCTAATTTTGAGGTAAAGAAGAAAAAGCCTTGTGTTACCGTATCAAACTGTACGTATCACCTTTGCTAGTAAACAATTTAACCGACAGTCCTCTTATCTCTATAATAAAATAAATAAAGTACTAATTCTACACCCATTGAACTTGTATGACTTGAAATCTACGCTCTCAAAATGGTTACGATCATTGGATTTGGAGGATACAGAACGTCTTTTAGAAGTGCTGGAATAATTCTACATCAAAAACAAACACGAAATCCCTCACACGTTACTAACACATTGGTTGTTGTATATATGTCTAGGTATGTGTATATATGTATGTATTATGTATATGTATTTACTTGTATGTGTATATGTATATATGTGTATTGTATATATGTTTATGTATGTTCATTATATATATTTGTAAGTTTGATTATTTAAATTAAATATTTGTAAATTTGCAAACCCACGTATGTCCTGTTCTTTTAAACACATCACCTCACACACAAATAATCACACTTCACTTACACACACACTCACTCACTCGTTCACTCACTCACTACATTTTACTCCTTGATATTAATAATCTTTTGTTAATTTTTAATTTTCTTTTCTATGTCCTTTATTACAAATTAAGCTCGTATTATTTAAACCAATATCACACAATCTTAAATTTAGATATTGTTTAGAATAAGGAAGAGCGGGAATCCCTAGCACAAGATAATTTTATTACTTAAAAGGGATTCTCGAGCCACAAAATTGTAAAGATTGTTTCTTGAAATAAAATATTTTTGATTTAGATTTTTGGTTTTCTTGAGGGTGACGGGCGCAGTGGCAATGCCCCTAAGATCTTTGCAATTAAAAGCTCTGTGTAGCCTGTAACTGTTATGGATAGGCGTGTCGCTTACCACCAGGCGCACGACTTGGTTGTTCCATCGCTTAGTTATTATAAAAAGAATCAATAAAATAAATTTCATCGTTCTTTTTGTTCAAGAGTTTTTGGTTCTAAGCGTTCGGTAATCACTTGTTTACCCAGCAAAACTGTACCTCTACCATAAGATTATACTAAGCATACGTAAGAAATAGTTGTTGCAAGCGCCGCATTAAAGGTGCTTTCAAAAAAGCAGTTCAAACTCAACATAAAGATCTGCAACAAGCACATAGAAAGCTTTGTTGGTAAGAGCGGTTGACCCGTTGTGGCAACAGACGCTGGTTTGCATCCAGTCAGATAGAAGGAATTTTTCATTGTGTTCGATCTTTGTATCAATAATAAGAACGATGATGTCATGCACAAGTTTTTTCTACTGGTTAGACTAGTCAATTATGCACTCCATTGCGCACACAATAATTTGCCTGTGAAAGCCATGTTTAGAACATCCTAGTCTACAATGCAGAGCCGAGATATTCTTGAAGGGACACGACAACCGCATTAAAAGCTTTGTTTCATCAGGGTCTTATTATATTTAATTAAGCTTCGTCGTATACATAGTACCAGTGAATCATAAACTTGGTAGATAACGGGCAACGATTTACAGAATCATCCTAGAAAATTACATGAAAAACATGTTAACACCAGCCACTTTTACTTAGCAAATATGAAACGAGTGTACAAGACAGTTCAACAAATCATGCAACTCTCATACATTAAGTTGTTGCGTTCCATTTTAAGTAAACGGCTAAACAGATTACCCGGGTTCGCTTTTGATGGTCTTAGTTTAATGGATTTCCCTGTTTGTCGGCGAAGTTTCCTTCGAATCACTTAATCTGGTTGGATATATTTTTGCTTGATTTATGAACCAACGACGCCGGCAAGGCTAGACGAAAACATTTATTTTGGATTTCTGCCGCTTTTGTGTGATGGGGTTGGCGGCCTAAACATAAGCTTTTGTGTACATCCAACTTCAGTTGTGAGTACTTTTCTGTGGAGAGGGATAATTATTTTTTTTAACATTTTTGTAATACAATTAACAATAATCAGTTTTTCGTTTTGATTGACGAGAAAAGTAGATGCGAAGGTAACTCTATTTAGAGCCTCCTGTACATCTATTTATACAATCATCCTTTTGGCGAACTATACACAAAGGCGATACAGTGCTCTGAGTGTACAATTCAATAATGCGTTCAGGGTGCTGATGGGATTGTCCCTGAACACCACGCCACGTTGCGTAAGCAGGTCAGCGCTAACAACATCTTGAGCATGATAGCTAGCAGGCTTGATTGCATAGAAGTGAACCACTGGCGTATGGCACATTTGAATAAAAGGTGTCATATTATTATACCATATACCATAGATTGTTTCATGATAATTTTTTTTGCCATTTGCATGGCTATGCTAATACGTTGGGCAAGGTTGCTGCCGGTCCTTGGGTTTCCCAGACAATGTACTAATTTTTTGGATACCATTTTTAGCCGACTTCAAAAAAGGAGGAGGTTCTCAATTCGACTACGTTTTTTTGATTTGTTTTTGTATGTATGTTACGCGATAACTCCGGTATTTGTGAACCGATTTTCATGATTTTTTTTTTTGTTGGAAAGGGGGGTATTCCATAGTGGTCCCATTTCATTTTGAAGAAAATCATCCACCTCTAAGGGTGGCTGTTCACGGATGAAGATTCATTTTTATAAATAGCGCTTAAATTTTACTTAAGGAGCAATTATTCTAATGGTTGATTTTGCTATTTCTCCAATTCAAGACGTTTTTCTCTCGATATACTTTGAGTAGTGAGAACCGATTTTTATTATTACCCAGTGTCAAGTTCTGCATAGTGGCGAATTTATGGATATTTCAATAAAACTTAGCAAATAGACGTAATTTCACGTACTTTTGAGGTCGGTTTTTTTAGTACTCTGTACTGAGATTATGTACAGATGACGAGCACCGGGACCCAACGGGACAAGGGTTTCGGGTCCTAAAACAAATTGTCGAGTTCCAAAAACATTTGGAATCATAAATTCGAAAATTCGTTGCAGTTTTGTATATTCCGGCGGTTACTTATAATGTGAAATACCTGTCATTTACTAATTGGTACTAGCAGTAGAGCTCTTTGTAAAAGTGCTCGTCCAAAGAAGTACCGTCACCATGCCTACCGGCAACCGGCAACTTGCAATAAACGTCTATTCTATTCTATTCTATTCTGTTCTATTCTATTCTATTCTATTCTATTCAACCGGTAGTTGATGAATGAAACAGATACGGTGCCTATCTGGAAAATAGGGAGGGTGCTGCACGTGCACCCGTGGTCACTCGCCCGACTAATCTTTTGAGAACCGGATGAAGTCTGTGACAACTTTGTTCACAGGCTGATCTGGGGTCAGACAGTGTGCAAGCACAGAGACCTTATAAGGTCAGACTTATAAGGTCCCTGTGCTTGCACAAGTTATAGTGCCCTTCCCGTATAACCAAGAAACCTACCAACCGGTAGGGAGGGTATATAAACAAAACATTTTGTAGAAATATACGGGACTGTCACCATACCTACTTCTGCCATCAAGCAATAATCTTATTACCGCTTTCCAAATTTGAAGAGTAAGGATGCTAGCGAAACTGTAATGTGCCTCAGAGTAACGGGTGCAGTACAAGTGCCCCTCAAGTATTTACGCTTTAAAGCTCTGAATGACACGTAGCTGCTCTTGGCAGCGTGTCGCTTATCACCAGGCAAAATTCGTAATGGAAATAAAACAGTCGAACCAATTTTGGCAAAGATAAACTTTATCTTTCGTTCGAAATGACGATAACCGAAACAAAATCGATTCGTACGTATAAAAAATTCAATAAAACTTATAATAAATTGCACAATTCAAAAAGGACCAATAATAAAAGGAGAGGGTAAAAGCAACGCACCTTCTATGTTGAAATCAAATCAAACCAATTTCACATGTGTACTACATAGACTGGCAACTTATTCGTGCAGACATGTCTACAAACATTTACGTTGAATTTCATGAAATAATGGTTATCTCGAAATTTGTCCAGCTGTAAACATAAGTTTGTCTCACTTCAGAACGAGCAGACAACTCGTTACAACTCCTCACATTAGACGAGTTCAAATTTCGAATAGCTTGGAAATAAAAATATTAAATATCTCTTTTCAATGCTACCAACATTATCACGTTAAATGAGACCAATATTTTTTTAAATGTTTATTACAGATTGAACTTGACGGTTCTCACTCTCTGTAACTGCTGTCTAAAAGGTGATTTAACCTTTAAACTTATCGTCAATTACTAAAGTAGTACAACCCCAATATGTGGTTGAATGTTTTCAATGGGCACTTAAGTGTGCCTAAAAAACTCACGTGTAAACAAATTCTTCAAATCCATTTTAGAGATTAAATAAAATGTCTCGAAAACACAATGATAATACCGCAACGAGAAAGAATAATAAGAAAAAAAAAAGATAAATATATGTATCGATCAAAACAAAAGCAAACAATAGGGAAATAGCTTCTTTATTTACTGTACATTTACTTTATTAATCCGAACATGAGAGAAATAATATAAACGGCGTTCAAAGGATGAAGCAACAAGGTACGATAACAAGTAAGCGGGAGCTCAGGTTCTGCTAGAGCTGTGTGAATATTTGAGTGATTGATTCAATTGAGATTGACGTACTGTCGAGAATGAACTGGATAAATCGAGTCAGTTAAGAACGTACAATTTATATTAATAAAAAGAGATGGAATCGAAAGGAAGACGTACATACAATAAAAAATGTATGCCTTACTTTCTCAAACTTGTATCTTAAAGCACAAAGTTATTGAAATGCAAAAAATGGATTGTATATACAAATTTTGCAGGCTGATTTCAGATCACATTCCCTTATGTTCACACACTGGCTTTTACCTATTCTTAAAGTAATACATCTAAATTAGCACCCTCGATAAGAAATTTAAAACAAATAGACAGTTTTGCCATCTGCTGAATAATCACTTTTTATAAGATACGAGTTTGAGAAAGTAAGGCATCGAAATGTCATTTAATAACTAGGTGTCTAGAACAAAAGACCAATCTTCTTAAATAATGCAAATCTAAAACAATAAGTAAAAGATACCAAAAAGCAATAAGCAAGCAATACTTCTAAATATTTAACTTTTTATGAATCCAATATCTCAACTCAACAAGACGGGAATTGACGCAAAGACGTATTCAATAAATGTGCACATCACTAGTACAGAATCCGAGTTTACAAATAATCGGCTAATCCGATTTTGACGAGCAGGAATCCAGATTTCATTGTACTCGCAAGAATTGCTACATATTTATATGAGAAACTCGCAACAATGAATGCTTCATGTATAAATACAACAACGAACAAAAATTATTGGTAAAGCTTGAGTAGGGCCACGAAAATCTGCAGAAAACCTTCATAGTACGGTCAGGTAGGGTAAGAGGATCATCTGGGGAAGAAGCAGTTGAAGCCTTAACTCATAATGTAAAGAATTTAGCACTATAGTCTCTCAGTCGATAAAACAGATAAACAAATTTGTTTAAAGGATTTTAAAGAGACGTCGCTACGATGCTCCAAATCCAAAAGGCGGTTAAACAAATTTGTCGTTATGAAATGTTGAGAACTCAGGGTATCATTACATTTTTATGAAATACGATACGAATAGGAACACCTATTACCCTATTTTTTGGGAGAAAAGAGACGTTAGCAAAATTTGCACGTTTTCGGCAAACACATCATGAGTATGGAATTTAGCGTAGTGATTGTTAAAACGTGTTAATCTAATAAACAAAAGACAGTTTAGTGTACTTCAAAATTGTTATAAGACTTTGTCTGTTCTTCTAAGAGCTCAAAACACATGACTTAAAATAAAGTATGTTCAGACCCGACAGTAAATTACTTTTTGGAAAGCTTTTCCTCTCAACAGCGTTAAAATATTGTACACAACCTACCTACACTTATCATAATCAGAAAATTGCAGGTATTTTCTCTAAATTCATAATAAACGCAAATTGGAAATGGAAATACGGTTTGATTGGATCCCTTTCTTTTCCCGTTCCCGTTTATATAGGTAGGCAACCTTTATGTAACGAATTCTATAAAATAAAATCTGACTCCAATGTATGCGGACATAAACCTTTTCAGTTGTTTTCGTTGTAAAAGGCCCTCAAAACATGGGAACGGAAATTGAACCCGTCATAAATGTATTTTAGACCTGTTAATAAATGTCATGTCTTTTATGTCACTTGTCTTATTTATTATAATTTTTTTCGCATTACTTTCTGTGCGAGAATTTTTCTCTACGAAAATCAATGATATCTAAGAGCAACTATCAAAATAATTAAGCCGCGAACTGTTCGTTTGTCGCTTAATTATTAAGCGTGCGTATGTCGTTGTGGGTGGCCATACACCCACAACGACTCAAGCACGCTATGTCAATAAATGCGCTGTAACTTTGTGACACCACTATGGCTTACCCTAAGCTAGCAGCCGCAGCAGAGCTCCTTGGGAAAGAGTTCGTCCAGGACAATACTGCCGCCACCTTACCTATTTCTACCTCCACGCAGTAATGCACATGGGACTTGTCAATTTATGTCTCAGGCTGACGGACGCAATGGCAGTGCCTCGCAGATCTTTGTGATTTAAAGACAGACGTGTCGGTTACCACCAGACGCACAATTAGTCCCGTCACTTGGTGTCATGCTGCTGCTACTGATTGTTGAATGATGATGACGACAAAAAATCGAGGTCTTTGGTTTTCACGACTGTTACAAATTGAAATGGAACTATATTTTCGACGTGGCTGACAGTTAACCGTTACCATGGGACCTGTAAATACTTCTTCTTATGGTATCGATGGCATGCATACACTATGTGCTTGCTGTAGTGGTGAAAGGATTTGCCCATCGGCTTACGGTACTCGCCGATAGTTGCCCAGGATGTACCAGACGTACAGAAAAGAAATGGTACGTAATGGTACGAGAGGCTCCTTTTGTGCACTCCTAAAAGACTGTAAAAATTGGTTTGTTTGAAAAAACCAATATACGTGATTTAGATCCAAAATAATATAAGTACAGATTAGTAAAAAAACCGACCTCAAAAGTTAGTGGAATTACATCTATTTACCAAGTTTTATTGAAATCGGTTACCGAAAAGTGCGCCAAACCTGTTTCATCCCCTAGTTTAATACCCTTAGAGGTGGAATATTTTCTTCAGATTTAAATGAGACCAATACTGAAGTAGCCTCTTTCCAACAAAAAAAGAATCATCATAATTGGTTCACAAATGATTTAAATAAGTTATCGCTTAACAAACTCACAAAACACAGTCAAATTCAGAACCAACTCCTTTCTTTGAAGTCGGATGAAAATAATTTCATTTCCAATAAATAAGGTAGCAATAAAAACTGTAATTGAATTGTGTTGTGATTTATTCTTTTCAGAATTTAGATTGGCTAACATGAGAAAGTCCATTTTTGCAGTGTACAAAATCCAAACTGATTTTATTAACCCGTTTCTATTGAAATAGAGTATTAGGCTTATCCGATGTTTATCACCATTGCAGAATAAAAACTATGGATGCTATGATCTCATATAATTAAGAAAATAAACTAGTATACTCATTGACCTACAAATAAATAAGTATACTAAAACCAACGATACTTAAGTTTCTTTGCTTGTTAGTCTATTTCTTGTTAGAGTTAGTATGAGAGAGCCTAAGTAAGAAATAGACGAAGTCGAGAACAAAAGTTTTATCGATTCTATCCACATCCATTTGGCAATCTTCACACCAAAACAATAGAAAATCAAATCAATAAAGGCTCGCAGTTGCCACGGAATCCATTTTAACATTTCCACGGAAGTTTGGCCCAGGGGTAATCACAATATGGTAAACTAGTTGCAAGTTTGAGACCCTTGCCGGGTCGTCAACATAGTTTACGGGTCAATTTTCTTGTTAAAACATTCCTATAATTTCCCAGTGTATACAAATTTTAGAATCAAGTTTTGTGATTGTGTGGTGATTTCATGGCTTCTCTGAAAGCAAATTATGTTTGCTTTGTAAGTCTAATGTACTTCGTACTATATGATACGGATGTAAAACATGGAGCCACTAAAGCGCAGGGAAAAAGACTGTGCCCAAACGTCACTTTTTTATACATAAAGTTCTAATGGAAGATATTCTTGAATGGCTAAAGAACTGCGAAATTAAAAAATAGGAGAAATATAAAGTATACATTACATTTTCTTAAAACATTATACCTTATTGTTTTCTTTTCTCTCTCTCTTTGTCTCTTTTAGATATGGTCTTCTTGGTGCAGAAAACATAATTTTGTCCTGTGCAGAGTGTTTTTATTGTCCTCTTTTTAGGAAGTGCTCTCGCTTTTCTTTCAACTTGGTCGAAGTAACTTATTGTCGGTTGTCCTCGTATATACTTGCTTTCCACTTTTCCTTTGATCAGGTACAAAATGAAGTAGTCATTTCGTATAAGATTGCTCATTAGACTTCATTTTCGGTTTTTCAACTAATTTCATGAAGTTTTAGCCATCTTTTATTCTAACAAGAGTCATTACGGCCTCATTGGTCACTTATCCTATCCAGCTAATTCTTTTCATCCGTCTCCAATACCATATTTCGAAAGTGTTTAAATATTCCCGTCTTTTTACGTCACTGTCCACGTTTCGCGTAAGTTCCATCCAAAAAATTTGACGAATTACTTTTTCATTGTTTTTGCTATATTCGATCTGAATGTATGTTTTTATTTGCTGGGATTTTTATTGCATTTCTCAATCCGATTAGATTTTCATATGAAAATAATTTGCTGAACAAAGAAGAATGACGAATGGACCAAGTACGTGCACTTGAATGTTCACCCATGTATTTGGGTATATCTCTATCTATAAGTTTCATTTTAAAACAGTTTCCAACTTCTAATATCAGAATAAACAAATCAACCGCTATATGATGATCCCCGAGAATTGGCGAAAAAATCCATTTATTGCCATCTGAAATCGGATCCGATGGATGATTCGGAACACCATCGGAATGATTCGGGAAAAACCTTTGATTCAGTAATAATATAACACGACTGATCAAAATCAAATTGTGTGAGAATTGATACCAGAATTACGTAGTTAGGGCCCTGAATAATATTCGTGGCACAATTGGGCCACACAGAATATATTCGAAAAGGTATATTGTGCTATATAAACCTAAAATGTAAATGTAAACCGAACGAGTAATTTAGAATTTTGTTAGGGTTAAACTTTAAGTAGCTATAGCAGCTATGAATAGCCTTCACGCCTCGGGCACATCAAAGATGTCTCGACATCCTTTACCAGCCAAGTGTCAGTTAAAATAAGACTATAAAATGATACTAAGAAGACACACATTCGCTTGAGGCTATTAAGACTAGCTTTAATGCGAGTGATGCTCGAGTATCGCATTTTAAAGAGTAATAATGGCAATAAAGTTTTTATGGTTTATATAATAAAGGTGGAATAAGATGAACGGAGGAAAGGAATTCCGAGTTTAAAAAATATGTCAAAAGGGTGTCGAGCAGACTTAAAAAGCCTACGTAGCCGTAAATTGGATTAATCAAATCCTTTTTGCATTTTATTACACATGTAAAAAGAACTACTTTCATTAGTCAAAATTTGTAAAATGCAATATTAAACAATTCACCAAGTTCCTTTTTCACAGAGTCGATACAATTTTCATTGAAAGTACTAAGTACCTCTTCCTGATCTTTTTTGGATTAATTGCAACGGTAGTTCAAATGATAAGTAAGTAGGGACGCCCTTAAAATGATTTTAACAGTGAATATCTGGAGACTGGAGCATTTAACATACACGATTTTCGTGACACTTTTAATGAATTCGAAAAGATCATACAGTGTATTCTGCCTTCGGAACGTAAAAAGGCACAACTGCTGTGTAAAGTACGCATAGTTGTGCCTTTTTTCGTTACGAGGGCAGTATTTTTGTTGTATGGTTTTAAAAGGATACTTTTCACATTTCTGTTATTAGCCCATCAACATACAGCTTCACACACAATTTCATGACAATTTAGAATGAAATCATAAAAGTGCACTTTGTAAGTATGATTTTTTTTAAAGGAATATACAATTTTTATGATACCAAGTGACGGGAAGAATAAATAGTGCGCCTGATGCTCCTAAGCGACACACCTGTCCATAGCAATTGCAGTGTCACTCAGAGCTTCAAATCACAAAGGTATAAGGGACTCCGTCTGTCACTGCGACAAAAGTTGACAAGTCTCATGTGCCTGCACCGTTACCCTTCAAAACCGGAACTAGAAATGAAATAAATAAGATGGCAGTACTTCCCTGGACGAACGCTTTCATAAGGAGCTCTACTACCAATGAATAGAACTTTTGCTCTAACCATCTGAGCCACGCGTCCAGTTACCGAGTCTGCAAAATTCTTCTGTTTTTGGTTATAGATCTTTGTACTGACTTCGGCATTCGTGGCCGCTAGTGACATCTAGTGAGAGATTTTCAAATAACCTTCTCACCGCAGTCGAGACCTTTACAGGTATCACAACTGACGCAGATGTCACATTTCGACAAATTCTTTTTTTTTATTGAGATTTTTTGTGAAATAACTCCAATAGTTTTGTTATGATTATGAGTACAAAGATCGAACACACAGAAAAATTGTTCGCCCACCCGGTGCGACTTGAACCCACCATAATATTTTTATATATGGAACAAATACAAAGAAAAATTCCTATAACGTAGCCACGTTGACGCAACAGTCACTGGTTCGTGTCTAGTCGGGTCGAGAGAACATTTCAGTTACATTAAGAAGTATCATGTCCTGAAGAGACCTCAAGCGAAATAAAGAAGCCTCATCCAATTCTAAGACCAATATCGCAGTAAAGCCACGGTAACGCTGCAATCAAGTTTAAATGAGGCTGATCAATTCCATTAGACGACAATTGGATTCAAAGGCTTCCTACACACAATACTAAGGGCATATCTGAGATTATTCGAGTCATTGATAGGTATCGATTTCAGACTTAAAAATTTACATACCCATGGATTATTTAGTAGCAGTAAAAGACTCCTTTAATAAAAAAATCTTTGTTAAAGATTTCGTCCAGGGAAGTACTGCCGCCAAGCAGTAATGTACAGTCAACTTATAATTCAGGCTTACTGGTGCAGGGGCAGTTCCCTGATATGTTTGAGATGTTAAGTTCTGAGTGGCACTGCAACTGCTTCCCACCAGGCGCATGACTTGTTCGTCCGGACATTTGGTATCATAAAAAAAATCTTAATGATATAATCCCAGTATAGAGTACTAGCAAAATCAACTACTAAAGTAATTGCTCCTAAATTAAAGTTAAGCGCCATTTACAAAAATGAATCTTCATGTGGGTGATTTTCTTCAAAATGAAATGGGACCACCAGAGTCATAAAAATCGGTTCACAAATACCAGAGTTATCGCGTAACTGAGAACCTCCTCCTCCGATAGAGAATTGAGAACCTCCTCCTATTTTGAAGTCGGTTAAAAAGGTAGAAATTAGTTTCACTGCCTTGCGAGTCACACATAAAACATTTGATTTCCACCGTCAAGTCTTCTAACATTTTATCTCCAACATTTTACGAGTTAAATAATATATTTGGCACAAGCATTTGTGTTAATTGCTCGTCAACGTAATGACAAGGGCTCGAGTATTGTTGTCAAGCATTTGTAACGAGTGTAATACCTAATTTTGAAGGTACTTACTTGTGCTTACACGTTTTGTTGGCTTGACAATATACATTTTAAGGAAGGTATTATAAAGATAAAAGAGAAATTGAGGGTATCAGAGCCAAAGTGGTGTAACTCGCATAAAATTTTTTGTTTACCATTTTACTTTAAATGATACTAACATTCATAATTATTAGGTATACATATTTGGATGGTATCATCTTGTATAATTATTTTTATAATTATGCAAGTTGGTTTGTAAAATACTAATAACCTCTCAGGACCTATACCTATCACTAACGTCATAAACAATAACTGTTGTTCCATGACTTTTTAGAAAACATATAACAAATTTATCAAAAAGATACTTGAAGAACGGTAGTTTTTTCTGATAAAATAGGCGTAGGACTAGGACACCACCTAAGTAACCACTTAAAACAAAGGGTAGTCAAATATTGCTATCCAGGAGCTACTTTTAGTCAAATTATTACACTGTTAAGTGGTTGCAACTTTGATAAAAATAAAAAATAAATAAAAATTTGATTAATCTTTTCTTAGAACCAACTCGCATCACTGCCTCCTCTTCTACTTGTATTGATAACATCTTTTGTAACACAGACGCAGTGTCTAAATCAATAATAAATTGCTTAAGATCAGACCATAGTGGCCAATTGGCTTCTTTTAATTGTAAAATGAGCAAAAAGGTAGACCAATTTCTCTACAGACCGATTACCACAGAACGAATCATTAGATTTCAAAATATAACCAATAATTTAAATTCCCTACCCCATATACCGGAGGTTCCAAATACTTTATATAGCACGATATTTGGTTTAATTAAAAATGAATTTGATAATTCGAATTTGATATTTAAATCGAAAACATTAACTTTCCATAGAGAGACTAAATTCAACGACTGGGCAACAAGAGGTATTCATAAGAGTAGGTCTCGTTTGTATGAGCTATATGCTATGAAAACTTATAATACTAATTCCAATTTCATAGAATATGTTAGAATTTTTTCAAAAATATTTAAAAAAGTATGTGTAGCTGCTAAGGTTAAGTTTCACAGCGACAAAATTAGACAATCGATAAATAAATCTAAAACTACTTGGAGCATAATAAACAAAGATTCAGGCAGGGTTAAACAACACGATAGAGATATAGTTTTAGAATTAGACAGTAAACTTATAAAATCTAAAGATAAAGTAGCCCAAGCTTTTGAATCGTTCTTTTCGGAAATTGCTGTGAACACTACAGAATCATTAAATTCCTCCCCTTCACTTGCTATTGATCTCCTAAAGGAAAATGTTAACGTTTGTGGCAGTTTATTTAATTTCCGTCATGTTAATCCACAAGACATCATAAAAGCTTTTAAATCAATACATGTTAAAAAAACTGAAGATCTCTGGGGCATATCAACTAAAGTTATAGACTCAGTTATTGATCTTATTTCCCCACATTTAGCTGTAGCTTTCAATAGGTGCGTTGACGATGGTGTTTTTCCCGATTTAATGAAATACAGCAAGGTTTTTCCCTTATTCAAAAGCGGTAGGAAAGTTGATCCTAGCAACTATAGGCCCATTTCAATTTTACCAGCTTTAAGTAAAATATTCGAAAAGGTTAAGCTGACTCAATTACTGTCCTACTTCGGTAGGAATCATATCGAGGGTATTCTGGGAGAACCAGATAAGTGCAAAATTTTAAAAAAATATGTTAAAAACATAGGCTACATAGTTTTTGGCGCATTTTTTATCTGGCAAAATCATATAACTGCCAAAGCTTTCACAACAGTTTTTTACTTTGGGTAAAGAAAATATCTAGCATTTTTTTTCTGTAAATATTAAAGCAAAAAAGGATATAGACTCTTAAAAACAAAATAAAAAAAATTGTTACAGTGACAACGGATTAAAACAATTTACTTTCTTTACCCACAAAACACTTATAGATAATTGCATTTTATATTAACACGTAAAACAAAATATTGCATCTTATTTGTTTCTTATTGGTAAAACGAACTGTGTTCTTTGTTTTATTGACAGGCAGAACAGAATAAGCAAGTTTATTTTGTTTTGCATACTACAAGTAACACAATTTGATTCTCTACTACAGAGATAAAGCTTACTTAGTCTGTTTTGTTTGCTAACGTTTTTATATATATGTCAACTAGAAGTCGTCGCGTGCGCACGTGTTTATTTCATCGAGATCATAATTCGAATAATTACTGTGTTATGTTAAGTGAATCTGTGTATAATGGTTTCCAGAGGAAAGAAGATATTATCGCTGATAGTCAATGACAGTGCAACACAAGGTATTTTTAATTTACATGCGTAATTACATTTTGAGGTTATAATTTTATTTCATTTAAAATAAAATATTGTAATGTTGTCTAGACGCTATGTTAATGCTTTGTTTATGTTTCTAGGACAACACTCTTCTTCTGAAAGTGATAGCGAACCAGTTCAACATCGTACTGTTGTAGCAGCTGATGTTCATCAAACTAACAACGGTGAACTTTCCAGACGTCGATCCGGTATGTATTTCTGCATAAGAACATACTTTTATTATGATAATAATATAGACAAACATATTGCATATCAGTCATTGACTGTCGGAAATAGTCTCCTCAATAGTCGTGCAAACCTATTTGTCATGTATCGGTATGAAAGACGAGCCGAGAGATTACTCTTACCTTACCCGTTGTGAGCTTATTACGTATTTTATGATTATCTCCCAGCTAATAAAAATGACTAGTTGTTTACAATGCCTGGTATTTTTTCAGGTCGTCAACCAGTATCAAGAGTTCCACGGAATGAAAATATCAGTGACGAAATCGAAATAGAGATGGAAAGCTTATTTAATTTTGACGATATATCTGATGACGAAGATCCTACCTATTTACCTCCCCTTCCTAACCAACACATGAATCAAGATAATGACTTAATTACTGTTCAAGATTTACTAGGAGACGTTTTTCAGCCAAATAATGATGGAGTCGATGGTTTGTTAGAAAAAAATATCCTATTACTACGGGAAGAAAATAAGAAACAAAAAGAGTCGTCAGATATCGCTAAATTAATATTACAGGAAATTTTAAATAATATATGGAAAAAAGTCAAACCTATGAAAAGATGGAGAAAATCTAATCCTGAATGTTGGGTAGTAAACGTAGCAAAAAGAAGAAGGGCTGATGGTTTGCCTTACAAGTCTCGCTCTAAAGAGCGGCCAGCAAAGATTCCAAAGGTCATAAACTGTTCTGAATGTAAGTACAAATGTTCTGATAACTTTGATGAGAACGCTAGAAAGGAAATATGTCGACATTACTGGCAGCTTGATTTCATCGGTAGGAAAAATTTCATTCTTTCCCATATAGAAGTAAACCGTCCTAAGCGAGTACTTGCTGTGAGAAATAAACGTGAAAAAAGAGCTTTCACAAAAAAATGCTACTTTACACACAATGACGCAAAAGAACAAGTTTGTCAAAAGTTTTTTACGAAAACTCTTAATATAGGGCCATCTGTAGTATTTGACGCTGTAAATAAACGCAATAGTATTGGTGCTTTTGAAGCTATTGACAATAGAGGAAAACACGAGCCGGCTAACAAAACTAAACCAGAGGTTTTGGAAGGAATTCGTCGCCACATAGAATCATTTCCATGTTTGGAATCTCATTATACAAGAAAAGATACTAAGAGGAAGTATTTGAGCGCAGATCTTAATATAAGAAAAATGTACACATTGTACAAAGAGTTATGCCAAGAAAAAAATGCAGAAGCAGCAAATGAGCTCACTTATCGAAGAGTATTTGCTACGGAATACAATTTAAGTTTTTTTGTACCGAAAAAAGACCAATGTACAATTTGTACAAATTATGAAAAGGCTGACGAAGAGAAAAAGAGATTATTAGAAGAAAATTATAAAGAGCATATCCAGAGGAAAAATGTTTGTAATGCAGAAAAGGAAAAAGACAAAGAGAGAGCTAACAAAGATCCTAACTTTATTTCGGTGTCATTCGATCTGCAGGCTGTACTTCAGATCCCTCACTGTAAAGTGAGCCAGTTGTATTATTCTCGAAAGCTGTGCGTGTTTAATCTCACTGTTTATGAAGCAGGTCTGCCCAATAATGCATACTGTTTTCTATGGTCCGAATTGAACGGTAAAAAAGGGAGTTGCGAAATTGGATCGATTTTATTGCATTATTTAACTAAATGTATTTCAGCAAACGTAACTGAAATAAGCCTATTTTCTGATACTTGCTCAGGTCAAAATAGAAATCAATATGTGGCTGCAATTCTTTTGTGGGTTGTTCAGAATATTAAACATTTACAGATTATAGAGCAAAAATTTTTAGAATCTGGACATACATACATGGAGGCCGATTCTATGCATAGTGCTATTGAATCACAAAAGAAACAAACGTCAATATATTCAATGCTAGACTGGATTTCAATATGCGAACGTGCAAGGCGTAGGAAAATACATACTGTTCAACAGAAGAAGATAGTCAAGGAGCCATACAAAACAAAAGAGTTTAAATACCATGAGTTTTATGATTTAAAAGATCTGGCTTCAAAGATTATTCATAACAAAGATAAGGACAAGGAAGGAAATAAAGTACAGTGGCTTAAAATCAAACAACTGAGGTTTGTAAAGGGGGAGAAAAGAATTTACTTCAATTATGACATGACTGATACTTTTAATTACATTGACGTTACCGGTAAAGAAGGAAAAACTAGAGCTACACGAACAAAAAGAATGGGACAGGATGAATTTCCAACTGAGTTAAAAAAAATGTACAAAGAATCATTACCTATATCCGAAGCAAAAAAAAAGGATTTATTAAATTTGGTTAAAAAAAATATTATACCAGAAGAATTGGAGCCTTGGTATAAAAATCTAAAGACGGTTATTGTTCCTGAAGAGGCTGAAGAGAAGGATGAGATATCTTGCGAGGAAACTAATACGTAATTTCCTTTACTTTTATTTTTCTTGATAATTCTATTTAAGTGCTATTTTATCTACAGGGTTCAACTGTTTAAACTTAAGACAGCTTACAATAAATAAAATAAATATCGCCTATTCGTTTTTTTATTGTAATAATACCCAAAAAATTGACAGGTAAAAACAGATAACTGAGAAAAAAATAATTTTACCGCCTTAATAAGAATATTATTTCAATTTATTTTAACATCATCTGATTTAATGCGGGACAGAGAACTGTTCCTAATCATAGTAGGTAAAGATTAATGTGTGTTTAAGAGATTTACAGCTCTTTTACGTATTTCAGGTAAAACAGAATAACTGCAACACCTTCACGGCAACTTTCCCCTTTTTGAAACTTTTTATGACAATTAATGCATAAATTAATGTATCAAAACAATCTTAGATAATGTATCTGAGTACAAGTAGTGTAAATTTTATGTAGTTATGCTTCATCGTTGACCTATGATCATCCAAAACTTTAAATGCCTTTTTCTCATTTTAACGGTATCGCTACTTATCTGGTTCTCCCAGAATACCCTCGATATTTTTCATAGTGAACAATACGGGTTTACTAGTGGTAGATCGACTAGCGATGCGGGGGTAGCGTTACTAAAACACATCTTTGATGCCTGGGACAGGTCCCAGAACGCTATTGGTATTTTCTGTGACCTCTCAAAGGCATTTGATTGCGTTGATCATATTACTCTTATAAGGAAGCTGGAACATTACGGTGTAAATGGCAAGGCGTCGAAACTTGTCTCGTCATATCTCAACGGTAGAGTTCAGAAAGTAGACATAAATGGTGTGACTTCTTTGGGTTCTCCGGTAAAAATGGGCATTCCACAGGGCTCAATACATGGGCCTTTCTTATTTCTGATTTATATTAATGATCTGCCATTCTTTGTTAAGGACCATTGCGAAATAGTGTTGTTTGCTGATGACACATCCTTGATTTTTAAAACAGACAGACATGACATTAACTATGACCATATTAATGATACCTTCTCAAAGGTAGGTTATTGGTTTAATGCTAACAATTTATTGCTTAATGCCAAGAAGACAAAATGTGTTAAATTTGAATTACCTAACGTAAAGTCGACTAGTCCAAGCATAGAAATAAACGGAGAAAAGGTAGACTTTGTTAATAAAGCAGTCTTCTTGGGAGTGACCTTAGATAGTAAACTTCAATGGTTTCCACATATATCTTCCATGGCCAGCAGATTAAGCTCCGCTGCATACGCAGTCCGCAGAATACGTGAGCTTACCGATGTTAGTACTGCTAGACTAGTTTACTTTAGTTACTTCCATAGTATAATGTCCTACGGGATTCTCATGTGGGGTAAAGCGGCAGATATTCAAACCATATTTGTATTGCAAAAACTTTAAAACTTTAAAAAGCGAATTATATCAAAATTGTATTGGAAATAATAGTAGCCCAATGGGCTAAGCGACCTGAAGAATTATCCAAAGTGAGGAGCCATTTCAAAGCCATGTGGTCCGTAACTATTATAGTAAACTTAACGCCATCAAGGTAACCGCGGAAGTGCTTGACTGAATCTAAGATAGCGAAGAGCTCACGTTCAGTAGTACTATAATTTCGCTCTGGTTTGGAGAAAAGGCGAGAGTAGAAGGCAATGGATTGATCAACACCGTCAATCTCTTGAGAAAGAACAGATCCAAGCCCGACCGAGGACGCATAACACTGTAAGATAAAGGGTTTAGAAAAATCTGGAAAGGCGTTTCTATAAGAACCCTTTTTAATTTGGCAAAAGCGGTGGTAGCGTCGCTATTCCATTCAATGGGGTGGCGCCTCTTTCTTTTACCTATTAAAGCTGTCATAGACGCGATGATTGACGAAAAATTGTCGACAAACCGCCTATAATAGGAACACACGCCCATAAAAGCGCGTAGGGACTTGTCAGTGGTGGGAGTGAGGTATTCACTTATTGCCTCAACCTTCTTCGGATCGGTCTGTAAGCCTCGCTCGTTAACAATATAACCCAAATACTTAAGCTCCGGTTTACAAAATTCATACTTTTTAATATTGACCGTCAGTCCGGATTCCGTCCGTGAGCCTCTGCATCTTTGACACGGCATTCGTGAGGCCGAACTGCATACGAACGAACTCGAACAGACCGCGCTGTGGAACGATGAAAGCGGTTCTATCACGACTAGCCTGATCATTGTGGTCATTACCACTGGGCTGGCCCTAGGAGACCGCGAGGGCCGGATGACGCCCATATCAAGCATTTCGTCTATTTCCTCATTGAGGATCTTGAGCTTAACCGGTGATAATGGGTAATAGCTTTGGCGTATGGGGGGACCTATGGTTTCAATCTTATGCGAAAGCCAAGAAGTTAGTCCGAGACCATTCAGATCCGAAGATATCCCATCGAATTCTTTAATGACATCGCTGAGTTGTTTCTCTTGTTGCGGTGACAAGTCCTAACGTGGTTGAATATAGGATAACTCATTCGTGTGTATCTCGTAGGGTTTAGATTTAGAAGTAGAGACGAAAACTTTTCCGCTAAAATCATGTTCAAAAAACTTACTCAAAAAGGAGGTGAGTCCGAACTCATTCAAAATTCGATACCAAGGATGAAGGGCGTGGGTAGTCCCCTACCAACGAGACAAGAATGATTAAAAACAGAACCATTAAAGTTTATCGGAAGATCAGCGACACCTAGAACCTGAATTGGGGAATTATCTGTAGAAACCACCGACAGACGCACCTTGTTACAAAAAGAAATATTGAAACTAACCAACAATGATTCGTCGACCAAAGAAGTTTGCGCGCTGGAATCTAATAGAGCTTTTACGCGAAAACCCGAGATTGTAATCTCAATAAATAACGATTGTCAGCAGAATTAGATATTACGACAGGTGACACGGCCGGCGCCAACCGCGTACCTGACTCTAGTTTTCCTGAACGGGAGAATTACAAGCAGCACAATCACGAGTTACAACACCTAAACGCTTGCAACGGAAACATACCGGGCCCGGATACTTCGGACATGCACGGTATTGATGATCGTCACGATCGCATTTCAAAACATCGGGGTGAAGATTCCGCCTGTACCAGTGCTACGGAAAACGCCAGACGTGGGTGCCCTTGGAACGGTTCGAAGTTCCCAGCAACCAGAAGTAAAGAATCCAAATCTGAAATGAGGTTAGTAGCGAGACACGGATAAAAACGAGGATGCATTCCGTACTTAACCACCATAATTTCAGTACAGAGTATTAAAAAACTGACCTCAAAAGTACGTGGAATTACGTCTATTTGCTAAGTTTTATTGAAATATCCTTAAATTCGCCACTATACAGAATTTGACACTGGAGATAATAAAAATCAGTTCTCACTACTCAAAGAATATTGAGAGAAATACGCCTTGAATTGGAGAAATAGCAAAATCAACCATTAAAATAATTGCTCCTTAAAAAAATTTAGGCGCTATTTATAAAAATGAATCTTCATGCGTGAACAGCCCTTAGAGGTGGATGATTTCCTTCAAAATAAAATGGGACCACTTTGGAGGTACCCCCTTTCCAAAACAAAAAGAATCATCAAAATCGGTTCACAAATACCGGAGTTATCGCGTAACATATATACAAAAAAGAAAAACAAAAAAAACATACAGTCGAATTGAGAACCTCCTCCTTTTTTTGAAGTCGGTTAAAAAGAAGACTCTCTTCATCGAAAGGACTAGAAAGCTTACTGCTCAGATCTCTGGCTTGAATTATGAAATCCTTTACGGACTGGTTCGCCTATTGTTTCAAACCACGTAGTTCGCGCTCAATTTTGAACTCGTAGTCGGTAACGTCAAAGGTCCTAAAGAAGGCGGACTTAAGTTGGAAATAATCTAAACCGGGACATTTGATGGATCGGAAGTATTTCAAACCGGAATCTGCGAGTAATTCGTGAAACCGACGCACCACATAGTCAAAGCGAACATTACGCGCCTCGCGTTCTTCCTCGACGCGGAGGAAAAACTCACGTACACAGGTACTGCCAGAATTATGGGACAAACTTGCCTTCAGGCGTACACACGCAATTTTTTATATCTTCTCGTATAAAAACACAATCAGCTGATCAGCCAATTTGCATGGAAAGTTGAAAGTAATTTTCGTGAATTGAATGTAGTTCCTTGAATTAAATTTTACAATTTTTTGAAACATTTATTATATACGCGACATAAAGTTCAATTTTGAAAAACAAAATGCTCAGTATAGACAGAAAAAAATTTCCACAAATAAAATAAAATTTTGCTTATAACATTTATTAATTTTTACCGCACCCTTCTCATTGAATATTATCCACAAAATTTATACCAAGATCCTCGTGTAAATCATGGATCTTTGGGCTTCCCCAAATATATACTATTGTATGCCTTTGTTTTATACAACAAGCACAAATTTTCTCCAGAACTGTACGTAGACTGTACCAAAAACATCCAATCATATTTCAACTAACGAACGTAAACGTGATAACAAAACAACTTTTGCAAAAAAGTTTTAGTACCCCATACGTACGATGATATAATATAGTATCATATTGACTCTCACTTTGTGTAGGAACTAAGAAAAAAGTATGTAATAAAACTGAAAATTATGTTCTGCTTGTTTGTAAGTGATCGTCAAGTAAAATATAATGAGATCATTTTGTTATACTGTATGTCAAGATACATAGAGTAAATCTTTAAATTATTCGGTGGCTTTCTAGAATATGGCATATCTCAAAAGTAAACCTTCTTATGTCAAAAAATGGTTAAAAAAATTAAAGTATGGCGCGCAAAATCGAAATCTTACTGTTACTCATTCTTAGCTTTATTCACGATAAAATTTAGAAATGCGGCAATAAATATACTATTTTAAATCGGCAGATGTCGAAGTCGTCCTTAAAATGACTTAAAAGCACCAGTTCAATTGTCAAAATACGTGGTTAGTATTTTACTTATATACCTACCGAGTTCGCCTATTACCCGAATTAACACCACAAAAAGGAAAGAATCTAATTTTTGTACTATAATGTTGTTTAACTGTTCGTTGGAATGGATGTGTACCTGAAACCAAAACAAAAACATTGTTATTATTTCCTAAAATACTGCAAATTCGACATACTTTAAAACAAACAATGAGATTAATAGTAGCAGAAGAGCTCCTTCTGAAAGAGTTCGTCCAGGGAAGTACCTATGTCTGCCCCCAAGCAGTACTGTGAGCATTACTGCGTTCCAATTTTGAAGGAGAAGTGTGCTTGTGAAATACAGGAACGCGTCAACTTATGTTTCAGGGTGACGGGTGTAGCGGCAATGTCCCTCAAGTCTTAGTGAATTAATGCTCTGAGTGGCACTGCAACAACTATGTAGACACACAAATCGCTTAGCACGCCTGATGCTAAGCGACACGCCAGATGTCTGGTGCACGATGTGTTCGTCCCGTCACTTGGTATTATAAAAAAAGAACAAAGTAATCGCTATGTCGTTTCGAGTGACGCCAGGAACACCTCATATGAGGTGTGTATGCAGGAGATCACCAGAAAAACAAATATTACGAGAAAACACGTCTTAGCAGAAGTTACAAAACGATCTTGTATCATTTATGATTCATGTATCATATGAAAACAAAAATTAGTTTTAGCGATAACTATAGGATGCAATGGTTTCCATGCCTCTAAATAAAATGTTATCAGATTACAATGAAAAAAAACCAGTTGTAATTCCACGAACTTCCCCATATAAAAGTCCTATAAAAATGGAAACAGGTTGCATTGTGAGTACCTTTTGATTTAATCAATATAAGGATAGGACAATTAGTGTCTACATAAGTAATTTAACTCATCATTAACCCATTTATACGTCCCACTGCTGGACACTGGTCTCCTATCAGGCGAGGGTTTAAGGCCATAGTCCACCACACTGGCTCAATGCGGGTTTGGGACTTCACACGTTTTCCGTGGTTTGTGAACCTTCTTCAACTTGCAAGTTTCGTCACGATGTTTTCACCGAAAAGCTCATGGTAAATTTCGCACGTAAATTCCGAGAAACTCAGAGGTGGGTGCCCGGATTCGAACCCACGGCCGCTGCTATGGAGGCGGTAAGTTAAACCATTTGGTTACCACGGTTTATTTACTTCACGTTCCTTTAAATGAAACCAAAGAACACTTACTATGGGGAATGTGGTAGATGATATTTTAGCTGTTCCGTAGAAATAGGACTACAAAGGAAACATTATTTTTTTGTAAGTGACATGCAGAGGACTCCACTCCACCTGATGTTAAATGGAAAGTGGAATCCAAGCGTGAAGGAACCTATTGCAGTTTTAACACAAACACCGCTCTGCAAGCCTGCAAAATGCCTCTTCACGCCTCGTTTAAAGGACCCCATATCATAAGAGGGAGGGAATACATGCGATGGAAAACAGTTCCATTTGTCGAATATGCGACAGAGAAAGGTACTACCAAACGTGAGAAAGGCAAGTTGTAAAACGGTGACTACGAATGTCAGCACGTGTGCTCCGGAGCGGGAAAGGGATGGATGCAATAAGGTTGAATAACTCTTCAGAGCACTCGCCATGGTACATTCGATGAAAGGCTGTTCGGTTTCATATACCGATTAAATAGGATGTCAGCTATCAATTTAGAACCTGATATTTATCTGTAACTTTGTATAAGTGTTATTAGAGTTTACGTTTGATTGTTGTCGGAACTGTGACAAGTTCAAATAGAAAAAAACTCACAGGCGGTAGAAATATTTTAAGTGACTAACATCAATGTATTAGCTTGAGATCGTAAAAGCGTCAAGTTAAAGATGGCATATGCCACGACCCAACGACGTCATATTAAATTTTAATCTTATCATCATCAGCACATTGCTTGAGAGATAGTTTGGCCAATGTTAACCGTATTGGTTCGATGCGGGTTGAGTACTTCATACGTGTTCCAGAGTTTGTGAAGCTTCTTCAACGTGTAGGGTTCTTCATCATTACTAATCGTTCTTTCCGTTGCCCTTAAAAGATTCACAAATGTACGTAACTTAGAAATTATAGTCACAGCTTTTAGAAGCAGCAGAGCTCCATATAAAAATATATTGCCCCCATACCTATTTCTGCCTCCAAATAGAAATATGATCTTTACTCCATTCCGGTTTTAACGGATAAGGGTGCTGGTGAAACTACATGTACATGGGGCTAGTCAACTTATGTCTCGGGATGACCAGCGCAGCGGCAGTGCCCCTCTTTGCGTTTTAAAGCTCTGAGTGGCACTACAACTGTCATGGATGTATATAATAACAAGTGACGGAGCGACTTGTTCGTTCCGTTAGTTGGTATAATAAAAAAAAATGGAACTTGTCGATTTATGTCTCAGGATTTCGGGCGCAGTAGCACAGCCTCTCAGATCTTTGCGGTTTAAAGTATTGAGTGGTACTGCAGCTGCTTTGGACAGACAAGGGTCTCTTACCTCCAGTCGTCCCGTAATTTACTATCATAAAAAACCTTGATCGTCCCGTCACTTGATATCATAAATAGTCACCACAGGAATTCGACCCGTGGGCCTCGGAATTAAGAACCGCTTATTGTTTCGTTGGGTTCTGACCACAGTATTCTATTTTAATGTGTATTTAATATGTGATGAGTCTACCTAATCAAAGTTCGATCTATAAACTTTAAAAATCAATGCACCACCATAGCGCGATTGTTGCATAGTAGAAAATTAACCCAAATACACTTTTCTTGGTTTATGATAATTGCGATTGTGCACGCAAAGGTAGCACGTGTGGTTATAGGAAAATGTTTGTAATTACAGGTAGGTGGTGTTAAGTGTTTTAGGGAGGTATATATTATGGACGAAAGCGTATATTTGAAAGAAAATATAAGATGGAGCTGTCGTGCTGACACATTATCAACTTTTTTATTGAAAGTGAAACTATTTTCTGTAAAGGTTCCGAAACTTCTCTCGAAACGAAAAACTTTTTACTACTACGACTACTGCTACTAAAGGTCACGGCTGGCTGAGACAACAAAGTCATCAAAGATTATGTCTAATGCAACAAATTTAATGATTGCTGCAATCATTTTAAACAATGAATTAACCGTGTATAATAGATTCCATCAGAATGTAACAAACATCATTGATATATCTTTACTAAAACCAGATGTGTTGGCGCTTCCTATTCCTAAGTTGTCGAACCCAACACTCATCAGAAATGCGTATTCGCCTATTATTTTCCACTTCATAACCCATATTTTTATTACAACAACAAAATAATTTAAATACACCACATAAAAAGCTTCACGTTCTCAAAAATAAACGCTCAATGAGATAGCCATGGAGCATACTGAAGTTAATTTAATTTCCTCTTGGGCCATAGCGGAATACTTAATGCAAGTAGTGGCATAAAAACTGTCTCAGTCGGATCTCATAATTGCTCTAATTAGCTCCTACAGTCACGTTCGAAAGAAATTCGAGTGGAACGAACGAATGAATGGGCGAATAAACATGACTGAATTGTATGATAGTATTTGCATTTAATTATATTGATTTCACACTGCATTGTTTAAAAAAGAATGATTTGTTGTAATTGCCTCACTAATTAGTAGGCAGTATGGCTATATCAGCTACAACACGTATGTGCACATTTCTAATTTATAATTGCAACTTTTAAAGCACAATTTGTAAAATAACACATGAAAAGAAATATTTATAAATTAAAAACAAGCATAGATCTCTCACGGGTATCACTTACGGCGATAAAAGCCAAAAGAAACCAATACAAATTTCTGTAACAAACGCTGAGAGAAATTCGTAAGGTATGCCAAGTCCATTGTACCTCAGTTGGTAAAGAAGTCACAAAAATTAAATTCGTATCATAGTAGTAAAATATTATAATATTCAATGAAAATCAATACCAAAAAGAAAAGCACTATTTTTTTTCTTTTGTCCCTTCTTCTCTAACATTATACAATTGTGAATTGACAGTTATCCTCATCTAAAGAAAAATAATCTATGGCTATCTGTAAATAAAATACTTTATGTTAATAATAGACATTACGAACGAACGCGTAATTGCTCTAATTAGCTCCTAGAATCACGTTCGATACAAAAATCTACTTGGTACGAATGAAGGAACGAATGAACAATCGAATGAGTACATTTGAATATTTAGTGGATCTAATGCTTGTCTTAAGTGACGCCTTTGTTTTAACGTGCTAGAGTTCTAAACGTGCCAATTAACTTTAAAACCCCAGCGTTAATTTTCAGCACAATTGCTTGAACTAAAATGATTGTTATAATTTTGGAATCAAGACCAGGAGAAGGTTTACCAAATGTAGAAGATTTTCCATAATCACTACGCTTGGTAGACATGTTAACGACCGGCATTATAGCTGCAATTTAATATACCGAGATATATAACGTCTAGTCTTCTTTGAAACTTGTCTCTTGGCTACTTTCTTATTATCGAAACGATACAACATTTCGGACCCTTTGTAGGTCCCATGGTCACGGCTGACTAATTGAAAAAACTAATTTATGATCGAAAAAATAGTTTCATTTCTAATCGAGTTTTAAAGTTTTTGCGATTATAACACATGACAAATGAAACTATTTTTTGGAACTAACTCGCGAATATTTGATTCTTCAAACAAACCAACTTTTCAGGCTCTTTGCAGGTCTCGTGGTCACGGTTAACTGATACGGTAATCTCATCAACCAGTTATGTCTAATATTACAAACATTTTTCATAGAATAGTTATTAATTTAAATATTTTATTTTATTTTAACAAAATGAATTATACTCAATTAATTAGTTTTGAAATTTTATTTGGACACGTTGGTTTGTTTGAAAAAACAATTATACGCCATTTTAATCCGAAAATTACTTCCGTAATGTCGTGTACCCTGTGGAAGATCCAGGCTGATTTTATTGGTAACAGGCGATCATTTAATTTACCTTTTTGCCGTGTCTTAATACAAGAAGCAACTAGAATAATGGACAAAACGGGACAAAATATTTTGTATAAGAACTCGAACGTGTTAAAACTCCGTTGTTATTAACGCGATAACGTGCGGTACCAAAGTATCAAACAAGCCACCTCAACAGATTTCATTATAAATTCTCGATGTCGACATGACACGGGAGACTATTAGAAGTTTCCAAGGCATGTGCCGGAAGCTCATAAGCCTCGCCGTCACACGTCACAAGTTTCGTATCAAGTTACATCGCAGTGCACCGAATAGGGAATAATAAACATTTATTGATAAGCGGTACCTTCTTTTTTATGTTTATATAAACGCAAGTAGACTGACGACATGGGGTTTCGGCAGTATAAGCAATAATATCAGTATACATGCATCCATTGCTGCACATAAGCCTCCCCTTGAGCACATCAATTATCCCGGTCCTGGAGGTCAATTCAGAACCTTACGATAACTCAGTTGTCGACCGATTCAATTTGATGTTGTACAATTTCTTTTCATTTTTATTCACAACACCCGAATCGAACGCCAGATTGTCGTATTCGAAACCGAACCGAAATGACGTCACACCCGTACGATTACTCAAGCTTCTCGACCGGCAGAGGCTACAAATGTTATTCAGAAAATAGTTATCGAATGAAGTTACCAAACGTCCTATTGTTTACAAAGCAAGAATGCAATATGAAAATGTCTTATTATTTTAAATAAAGTATGGATTTTGTTCTATTCTATTAATTTGTTTTAAAGCAAGACTAATTGCATTCCTATATTTAAAGACCTAAACAGGCCTTTAAGGTGTTAAAAATGTATATAAAAAGATTTTTTTCATTATCAATTTCACCGACTAACTAATAAGTACCTAAATGATAACTATATCGTATCCGAATCGTTTAAATCAAATGTTCTGAATAGCTCGAAAAGCGCCCTTCGATTCGAGAACGATATCCAATTGAACGAAAAAATATCGAAGAGTTCTGAATTGGGGTCCTGTACAGCCCGCATCCATCCGCTGCCGGCCACTTTTCTCAGGGCGTCCTACACTATGTTTGTAATGACGTAGTCATTACTTTAGAATAAGTCTGCTCCATCGGCCATCAGCCTCCTGCTGATATCCTGGTGAAAAACGCTACTTGCCTTGAAAAATCTTATATAGCTACATTCTACGACATAAGTAGACGGTGGAATTCACGATTGCGTAGATTAATTTCTCCTTTGAAATACGCTCCAAGACTCACGTTCTGTCTACAAAATACTTAGTATGCAACATGATTTTCCGGGTTGCACAGGCTGTAGAGTGGCTTCATTATCGTATTATAATTTGGATGCAGCTGTGATTTGTAGTTAAACATTGCCTAGCTTCACATTACTGCATTGCGCAATGGTGCATTTCTAATCGTTATTTCTTCCGATGGCTTTAGAATAGAAATATAAAACTTTATACGCATTTTCAGCTACTTATTAATAAAATTAATCCACAATTGTACATAGGTCGAGTTCTCAGATTTTCGCTGTTGTTGCACGTTGAGAATGAAACTATTGTTTAGGATCTAATTCGCGTGAATGTGGTTTTTCAAACTCACTAACATTTCGGACACTTTATAGGTACCAAGGTCACAGCTGACGGAGATCATCAATCAGTTATTTATTTATGGCACAATAACAGGCGTCAGACACAAACAATATAGAAAAAAAAAACACTTTAAAATTTATAGGCATATCTGTGCCCAATTATAACTGTGCTCAACATTTAAAAATAGATTATACTTAAACAAACACTAGATTCATTATCAAAATGGAAGAAAAACAAAAAGAATACGTTATTCACCTTACAATTGTTGTAGGGTAAGAAGTGACCTATTACAAGCAGGGACTTAAAAAATATCGCAATTAGTGCAGAGGATTATTTTGTGTTACACTATTTTTCGGAAGGGTAATATTATCTATTATTTATGTTTAATGCAACAAATTTAATAATTGCAGCAACCGTTTTAAACAATGAACTTAATCAAGTTGTAATAGATTCTAAAATATAACAGACATCATTGATATATCTTGATTCAGGTCAATGTATTTCAGTATCCTCTGGCGGTTGGTCTCGCTGTTCATACGGTAGCCGCAAGGATAGGTGCAATTCTCTATCTACACATTTCCACCGGGAAGCAGCATCGCGTGCAGCAAGACTAGGAAGGTTGAGCGGGTCAGCGCAATTATGATTATAAATATTTATCTTATATCGAGTTCTTAGGGAGGGTACCGATCTGGCGAATGAGCCTGGAACGCGCTGCATGCGCGCTGCACGCATTCTGCATGCGTGCATTCAAGCCTCGTGTGCAGCTCGCGAGTTTTTAGCTAATATGCGCACCCTTAAGTTTTGGATCTAAATCACTTATATTTATTTCAAAGAAAACGCGATAAATTGCGTTTTCTTTGAATTTCTTAGCAATTTAAATATAAAAACCCTAACATCGTGACATTGTGAAGATTCACCTTACCATTCTCCTTTACTGGAGCAAACAAAGCAAAGGCTTAGATGAGGTGTGCAAGAGAATTCGACTAAGACTAATCCTTATGATAAGCCAAAGACTTTGAATTACTAAAATAGAGTGAACTGAAATCAAATCATTACACTTAAAATACACATTCTCAACTTTAATACAGAGCCCTAGAGACGAACTGAGATGACGCAATTTCTCTTGCCAACAGTTACAGTCACTCACATAGTCCGTAACGATCTGTATTAATTGTACCGAAATTCGAAGTGAGTTCTTGAGTGGTGTTTTGTACTAAGAAATTGTACAATAACTATTGCTTATTGAACGTAATATATATACGCTTCAAAGTTGATATCAGTCGGTAACAATGTTCCTAACTTTGTAACTGTTAATGCCAGGTACTGTTACTTCGTCTTTACGTAATATACCTAATTTAACCGTTTATTATTATTATTATAATTTAACCTTTTTTTAGCATTGCTCTAAATAAGTCCATATGAGCATATATTCTGCTCATTCCAATTGATTCCATTTTTAGGAAACATCACTACCTTCCTGTCAATCAAAACCGCTGTTAATTTATTTTCGAACCAATTTTTGACTATAAAGGTCAACCAAAATGAGTAGAAGTTTCGAGAGTAGATTGTTTCTAAAGTAGTACTAGTCGGCAGCCTGGCGGCGGCTGTGCTTAATAGAGTTTTCTATTTATTTTCCTCGTAAGAGAAAGTAGTGTTTCTCTAAGGAGCAAAATTATTTCCAGCTTATGCATTATATTGAATCTCATATTACGCTCAGGCTTCTACTTTAGAATCCTCCGCTTTGCATTGGATTCAAAATAGCGCATACGCATTTAATGTACTATTTTCACTCCTAATGAGGAATGACATAATCTACTATTTTAAAACACAAAACATGGCAAAAGAACAAAATCGTACTTGCCGAATTTAATTAGGCAATAAAATCGTCATATAACCAGAGATGGGCAGTGGGTTAAAACCCAATCAACCCGTCTGGGCTTAAAAGCACCGAGTTTTAATCCATTTTTGTCCAAATCGTGAGCAGAAACGGCGAATACGGAATTTGGTATAATTCCATACTTATTACAAAATTCGATATAAAATCTTTTTTGACAAAAGTGAGGCAACTCCACACAATAACCACCTTGCAATCCTATGAATTGTAACTACTACGATTTGATTTTTATAAAGAGCGATTCATGTGAATACGATCTAACGATATTTTGTATCGATTTATTTTAATGCGATTTCCAAGCGTATCGATTCAATACAAAAGCTAATCAATTTATCTAGATTAGAAAGTAATAAACATTTTGTAATAATATCGTTAAATTTGAATAAAACTCTATTTACCACAAATATTTAGTTGTAAGTAATTTTTACCCTCGATTTCGGGTGTTAATAGGTTTTAACTCGGTTTAACGTTGGGCGTTAACTAAGCGCTGGGTTAAGACTTAGGCGCTTGTCCATCCCCGTATATAACCTACCACAAATAGTTGTTCCGGAGATGAACCATTTGCTTCGATTGATAAAAGTTGTTTCGAATAACCTAAAATATTTGTAATGATATATTCATGCCGCCTCATTGATGATTCACATACCTCATATGCCTTATGATTAAATGCCTATGTAATATATTTATAATTAATTAAAATCAACTCGTTTCTCTGCTGGGTAGAATACGTGTATCATATCTTCAAAGATTTATTCCGACGTATTTTTTTAAGCTAATTAGTAAATTTACGAATATTCATCAGGATATTTCAAAATTATGATTACGGAGCTTTGTAATATTAATACCCTTGATTAATTAATTAATTTATCGAAGTAATATCCGATTCGATAACAACCGGACATTTGTGCAAAGAATTTTCTAAGAAAAATGCTTACGTAAACTAACAAACGTAGCCAGGTACATCAATTACATAGACGTAACGCTCGGCCAAACTTACCTTTGCTAAACACCGCAATGAATATATAAATAGCCGTATTAGATAGACCCGTAATATCGCACGATTAGTATGAAACTTGCGGTCTTGGAATATTTGCCACATTGTAATCGAATAACAATATACTTGACCGTACCGAATATTCAAGATCCGTCGAGAACATTCCATTTACGACACTCAATACTTTAAGAGCTGGTAACCGTACCTTTTATGCTACTCCTTTGAGGTAAACATGTAGCAGAAGGGTATTTACAAGTGTATTTGAAATACGACGGCTACAGTTTTGCAAGTAGGTTTCTATTTTGCGGTGTTAATATCTCAAAGTTTCATGTTTAGTTTGAAGTTAAAACCTGCTACTGTAGGTTCTTTTTACAAATTACAACTTGGTGTTGGTTAAAATTGTGATAATTTTATCGATTTCTCCAAAATTGCTGTTATTGACTAACGTTTAAATTTTAAAATCAATAACAGGCGTTTCGTTTTAGCTTTTGAGTAGAAACGTATTCGTTTGCTTTATAAATCAATGTAACAGAAAAATCGAGTCACTTTGCTTTCTTTAAACTTATGCATCAGTTTGCTTAAAGTCCGTACGGATTTGCTGCTTCTGCGACTAAAGAAGCCCTTCTTTAGTCGCAGCAGCTTCTTTAAGCGCCCGAGTTTGGGTTATATCCGGGATAAAACCCATTAAATCCCGAAATCGTGAGCATAAACTATTTACTATTAAATATTTGTTATAAATCGAGTTTTGTTCAAATTTAATGGTATTAAAACAAAATGTTTGTTGCTTTCTGATCTAGGCGATTCGATTTGCCTTTCTATTGAATCGATTCGCTAAAAATCGCATTGCAATAAATCGATACAAAAAATCGGTAGACCGTATGAACTTGAATCGATTTTCATAAAAATAGAATCGTAATGTGTAATCCTTTGTAGTGAGAATCCACAGGATTGCAAGGTAGGCATTGTATCGAGTCGCCTTTTTTCGTAAAAAAAAGATATTTTACATAGAAATTTGTAATAAGAATGAAATTATACCAAATTCCGTGTTCACCGTTTCTGCTTACGATTTTAAGCAGTAATGGATTAAAACGAGGGGTAAAACCAGGTTAAAATCCGGACGGGTTGATTAGGATTTAACCCACTGCCCATCTCTGGCAGCGACACGTGTCGATCTATAGAAAATACGATATCGAACGTCTGCTTCGTACAAATTTACTCGTTTTATTTGGACTTGTTCGTTCCGATGTCACTGAGTATCGTAAAAAAAACCAATGTCCTCACAGTTACAATGCAACGCCTTTGCAAATCAGTTGCAAAATTTAATTTTGAATCCAACTCACCTTTGTTCTGTGACGTTGCTGTCACCTTATTAAGTTTATTCAATTGTATTGATTCCGCTTACCATATTTTTTAACAATTTGCATAACAATACACTCTTCAATAATCTAATAGAAACCGCATTAAACTACAAAACGCACAAATAAATAACGCACACACTCAACATAGCCCCGCACTAGGGAAACCCTGTGTCGCGGGTGCCATGGACACACACATAGACAACCACAAATTACACCCAAACTCACGAGAGAAATAATTGTAGGCCATACAACTATTTCTCCCGGCCCGGGAATCGAACCTGGGACCTCTGCGTGGCAGTCCGGCATGGTAACCGTTCGGCCACGGAGGCAGTTTAACGAATTATATTTCAGTGCAAATCGAACGTGCTTGAAATTTCTCGAAGTTTCTTGATTATTCTGAAGCGAGTAACAGTAATGCAGTATGGTTTTCGTAAGGAGATTGTAACAAGTGACTTTATTCCAAGACATGACAGTCTTCCTGTGTATAACACCTGCAATTGCTAACCTGGTCTATGCTGGCAATTGCCTTGAACCCCGCCGTAATGTTGCCTGCTAATCGGTATTCTACAGGATATGTCACGGAGAGCGTGCGAGGGAATTGCACGATTTAGTTCTTTCCCCTTTCCATCATCTGACTAGACGTAGGTTTCCATATTTATATCCGGTATAATTTGGGCCTTTTCAAGACGAGAGTAAATAGGTATTATTTATGTGTGCATGCTCCGTTGTTGACCTCATCGTCACTTTTGGATGTAAAGTTGGTGAGACGGAGGTAAAATGCGCACTTATCATTTTATTAAAAAAAAAAAAGATTGCGGGAAGTCTTTCAGATATCTATGTTTATCTGTCAACTTTTAAAGGTTCCAATATCACACTGGCCATGGTCAAAAGTATAGGTAACACATACTCGAATAAAACCTGTAATCACAAGTTTGATAAGTTGTCGTGTTCTTGAGTCATCGCGATTGTTACACATAGGAAATTAAACTATTTTTTCCGTTTTGTTTTTCCAAACAAACCAAATTTTCTGGTCCTTTACAGGTCCCATGGTCATGGCTAATTCTCAGTCAGAGAAATATACACGATTTAGAACCAGAAAAATTAGTTTCACTTCATATGCTAAAATATTTGAAATTTATTTTTACTGACATTCCAATTTTGACTACTAAGTCCTTAAATTCATCTCCCACCGCCACTGAATCCTTACTAAAAGAAAATAATGCAGTTAGTATCACTAATTTAAGGTTCCGTCGTGTATTTCCAAACGATATTGTTAAAGCCTTTAAGTCTATAAACATAAAAAATACTGCTGATCTTGATGGTCTTTCAGTTAGAGTAATTAGTTCTATAGTTGATTGTATTGCGCCTTACTTAGTCTGTGTTTTTAATAAATGTGTTGATGATGGTGTATTTCCTGACCTCATGAAGCAAAGTAAAGTTATTCCACTTTTCAAATCTGGTAGTATTTCTGACCCCACCAATTTCAGACTATATCAATACTACCAACTCTCAGTAAAATATTTCAAAAAATTATTCTAAATAAGATGTGTGCACATTTTTATAGTAATAACTTAACGTCTCCTAAACAATTTGGTTTCACTCGGGGTCGCTCTACAACCGACGCTGGTGTCGAGTTGATTAATCATATATTTGATGCATGGGAAGTCTCACATGATTCTATTGGTGTATTCTGTGACCTTTCCAAGGCTTTTGATTGTGTGCACCATGATACACTGGTCAGGAAACTTCGCCATTATGGTGTGGCTGGACGTGATCTCGACCTTCTTAAATCGTATTTGCGTGGGAGGGTACAGAGGGTCGATGTTAATGGTACTCGATCACCAGGGTCTGCAATTAGCATGGTGTCCCTTAAGGTTCAATTTTAGGCCCATTTTTGTTTTTAGTTTATATTAATGACTTACCTAGCCTTATGGAGGGTATAAAACACGAGATAGTATTGTTTGCTGATGATACTTCCTTATTATTTAAAGTTAAAAGGCACTAATGTTCCTACGACGATGTGAACAATGTTATATCAAAGTAGTTGATTGGTTTGCTGTTAATAACCTACTTCTTAATGAGAAAAAAACAAATAGTGTGAAATTTACATTACCCAATGTCAGAGAGACGGTTACAAACATTGTACTTAGAAACGAAAAATTGAATCTTGTGGATACAGTTGTATTTCTAGATATAAGGTTAGATGCTAAATTGCGATGGGGTCCCCATATAAGTAAGTTATCAAAACGGCTCGGCTCTGCAGTGTACGCGATTAAAAAAATAAGGAAACTTTCAGACGTCGAAACCGCTACATTGGTTTACTTCAGCTACTTTCACAGTCTAATGACATACGGTATTTTGCTTTGGGGTAATGCCGCCGATATCAATAGAATCTTTGTCCTGCAGAAACGTGCAGTTAGGGCAATTTACAATCTGGGCCCCAAAGTATCTTTGAGAGATAAGTTTAAGGAAATTTATATTCTTACACTAGCCTCAAAGTACATTTATGAAAATGTAATTTATGTTAAAAGGAATAGTAATTTCTTTATGAAAAATAGTGACAGACATAACATTAATACGAGGAATAAAAATAAACTAGCTTTTTTTGATAGTCGTCTTCACAAAGTCAAAAAATCATTTAAGGGGAAATGTATACGCTTCTATAACAAGATTCCGGTTGATATACAAAATTTGCCTTTCACGAGGTTTAAAACTATAGTGAAACAAAACCTTTATACTATATATATATATATATATATATATATATATATATATACCTTTATATTATACAACTTCTGCGTACTTGGATGGCAAAAATCCGTGGTAGTATCTCGTTTAGCACATGGAGGTAGTTTCGATCTCTGATGTTTCAAATAAAGAAAAATATTGTGAATGTTATTTACAAAGAGCAACCCCTAGAGTTTTTTGCTCATTCTTTTCAGGGGAATCTGCCTTACGAATGAGCGGTAGAGTTTAACCATTGCGACGATTTCAAGTGTATAAATGCTTACCTATGAAATAAAGATTATTTTGAATTTGAATTTTAATATGTGAAACTTGTTTCAATAAAATTTATTTCAATCAATTACTGCCGCACCAAACACTCTAAATTCATCCACGCTTTTTAAAACCCGATGCAGGCTGAGTTTCAGTTATTAAAGCATAATTAGAACTGAAATAAGAATTAGGTTAGATAATTTCCGTTGAAACCAGTACACAGTTCTCAATAATGAAGACTTCTACGTAGTTAATGTCTATATTGATTTAAATATAGAACTTGACTCTAAAGGAATTTGATTTAAATATAGGACTTGACTCTAAAGGAATGATTATAACCGAAAACAAAACGCAGACTATTATTACCTTCAACTTTTTTTTAAATATACCAGATAATGAAATCACATGACATGTAAGAAAAATTTGAAAAAGGAATTAAACGCTATCACATTAGAAAATGAGGTAACTTGATCTTGTTGGTTAATATAATTGCTAATACTAGCAACATTGCATGCACAGACGGCAAAACATGAAGATACACATTGACGGATCTTGTCCCATTGCACTGGTTGCATTGCGATTATCGAGCAAAAGTTTATAGCTTGATGACTGTGCCATTCAGAATATAGACAAATTGATCATTCACGAAAAAGAGTCAAACTTTTTTAAATTTAGAGTCTGGTAATCGCATACAGCCCTCGTAGACAGTAGAGCGCATAGCACTGCTCCTTATTTGAGACCAAATAAATATTAGACAACATCACATACGTTGCTCTGATCCCAAAGTAAGTAGCTAAATCACTTGTGTTATGGAAATCGGAAACAACGACTGTTAACGCTTAGCATGTTTGTTCGCACCGTCGACGACACACACATGCATACTGAGTGCTTCTATATAAGCAAGCGGCAGACGCGGCGCCGCGCTCTCTCAACCTGAAGACTCACCAGACCACATTTAAATTGCATATTTTAATCATATAGTTAGAAATTAAAGATTTTCAAAAATTCAAGTCTTCTTTCTATGTGTCAGTCAGTCAGCTGTCAGTGCCGGAGTTCACATTTTGGTCCAATCGAGCCGAATTTTCAAACCACGAGGCCTATCTACGAAGAACAAAGGAAACACTGTGCTGGAATACTGCTACTGGAGTGGAATATCGAAGAAGAAGTCGCCTGTATCACTTACTACAAATATTTAAAGAAATCAAACGAGACGAAGCCCAAGAAGAACCTCGCCCACGTGGAAGGTCAAAGGTGACACGTGAGTCCTGAGAGAAGCGGTACTGCGAGTTCGTTCTAGTTTCGTCCCATTTTATATTTTCACTATACCTATTATTAAATCCTTTATTTTGTATTTAAAATCAGTTCACACATCCATTATTTAATCCCTGTATATATACTTATACCCTGTATATATAAGTATATATACAGGGTATAAATACTATATATATATATATATATATATATATATATATATATATATAAGTACTTTATTAATGGCCTTAGGAACCCTCAGTAAAAGCAAGCAGCAAAGTCTGTGAAACATCACCTAAAAAGAGTCCTTTCTTTAGCTAACTTAACCTACGAAGAAATGACAACAGTTCTTACACAGATCGAGGCCAACTTAAACTCTAGGCCTCTCACTCCCCTATCTTTCGACCCATCTGACCTTACTGCTCTCACTCCGTCTTATTTTCTTATTGGACGAACTTTAACAATTATGCCTCCTCCTCAGCTCGCTGACCCTGTGGCGCTACCTACTCTCTCACGTTACATGACAGCTCAGTAACTAAACGCCCACTTCTGAGTACGATATTATAAGGAATATATTACAGAGATACAGAAACGACACAAATGGAGAACGCGTAGAGGGCAATTGCAACTTGGAGAGATGGTGCTGGTGAAGAATGACCAGCTGCCTCCCAATCGATGGCTGTTTGGGGTGCGTGACGCGCTTGCACCCCGGATCTGACAATGTGACCCGCGTGGTAACGACGGTACCACAAACACCCAGAAAAGTTAGTTTTCTACTCGTACACTGTCCCGGCCGGGGATGAACCCGGGACCTCAGAGATGGCGACACCATGAAAATCGGTGTACAAGCTACTCGACCACGGAGGCCGTCAATAGATAATAATTGAAGAGATTGTACAGCAAATTATAATATTGACTCTCTTCAACCAAAGTATTCTTGAATTATATATCTTGAAGCATCTGATTTTCCTTTAACACCATAGGCCGACAGCTGTAGTACCTATACGGCTTCTTGTTGGCTCTGAATACATTAATTCAATAGCCTACTTGGATCCAAAACTTTACATTGATACGAAAGGGTCTATCTATACATTATATAACAGACTTATTTATTCAAGTAGTTTGGAACTCGTGCTTCCTTGGTGTTTCATCCCATATTATCCGTACAGAAATCTCCCTGATAAGTATGTAAATCATTTCAGAGAATAACAACCTAGTTACTAGATTGAAAGCGCGTTCCTCTGTTCCATTTAAAGAAATACGTGAGAGAAAAAAACAGTAACTTCTTTCATATTAAACAGAGTTATTTGTAAAATACTAACAATCTCGCAAAATTCTATTGCTAGCAGCATCAAACATGCTCGGAAATGTTTGCATTACTTTCAAAAAACGAACACGGAAAGTTGGTTCATACCATGCAACTTTTTCCCGGCCAAGGCCAGCAAAGTAAATATGAAAATCTATTACTGTCCACTTCTCCAAACTTTTAAATCTACCTACTAATAATGAACTATGTAAACAGGCAAAAGAAAAAGTCATACAGCCAACTGCTCAGTGTTCATAAGTGCAAGAACTAAAAATACATACCTGCGCTTATTTAAAACAAAAGTAAATGGCGGTATAACATTTAAACTAAAATGTTTTGGTATTATTTTATTCTTTCGTCATTTTTGTATTTTGTTCGCGGAAATGAGTGCTAGTGAGAAGAGCGATAACGAAAATACATATTAATGTATATATCTATTAAGATATACATTCAAACACATCATCAGAAGTTCAGCAGACCAATATTAATGTGCCTGGAAAAACAATAACATTTTCTTTTAGCATTGTATGCGTAAATTTTAATGTTAATTAATATTTTTTTACTTTTTCTATTATTCATCTTCCTTTCATTAATCTTTTATTATTTCCTTACATTGAGAAAAATTCTGTACATGCGTCGGCGGGAACGGGGATTGCTAAATCTAAGTTTTTATTGTACTATCTGACACTTTTTAGATCTAATTTTACTTTATCGCACTGAGTTATCACCGTTACGGGTAATCGAAAATAAAATGTGATATAATAATATAACAATGTACTTATTTTCTCTCCACAAACATAACAACTGAACTTGAACCAAAGTAAGATAGACAAAAATTGTGTTCATATTATGTTTGCAAAAGACTGGTATCTAAACTAAGCAGAAGCTTGTGATATAGGATAATATTTATTAAAAGTCATGTAACAAAAGTTGTTAATTGTAATGTTAGTAATATAGGCCTGCGAGGTTGTTAATATCTTAAGTAGAAAAAACCCATAAATATAATAACTATAATTATATTTGGTCGCTTCAATCTCGATATAATATTTAACCAGGTAGTTTCCTTAACTTGCTAGGTAAAAGTGCACGGTTTTTAGAGAAAAAAAAATGTTTTGACGTTGACATTCCCTACCAGGCATCAACCGCCATTTTCTATCTTCATTCCTTTTTCGTGTGTGGCAATAAGCACACCTCCACAACTCCGTTAAAATGTCAAAGCGAACAAACATAGAAAAAATCTAATATTATAAAAGTAAACTGAAATACTTTAAAATACAGATGCCAAACGTCATCCGCGTTATAGGATCGTAATATCGTCGGACATTGATCAAGGTAAGATTTTTTCTTACGCTCATAAATAATGAAAATAAAAAAATGAAAATATTCATTTTTATCCTATAGCACTACTAGCTACTTCCGCAATGATATTAAATGTTCGCTTTCATACATCGCAAATGTGAATCTAACCTACATTTAATAAAACATCGCGTTAACTGCGAGTTATCCCCGATAACCAAATCGAACATGGTGGATGAAAATCCGAACAGATATACTAATATGTGTGCATTTTACATGATTTATAATAAAACTGCCTCGGGGTTAACCGCGAATTAAATACGATAATGAAATCGACTGCCAGTCGATTTTAATTTGAACAGTTTTACTACCTATGTGCTAATAAATATCGTATAATTTTTAAATAAAATTACGTCGGGGTTAACTGCGAATTAACCACGATAATGAAACCGACTGCGAGTCGATTTTAATTTTAACAATATTAGTTCTTACGTGGTAATAAGTAAAGAAATGCTTTAAATAAAATTACGTCAGAGTTAACTGTGAGTTAACCACGATAACGAAATCGACTGTGAATCGATTTTAATTTTAACCATGTTAGTTCCTACGTGCTAATATTATACAATAAGTAAAGATTTAAAAAAATTACCTCGGGACTAACTGTGAGTTAACCACGATAACGAAATCGACTGCGAGTCTATTTAAATTTGAACAATATTAGTTCCTACGTGCTAATATTAATAATAAGTAAAGATTTTTTTAAATTTAGTTTCGTCGGGGTTAACTGCGAGTTAAGCACGATAACGAAAGGGACTGCAAGTCGATTTTAATTTTAATAGTATTAGTATTTACGTGCTAATTAGTAAAGTATTTTATTTAAATAAAATTATTTCGGGGTTAACTGCGAGTTAGCCACGATAATGAAATCGACTGCGAGTCGATTTTCATTTGAACAATATTAGTTCTTACATGCTAATAAACAAAGAATTTTTTAAATAAAATTACGTCGGGGTTAACTGCGAATTAACCACGATAATGAAACCGACTGCGAGTCAATTTTAATTTGAACAATATTAGTTCATACGTGGTAATTAGTAAAGAATTCCTTTAAATAAAATTACGTCAGGGTTAACTGTGAGTTAACCACGATAACGAAATCGACTGTGAATCGATTTTAATTTGAACCATATTAGTTCCTACGTGCTAATATTATACAATAAAGATTTTAAAAAAAATACGTCGGGGTTAACTGCGAGTTAACACGATAACGAAATCGACTGCGAGTCGATTTTAATTTGAACATTATTAGTATCTACGTGCTAATAAGTAAAGTTAATTTTAAATAATTTACGTCAGGGTTAACAGTGAGTTAACCGCAATAATGAAATCGACAACGAGCCGATTTTAATAATTATATTATTGTAAGAAGAGTATATTTAAGATAAAATTAAGTTGGGGTTAACCATGAGTTAACTGCGATAAGAAATAAACTGCGAGTTATTTCAATTTAAATCCCACATACGTGCAATTAATAAGTGATAACGAAACACGCCGTAGTTAAAACGTAAGACAATTCTAAAGAAGACCGTTAATGATTTTAGGCGACAGCCACTTGCAAAACCAATATGCAGCTTCGCCAGCAATACCATTACGTAAACAGGTACCAACACCAGTCTGTAATACCCGGCTATATAGTATAGTAGTATAGTTTATTGCCAGACGACAATAAAAAAAATAGCATATCACAATTAAAAACTTAATTGACTTGTGAGCAATGACAAAGGCTGTCCTAGAAAACATAATACATTTCTAGTACTATTTTAGCCCCAAAACGCAAAAAAATAATGGAGGACTATCGAATTGCCTCAAAAATAATACCTAATTAATACAGGGGTTTCATGGCCAAAAGACCTGAAAGAGGTGTAATCACTGACATCTATCTGCGAAGTAGATCAAAAGTACCACAGAAATCTGATGAAAGTGGATGAAATTGAAACCTATGAATTTACAGCTCTGGCATACGGCTTGTCCACAGCATCGAAAGTGTTTACCAAAATCATGAAAGAACTTGTAACACATTTGAGACAACAAGGATTTAAGTCCGTGGTATATTTAGATGATATTTGTTGTATAGCGGCTGTAGCATCAATATTAGACATAACTGGTTGAAGACTGTACCACCTCAGTCAATCGTGACCATGGGACCTGTAAAGGGCCCGAATGGTCGGTTTGTTTGAAAAACAAATAGACGCGATTTAAATCCGGAAAAATAGTTTCATTTCCTATAATCTGATTGTGTTATATTGTTGCGAATACGCAATACTACGGCGATCAGTTGCATAAATCGCAAGGGATCCAATAACCCTAACGATTTAAGTAAACAAATTTGGCAATGGTGCGAAAAGCGCAACATAATTTTGTATGCGTATGTGCATATTATGTAAATACAAAAGATAATCGCGCCGATTTAGAATCTAGGAAGACTAATCCCGACACCGAGTGGGAGTGCTCCTCTCGCGCTTTCCGGACCTTTGTCAGACGTTTCGGACAACCCGAGATTGATCTTTTTGCATCCTGCACCAATGCCAAATCCGCTATGTTTGTCTCTCGGTTTCAGGAACCAGATGCATTTGCCGTAGATGCCTTTACACTTAATTGGAATTCTCATTTTATTTCTACGCATTCCCAGCCTTCTTTTTATTATTGAAGTGCTTACGCAAAATTATTGATGACCAAGCAAATGGTATTCTTGGTTTTCCACATTGGCCTTCCTAGCCATGGTTCCTCCTGCTGCAAAGCATGTTGGTTTCCGACGTGATATATTTTAACTCAAGCGAATCATTATTAAATCTTATGCAGGCGGCCTCATCAACTGCCTTTCTGTCGTTATCAGCATGCCCTTCGCCTCCCGCGGAGTCCCACAAGACGCGATCACTTTACTCTTAGCTTCTCTTTCTTAAAATACACTTAGACAATATAATGTGTCCCTAAAGCTCTGGTGTGAATTTTGCAATAATAACAGTCTAAATCCCCGTAACACATCAATGACATAAATAATCAAATTCTTAACGCAGGAATTATAAGTTCGTATTGAACCTCGAACAGCCATCGCTCTGCTTTATCTCTTTTATAGCATGAAACAGGCTCCGATGCCCGCATAAAAAGATTACTTAAGGGCGCATTTAGATTGAAACCCAGTGTACCAAAGTATAGCAATATTTGGAATCCCCAAGTCGTTCTCGCATTAGTTTCAACGTGGTTTCCCAGCACAGAACTTCCTCTTGAAAAACTTACGAAAAAAACATGTTATTTTACTTGTACTTTGTACTGCACATCGCGTACAAACTGGCATTGATTAAAATGAAAAACATACAAATATCAGATATTCCGATTAAAATTGCAATACCTGATTTAATCAAAACGTCTGCACCTGGCGCTATTTTGGTAACACAAAATAAGACAACTGGACGTCAGGGAACGCTCTTGCTGACACACAGAGCTTCCCACAGAGTAGCCACGAATACGACCGTGAGCCGATGTGTACAGCAAGTGTTGGATGCGGTGCGGCGGGTGTGGACACAGCAGTTTTCGGCGCGCATAACACGCGGTACGCATCCACGTCGGCCGCGCGCGCGGCTGGAATGCCGATAGAGCTGCACAAGGCTGCGAGTTAGACTCCCACATCTCACATCCTTTATTAGATTTTATAATAGACTTACTGAAAACGAACACACGTTCGCAAGAACCATTTGCTTACTTAATACGCAAATTATACTATTCTAAATTAATAATAATAATAATCTTTATTTATAAAATTATTATACGATTGTACGATTTAAAAATTGTTATAATTGTGATCTTAGAAGAAAAACCGTTATATGTTCATATCTATATATATTTTGAATAAAAATATAATATAGTTATCGATTAAGCCTCTGGTTTTTAATTTACATAAAATCAACTAGAAACAAAACTGAATACTCCAAAACTCTACTTGGTTAAATATTATATCGAGAAAGTAGCGACGAAATATAATAGATGATCAAACGAACTTCTTGAAGTGAAGTTCGATCACTATTATGCGAGTCGCTTTATTCGAAGATATAATCAACACCCAGAGAGATTGTTGATTATATCTTTACCCTTAACATCGTTATATCAGAAATAAATATTCTCAAACTCCCAAATAAGTTTTGCTTTCCACTCTAAAAGGAATGAGGATAGAAAATGACGGTGACATTCAACTGTCGTTGAATGTCAACGTCAAACCATTTTTCTTTTCTCTAAAAACCGTGCAGTATTGCCTAACAAGTTAAGGAAACTACCTGGTTAAATATTATATCTTCGAATGAAGCGACTCACATAATAGCGATCGAACTTCACTTCAAGAAGTTCGTTTGATCATCTATAACCTTACCTTACCTTTAAAATTACCTGATGCTAAGCGACGATGTGATAAACGAAACAAACGGGTACACCGTTTGTTTAAAAAAATATTTACTGTAACCTTGAACAGTCTAAAATCGGCATTTCGGGACACATAGTGAGCATATTTCACTCCTTCGTACATATTTGTAAGCATTAGGAAGGAGAAGCTAAGCGCTTCGTGCAAATGGGTGGTATAACGACATTAGAATGGAGCATTCCGGACTTTCTAGTCGACCTAAGGAGGAATAGTGAAGGTGGAGCTTAATTCAAAAGTTTCTGCGCAGTTTTTGTAACGTATCCGATAGAAAACCAACAAGCGAACCACTTTTTTTGTGGTGTTCAAGTTTTTGTAGCTTTCACGCCACAAGAGAGTCGTTGCTAATAATATTTCATATAATTATTAATACAAAGATTGAGCACAAAGCAAAATTCCCTCGATCCGAAAGGAATCGAACTTGCGTCTATGCCATACCAGGACGATCGCTCTACAACTAAACTACAGATCGATTCAGCAGACCTAACGAATTTCTGTATGCATTTGTTACAGATTTTTAATTTTAGCCCCAACTGTGAGAAATCTATGAAAGACTTTCTTCGCTCAACCAGGTACCTTTAAAGCTACCAGAGGTATGCAAGGGATGTCGCTCTATAAATTGTAATATTGATTGTTATGAATATTATTATTATATTTACTACTATGATATCCATTAATTATTTGTGAAATGACTCCACTAGTTTGTTATAATTATTATTAATAGAAAGATTGAACATAAAGGAAAATTTATTGTCTAAAAAACTGTTTGGAAAGTCACGTACAAAAATATGTTGACACCTTCTACAATCTTAAGGCAGTTTTATATGCGAACCTGCTAGAAACTCAAGTCATCTCTGAAAATAAATCTATCTTCACCGACACAAATCTTCATAATGTGAAAGTCATTGCCCTTTTCAATTTCACTAATTATCTGCTGTAGAGAAAAGGAAAAAATGTTGTTTTCAAATCGGTTTTCAATACAATTAATTCATAGAAGGTATTTTTATATAAACGTTGGAAACAAAGGAAAAACTTGCTAACGATTGTTACTCGATCAATACTATTAATTCCAGATGAGGTCGACGACGGACCGAGTTTACCCAGAAGTTATGCCTAGCCTGTACATGAAGACGTGCTATTTAGGGTATCTTATACCTAACAATATCCATCACTTATGAATTCTTTGACCATATTAAGCCTAATATGGTCAAAGTAACGCGCGCACACACTCATAGCCCGGCACTAGGGAAACTCTGTGTCGCGGGTGCCATTGACACACACATAGACAACCACAAATTACACCCAAGCTCACGAGAGAAATACATGTAGGCCATATAAATATTTCTCCCGGCCCGGGAATCGAACCTGGGACCTCAGCGTGGTATCTTCAAATTATAATTAAAGCGCGATTTTTTTTTATGATGTCAAATGACGGAATGAACAAGTTGTACGCCTGATGGTAAGCGTAACACCTGTGCATGGAAGTTGCAGTGCCACTTAGAGCTTTAAATTGCAAAGAACTGAGTGGTACTGCCACTGCACCTGACACCCTGAGACTAAAGATGATACGTCTCATGTGCCTGTAATTTCACCAGCAGCAACCCTTCAAAACCGGAACGCGGTAATGCTCACATTACCTACTGCTTGGCGGTAAACAGATAAGGTGGCAATACTTCCCTGGACGAATTCTTTCACAAATAACAGATGGGCTATGGATATTCTCTGGACGACTGTATTTTCTACATCCTCACGTTCCAACAGGTGAGACTGTAGACGAATGTTAGCCTTTTTTGTATATGTGTAAAAATATTTGAAATCAACTCCTTTTAAATTGAAAACCAGAGGATTTACATAGGAAATGAAACTATTTTTCCGGATTTAAATCGCGTATATTTGTTTTTTCAAACAAACCGACGTTTCGGGCCCTTTACAGGTCCCATGGTCACGGTTGACCGGTGTAACAATCGCGAAAACCTAAGAACTCGATACAGAGGATTTACATTTAAAATTTGTATTGAAAGTTAAAACTTTTACTACAATTTACATTATGATCAAACATTTCTACAAAACGATAAATAGTTCAATGTTTTAAGAAAATTGTGACAATTCAAGTGTCTATGACAATATAATTATAGCCTTTAAAGCGTACATCAAATAACCCGTTCATTTACCTAAACACTGTCGTTCTATAAAATAGTAATTACTCGTTTTGATACACATAATCTCGATGAAACGGATTAATTGTAGGCGTTCAATCGACCAAATTTAAATGTAATTTGTGTATGTAAAATGTAATTTAAGTTTTTTTACCTAACAAGTATTGTACTAGTAAAAATAAAAAAAAATTGCCAAAATTAAAAATAAAACCAAAAATAAAATAAAATCCACGCTCTTACTTAATCTAAATTGTATAAAATCATTTGTAACATTGTAAAAATAACATTAAAATTGTCTAATTAATAAAATAGTATAAATCATTATAAAAAATAAATAAAATAAAATATTAATGAAATAAGAATCTTTTTTGACCTCTAACATTTTTAAGTATAAACATTAATTTTCATTGTTTAATTTCATTAGCTTTATAGATTTATATTCTTGTGAAAGAGTTCGTCCAGACAAGTAAGTACTGCCACTATACTTACTTGTACCACCAAGAAGGAATGCCCATTCCTGGTGCACGTACTGGTGAAATTACAGGCACATGGGCCTTGTCAACTTATGTCACAGGGTGACTCACTCACTCAGACCTTTGCGATTTAAAAGCTCTGAGTGGCATTGCAGCTGTTAATGGATAGACGTGTCGGTTACCACGAGGCGCAAGAATTGCTCGCCGCGTCTTTTGATACTATTGAAAAATTCTCATTACTGTATACTAACAAAGTTGTCTACTTATTAGTGGTCACATAACACTATTATATTAAAAAATCAACGTCAAAAATGTTTATTACACATTAATTAATTGAAAAAATATAGTCGATACAAACTACAAACTGAGGTTGGGACATATTAAACATTTAAATACTTGTACAGGTGGTCCCGTTCTTTCTTACCTCAGATATACTTAACGCGTGTCACCAGAAGAGACGTGGGAAAAACTGTTTCGATAGATCAAATGGTTTAAGTATTTACTATTAAATAATGGTCTTATAAAAGTAATATACTATATACCTAAGAATATTGTCTAAAAAATATGTCAATTCGTTACATATTGTACTGAAATCGTTTGATGTAATATAATAAAATAATCGATCATATAAAATCTCGAAAACTGGGTAAAATAAAAGTCTAAAACGAATTATTTAAGAATAAAATATTGAAAGTTGCACATAATTTTTAAATGGAGATATTTCTTTTGAAGTACTACAGAGAAACTGCAAAATTTTGTTTTTTAACTGAAGCCCATATAGTTATTAAATTCATATTTATGCCAAAACTTGTTAAGTTTAACGACACGCCGCGCCGTCCACTGTGTCGTCAGTCGCCACTGGGCGCTTGTTAACGTCGGATCTGTATCAAATTTTCTACGCCTATTCTTATTTTATTCATATTAATTTTAAACGCGTGATTTACGCATGGACGGCCCTCCACACCTCACCTCCTAAAATCTAGGCTCGCGTTAAAATACCTCGCCTTAATAGAACTGAATTTAAACACAGACAAAGAATAAAATTTAAAGCAACAAAAAATAATTAGAATATTTCTTCTTTAATTTATGTGTACTTGTACCATAGGGCTTTCCTCCCGGGAATCTCGGTATCAACCGTTTTTATGGCATTTTCAAGACTCGAAAATAATAATTTCAGTTTCAGGAATATTGAGTTAATAATACTTTTGAAACTTAAATCACTAAGGAAATGAAACTATTTTTCCGGATTTAAATCGCGTATATTTGTTTTTTCAAACAAACCGATTAAATCACTAAATTAAATAATATTAATTGATACTTGTTCAACTTTGTACTGTAACATACATTTAAACTGTCACAAAAAATGGCATCATCATCAGGAAACAAGTGCAACATAGTAACATAATTAACTAATTTACAGAAAGAGCTTCTTCGGCAACCAACACACTAAGAAAAGTCTATCATAATGCATTAGTAATAAAAATTGTATAACTAGTAATAAGAATTGTAAGTATACTCAGTTATCCTCTACCATCTAATTTTAAGTTATCCAACTCATCATCTTGCTCAGTCATGTACTACCCGCTACTCCTCTCACTATGGCCAAGGCACCCTTAGTCAGTAGAACGGTCTTGTGAGACTGCTTGACCGGCTACTAAACCAACAATCATTATTTATTTCGGTTACAAAACACTGCACCACTGTACATTAGAACTTAGTATAATCTGTAAAAATTTAAGAACGATAGCAATTGAATCACATTAAACGTTTCATTTCTTACGTGCCCACTACGAAAATCACAATATATTTATTTTTAATTTTAAATTTTTAATTTTATAATTTGAGTTAAAAGACATGTTTCGACTTCTTTTTTCTTTCTTTGTCCTTATATTAGGACTATATTCAGTTTGAATAGTATATTGCCACCTTAGCTGTGAGTGGCCGCATAGAAATCTTCCCATGTATAGATATTAGGTCACAAGGGGCACAACAGTGTGTTGCAAGGACAGTGTTGTAGCACTGCAGTCACATTGAGTTAGCTAGGCTAGGCTAACATCCCTGGACTAAAGCGACCAACTTGATTGTGAATTCGATTCAAGGACTTCCACACGAGTCTATGCAGATCGTAACCTGGTGGTAGTTGCTCTTGAGGGGTTCTGTTTCCACAGTCCACACCTAGTGATAGTCGGATAGCCACTCGTAGCCTTTGTGGCTATGTTTTGTCCGTCTAGTGTCTAGGCTATAAGTATGGAAGCCTACTTATGAAATAGTCTCGAAAGTCTCGATTTTTTTCCGGGGCTTAAAGCCCTATTGTACAATGTAAAGTACACGTAAATTATAGAAGCAAACAATAGTGTTGTATATTAAAAAAGCTTTCTACCGATTTTAAAAAAGGAGGAGGTTCTCAATTCGATATTTTTATTTTACATGTTACGCGATAACTCATTTGCATTTGGTATTTGTGAACTGATTTTAATAATTCTTTTTTTATGTTGGAAAGAGGGTACCTCGGTAATGATCTCATTTAAATTGAAAGAAAATATTCCACCTCTAAAGATGCTACTATGGCAAGAATCCGGTTTCGCGCACTTCCCAGTAACCGGTTTCAATAAAACTTTGCAAATAGATGCAATTTCACCAACTTTTGATGTCGGTTTTTTTTACACTGTAGGTACCGAGTTTATTAACTATGACAGGGTGTTTACTCAGCCTAGAAATCGTCAAATTTATCACTTTACCGTTCATGCAATACCCTAAATCGTAAGTGTCAAGTACTTTACATTCATTATTATTTAGTGTATTCCATAAACATTTTTATGGCTGTTTTACTTAACTAAAGCACGTAACTAATCTCTCATACCCAGCTAGCCTTTCTTTGCTATGCTAAATTTTAAAATTTCTTCCGCAGTAAGCTAATAATAATAATGAATCTCTCTGTTTACGACTAAAAACTATTAACACCAGCAGAATACGCCAGCACGTCAATAAATCACTAGCTTTACGTGTTTTCGCTGCCGGCCATCGATGCCACAAATCACAGAGCGTGATGCGATTGACGGCGCCGGACATCCATCTCTCGAACATTTTGACGAATTGTTGCTGTATTCTGCCTTGTGATTAGTAATTTTAGTATCAACTATGTTTTGGTTCGATGGCATATACCCGACTAAGAGTCGAAACACAAAACTGCAAATCGGCACGATGCGAATTCGCAATGCAGAAAACTGCGACGCGAATTGTTGCGATGCAATTTCGTACGGCAAGGCATCTCACTGCCACAGTTCGGGTAACCATTCCTTCGACGATCATCAACCGTAGGTACTGAACGTGTTTTTTAAACTAGGTAGCAACATAGATAGCAAAAAGTATGTTGCACAGCTGTTATTGATAAGAAAGTATAGGAAAAAAACACAATCAATCATCAAACACAGTTCGTAGATTTCGGCGATGCGGTGTCGCATCCCAGTTTTGTGTTTCGACCCTAACGCGTAAGGAAAAAGACAGCCAATGCCTCTACCACTAGTTTACAATGAGAGCTGTCGCTAGCGACTGCGTAAATTGTGCATCGTTTCAATCCATTTTAAACAAAAAGTAAATAAACAAGTCACTGAGATCTAAGATCGGGATCTTAAACGGTCAATTTTATTGCCAACTACAAATCAATCAATTGATTGAATGAATTGATTTGTTTAATTGAGTCATACTAGCGGTTTTCATTACATAACCTATCAAAGCATATTCAAAATTTCCGAAATCTAAATTTTAAATCCTCCATCAAATCCTTACACTTAGATACTCGTTCAATTGCGATTGAAATTTTCCGATTTACTAATCGATTACAAAAACTTTAATTGAATAAACTGAATGTTTTTTTTCCGTACATCACTATGCAATTATAGACTAATCTAAAACTAATTAAAAAATAACTTCACTTTTTGACTATCAATTTTCAAATATGATTTTATGATGTTATTCAAACGAACATTGTTGGAAAAAGTGATGAGATATCAAGTCAAAATCTTCGAAATATACGTGAAAATGTTACTTATTCGATTTATTGAGTGATTGCTTTACAAATTCAACCACACCTTTTTGGTAACATTTCGTTTAAAATGGTTTGGAATAGACTTCACAATTTTGTAGGGCAAATGATAAAGCGCCCCTAGCGGTCACAAGAAGAAACAACATTATGTATACAAACATTTTAGCATATTTCTTTCAAATTTTGTGTAAACCTAGTTTAAGTATGTATAACAAAATGTTCCTAAATATACACGGTTATTTGTAAACTACTAAAAACCTCCCAGGATTTATTAGTGACATCAGAAACAACAACTTTTGTTTCATGACTTTTTACAAAATATAATAAATTTATCAAAAATAAATTTGTAAGTATTTGTTGTACTGTCTGACACTTTTAAGATCTATATTTGGTAGTAAGACAGAAAGTTCAAACTACCAAGCGTCTTCCCTGACGACCTCCACCGCTGCTCCTGCGTTTTGTAATGGTCGGTATTTACTCTAATGTGTTCTTTGTACTGCACAGATTTATCATAGACAGATTTATTTTTGTACAAAAGTAAGTCTAACAATTATTCAAAGTTATGGAACAAAATTTGTCGTTTCTGATGCTAGTAATATAGTCTTGGGAGGTAAGTACACGTAACGGTTAAGTAAGTTGTAATTAATTAGTATCAATAATCAAATCGATGAAAAAAAAAAACATTTACACGCGTTGTGGTAGAAAAACCGGATTGAATCAATAAGTGTGAAGCAAAATTACCGGTTATATTGAAGCAACACATAATCGTGAGCGACTGTTTGTTTCAGTAAGTCGAATGCAAGAAATATCTAGGTCATTTGGTGCATTGTATTTACATAGTAGCTACAGTTTCTTCGCGGCAAAGAATGCAATATGTAATTCGAAATGATCGAAACAATTTATTTATTGCTCTATTAGATACAGAAAAATATAACCCACGTCCTCTCCAATTCTTGAAACTATTGACTAATATTGTGTTGTAGAGAAAGTTACAGTGACGATTTCAAGTGTAATTTGCTTACTTATGAAATAAAGATTATTTGACTTTAAGTTTATTTTTTTTAAAGTATATAGACTTGCTCTTGACCACTACATGCACCTGGACCAAAGATAGGATCTACAATGGAACGAACTCGCCCAGAAGATGCCTCTTCGGTCGCACCGTAAAGATACTCGGGTTGTATGTGCTCGGAAACACAGTCAGGGACTTCCATTCCTGGGGGCATAATAAAACACGTTTGACTGAGGTGATAAAGTTATCAACCTCAACGTTGGTTTGTTTGAAAAAAACGAATATACGCCATTTAAATCCGGCAAAATAGTTTCATTTCCTATGCGTAACAAACGCGAAAACCTAAGAACTCGATATATTATTATTCTCACTCAACATCTTGTAAGTTATATGAACTTACAAAATGTAACTGCTTGTGTTCACACCCTATTTATGAAGAATATCATTTTCCAATGAAACTGGAAATGACATGAACCACGGTACGTAATATAAATGATTTACCATTATTTGATGTTAAATAGCAAACGTGTATGCAAATCAAAACCGCATTTGCACGTGGTCTACATATTGTAACGCTAGCATTAGGATGAGAACACACCGTGTGCCACTCAACAAAGAACGTAATGTGTTGAGATAACTTAAGGTGTAGTGTTACATGATCTGGCTTCCGGCTTCTACACAACTGCATAATAACAGTTAAAATGTAGTCGGAAAGGGTAATAACATATAATTGAATTTAATAAGATGTAGCGTTATGTTTAATGACCGCGGGACTTTTTTTATATGTATTTAAATGTTTAGTATTTTTCCTAAATGGCGAGGGGATAGAAACGGAGAAACATGACGATTTCGTTTGAGAGATATTGTTATGTATCAATAAAGCCGCTATTTAATTTTGTAGCAATTTCTTTTTTATATATACCCTAAAGTACAAATAGCGGACTTAATGCCATAAGGCATTCTCTACCAGTCAAGTATGGGGCCAAACACAAAAAAAACAAAACGGTGGTGCTACAAACAAAAAAAAGAAACAAAATACCATAAGCCTAATATAATAATATTAATATTGTATATGTACCCACAGCAACAAATATGCATCATTTTTGTGTGTTGAATAAAGGTTTATAAATTCTTTTTTATTGTATTACAAAGGCCAAAAAGTTGTATACTTTCCATGAAAACCTGCATTCTTCAAAATGTTCATCGATTCATTCTTTCAATACAGAAATGAAATTATGTATTTTCATAAGTCATACCAGGCTTTAAAAAGTGTGAGACTAAACACTTAAGATTTAAGTTCAACTATATAACGCTTACAATAAGAACTGTCCAAAGTATGGAGCTTAGCATGCACTTGACTGTACAATAAATTGGTTTGTTTTAACGTTAGTAATGCGGTGATTTAGGTAGACACATAAATGTATACAAATATTTAATTAGTAATACATATACAGTTAGTGACATTCATCAGGGATATGAATTGGTACTTTTAGTAATCTATAATTACCCGGACAACTATAAAAAACAAATGCATTGATTAAAAATTACAAAAACAAGTAAAAATTCAAAAAATATATGAACGAATCACCAGCATTTGCACTTAAAATCGGACTCCGTAACACGGCAAGATTATAAACCATTCATAGCCCCGACACATCAAAGTGAGAGCGGGTATTGTGAAAAAGGCAAAGCGGACAATTTAGAAATGCACCCTGCACCGGGAATAGCGAATGAGCGCAATCAAACGTATTTCCCTGGGCGCTGTCGGGTCTTGTTGCTTGAGCGATTGTTTTTTTCATTGAATTGATTTTTTATGGAACTGCAAACTATTTTACTGTGAAGAAAAATTGTTACAGAACAGAATGAACTATATGATAATACTATGAAATAAAATATAATATTAAAGTGAAATGGTAAACTCAAAATACAATTTAACTTTTTGCTTAAACTTAGACGATGTTCGTTTTATATATAGGAAAAATTTTGCTTAGCTTGTCATCGTTGCTCAATCGAACACAAAGTTCGTTTTATAAATCTCAGTAGTGTCTTTGCGTTTATAATCGCCTGTAATCTTAGGCATATATATTAATAAATCTACCCAAATGAAATTGAATAAGGATTTGAAACAGGATTGGTATTAAGGTCTTATTTAAATGGACTGTCTTTATTAATAATAAATGACGCTTGAGTGCACTTCTTTGCGTCGTGCATCATTTGAAAGTTGACAAAATTGCCGCATATTAATCGCACGCAGCACTAGAGCTACGGCTCAAGATCGATTATTGAGTCAATCAAGTGTCGGGTCTTGATTAGTTGAGATGGTGTCATTCAAGACGCCGATAATTATAGTCTGTTAATATACAAGCGGTTATGATATACGGTGTGGAAACTTGAACCCTCACACAGCAGTGCATCCAGAAGTTGCTGGTAGTCCAAAGAAAAATGGAACGCGCGATGTTGGGTGATCATTCAGAATCCGGAGTCAGACTAAGCTATCTGACGTGAGGCGTGGGGCTCCCGAAACTTGGTTGAGTTCAACGCCAAGAAAACCCAGGTATGCGCGTTCAGCTCCAAAAAATCCCCATTCCTTTCACTTCCCTGTCTTCAGGGTACAACGCTGACGCTGCAGGACAAGCTCAGCCTACTGGGAATGAGCATCCGGAAGGACATGAACAACAAAGAGTATATCGAGAGCGTCATCTGTACCGCGTCGCGCAGGCTTGGCATCCTGAACAAGGTGCACCGATTTTTTACTCCAGAGCTGCGATACCTGTTGTATAAAGCTCAGGTCGGAAGCAGCATGGAGTACTGTTCGCACCTTTGGGACGGCTCTGCCAAGTACTTGCTCGATGCCCTAGATGGACTGCAACGTTACGCCTTCCGTGTTGTCAACGATCCTCATGTAACTGAGCATGCGGAGTCGTTACAGCTTCGCAGAGATATAGCGTCTCTTAGCGTATTCTATCGCCTGTACCACGGTGAGTGCTCTGAAGATTTATTCAACCTTATCCCTTCCTCTCCTTTCCATCAGCGGACCACCCGTGCCGGACTGCGTTGCCACAGTTGGACGGTCAGTTCAATACCGTCCCGCACTAAAAAGTTTGGCAATTCGTTTTTATGCCGAACCATCAAATTGTGGAACCAACTCCCGGCGCATGTATTCCCTCCCCTCTATAACATCGGGTCCTTCAAACGTAGTGTGAAGAAGCATTTGGCCAGACCGGCAAAATGATAGTGACGGAGTGAAGATATTTGTGTTTTCCATCCGTTACTCTCATCTCTGGACTTTATTCGCACTTTCGATGGAAAATGACTGCACCGCGCCTGATGAGGCGCGGTGCAGTCATTTTGCCGAGTCACAATAAAAAAAATAAATTTAAAAAAAGGCGTATCATTGCGCAAAGACAGTGGCGTTGTGCGGACCAAATAAGCCGCACAACCGATGACCAGTGAAGCAGAAGAGCGCTGAAGTGAAAGCGAAGACCGGTACTAGAAGCGTCGGCCGTCAGAAGGCTAGACAGACAAACGATATTGTCAAGGTAACTAAAAAGACCTGGACTCAAATGGCCCGACACCGAAGAGAATGGCGTGCAAATGAAGAAGCCTACAGCCAGCAGTGGATGGAAGAAGCCTACACTCAGCAGTGGGTGATTGAAGAAGCATACTGAAGCGAGTGAGATGCATCTGGAGAGTAACTATTCAGCCTTTACGTACTTAGTACCGGGTATATGAGCTGTTCATTATAACGTCCTTAGAACACCAAGTCTCTTACGTGACTTATGTCATGATATAACTTTACGAAATTATTACAAGAAGGATAGATTGCTATAAATCACGCGATTGATATTTTTAACTGCCGAAGCAAAAACAGGGAAGTTACAAGTTCGAAGCCTTTGCTTGTATTATGTGTGTCTGTCTGTAGCGGTTTTCTTTTATTTCACGGCTAACTCGGTATAGTTTTTTGATGTATTTGATGAATAATATTTCTACTCCGTTGTTTAAAGATCATTAGCTCTTTTTCCTATTATAGTAAGGATCTCAGCCATAAAATGAGTATTTACTTTAATTCCATTTGGTCGATAGACATAACATTAGATGTGCTATGTAAAGCCCATGACACTGCAATAATACAGTAACCTTGACCTAATGCAGCAACTAAGACAGTCTGCAGACTACCTAACTCCTCGAGTACTTACACTTGAACTATCGTGTTTGGGCTTATTGAATTAGTCTCGACGAGTAGTTAGCTTACTGATAATGACTAGGGTTTGATGATAAAGAAAGAATGTGAACACTTTTCACTTGTCAGATTGGTGTCAATGAGTAAATAAATAGACAGAGGGTAACTTTATTGACTTTTTAGAGTCCGCAGTTTTGTATAGAAAAATCCAAGGAAAGCGTAGTCATAACAGAAGGAAAATCTCGTGGTAGAAGAATCTGAGATACTGGTTCCACCTTAGCACACGTTCTCTCTTTCGTGTGGCAGCTTCAAAAATGACGATGGTCACCAACCTTCGTAAAGAAGCGGCACACAAAATTAATATGTAAAGACTTATTTAAAGTTTTTAGATAATGCGAATGTTATGTACGTAGAATTATATCTTTACCTAAGAGTTTAATAATATGTTGATGATAAGATTTTGGTCTGTTTATTACATGATCAGTAAAAACTGGAATAGTATTAGGTATAATGGTAATGTCTACAAAACAGTGTGACGAACAACATTATTTCCATGTGGTTTTGCTTTTTTCTAACGACAATAAGATTGAAATTTATAAAAAGAACTTTAAAACGAACCAAAGTTCGTTTTATAAATCTCACCTTTAGCGTTGACTAAGCAAAAATAGAGAGCAAGTTTTTCATACTTACTAAACGAACTTTTCGTAAATTTAAGTAAAAAGTTAAATGAAACGTTGAGTTTACTTCGTAATTCTTGCTTAAACTCAAGCAAAGTTCGGTTTGTACATGCGAATAATTTGCTTAACTCGCCATTTTTGCTTAGTGGACTATCAAGATTCGTTTTAAAAATATCAGCGTAAGATTCAAGTATTAATATCTCGTATCTTGGATGTCCGATTAAAGTTTTTAAAAATGTGAAATTAACAGCGTGTAAACCAAAACTATAAATCTTATTTATATTTAATAGCGTATTTTACAATGTAACTAACACTTCGCACACCATTACGTACTAATAGATCTTGATGATGTATTCAATTATGTTCTCTAATAGATCGCTATCGAACTATGAAACGTAAAAGAAAACTAGTTATTACTGAGGTAGTAGAATTTAGGGAAAACATGGTTAATTTTGTATATTGCTTGTTAAAACTTCATCGTTTGTTTCAAAAAACAAATACAGGTACGTGATTTTAATCCATAAATATAGTTTCATTTCCAATCTTGACACGTTAAAAGCATTTAAGGAACGTTACTCGCGTTTCAGAAATGCAAAATTGAACGTACAGTGTATGTAATTAAATAATTAAATAATTACGTAATTCATTAAAAACTGGAGATAAAAATTGAAAACAGAGAAAAAAATTCATTTTAAGAAACACTAAGTAACCAAAAATTCATAGCAAAAATTTTTTTATGATGCTGATAGTGACGCGACTAGTCGTGCATCTGATGGTAAGCGACACGCCTGTCCATAGCAGTTCCAGTGCCGCTCAGAACTTTAAATCGCAAAGACCTGAGGGGTACTGCCACTGCGCCTGTCACCTTCAGACATAAGTTGATGTCCCACGTGCCTGTAATTTCACTAGCGCCCTTATCCTTTAAAACCGGAACGCAGTACTGTGAGTATTACTGCTTGGCGGCAGAAATAGGTAAGGTGGCTGACTGCTGTGTGTATTATTGATTTAAATGATTAATTGAAGTTTTCACCATTTCCATCCAGTATTGCAACTGAAATTCCTCGGAAAGCAATTAAAAGTATACCTTAAACATAAGGATTTGGGGTGATTTTTTTAGGAATTGTTGAAAGGTTTTCAAACACTTACATCCTTAACAAATTTACAATTCTGATACCAACTGAATACTTAGTAAACCTAAGACTATAATTTAAACGGTAACAATCAATATATTAAGTGATTTCCTAAAACTGGAAATATTCAAAGGAAAACGGTACAGTCTAGTTAACAACAGTTTACTGTGTTACAGAAATTACTACCCCAAAGAAGGGCCAAGTTCCATAAGTCAAAAACGAACACGTGTTATCCGAAATTACTACAAAGCAGTGAAGCTTTATGCCAAGCTAATTTACGATGAAAGACTTCGAAAAAGGATTTCACAAGTTTATTCAGTACATCAATCAAAAAGTCATTTAAAAAATTGTGGCGTGTCTGGTGCGCTTAGGGATTGCAAAATTTTGATTCCCGGTGCTGAGCTCAGCTCAATACCGGTACTCCCGGTACTCCCGATATTTCTTAAAAAGCTTAAAATTAAGCTGTAACCAGTTTTTTTTGGGTTGTCCGTACCTATTCAATAATTTATGTGATAATAACATTATAATTAATAAAGAAAACTTCATTTTCCAATCGAACGAATCGTTTTTATACAAAATATCTATTTGAGGGATAATTACTATTAATTTACATTTACATTATTAATCAAAATGATAATGTCGTAAAATCACATTGCAGTAAGTAATAAGTTTAAGTAGCATTATAATGGCATTACCAATTATTACTAGTGTTCAAAACGAGTACACATCACAAATTAACTATAGGTTTTCGCGATTGTTACACATAGGAAATGAAACTATTATTCCGGATTCAAATTGCGTAAATTTGTTTTTTCAAACAAACCAACGTCCGACTGACTGACGGTCAACCGTGACCATGGGACCTATAAAGGGCCCGAAAAGTTGGTTTGTTTGAAAAAACAAATATACGCAACACATTAGTTACATGAAAAAACTAGTAAACAAAACAATTTTTCACACTTTAATGGTAAATATTACTCATAGTTCAGTAGGTAGGTGGTTCCTTGCTGGAACGGGCAGTACTGGGAATCTATAATCGCGGAACCGGGACTGATTGCACCTCGCCAATATCGGGAATATCGGGAAGCGCGTCTAAGTTCAATTTACATTGCGGCGAAACGGAATGGAACGGAAGCGTCAATTTCGCCTCGCTGCGCGAGAAGACGCGCGGTTCTTTGGAATGCTCGAGCATTCGCGAGCTTTATCGCGACTGCGCCTTGAGGCTGTACTATTTCGTTGATGTTCGACATCACACTGCGCCTGCCTTAGCGCCACTTCCCGCACATTCGCCAGGCGTCGCCGACGGCAGCTGCGGAATGCTCGCAAATGCGCGAGGATCCTCAAGCATGCGCGAGAATTCCGTGGAAGAAGCGCGACGTGATTGTGGTTCATATCTAGTTTGTACGTTACATTATTGACCATAAAGACCATATTTTTTTTGGTGGTGATTATTTTGTCCAGTGGAAAGTTGTCTTCTTATTGTAAGCCTTTTAGTTCGGGCCACCATTTAGAAAAGCGTTTCATCTGTTTAAAATATGTCGATGCATCAATTGATAGGTAAACTAGTGAGAATTTGTGAATAAAAAATAGCAACATAGATTACGCACTGAGACGCATGCAGGTTACTGATGTTTAATGGCGCAAAAACCTAACTTCGCGTAACATTTGCGTTAAATTAAACAAATAGGGTAACAGGCGATCGTTGAAATGCAGACGAGAAGTGCGATGTGTGAATTGAATGAAGATAACTTTATGACGTAATTAGTTTTCTGTTTCACCTATTAGGTAAGTTTCCGAGATTTTGTGGATGACAATTTAGGATTGGGCCCCCACACATACTGGGTACACACTAAACAAAGGCTGCGGAGAAAGTGAAATATGAAACAGTGTGAACGTCGAGCTGGAAATCTTGTATCTGAAGTGTGGTGTAAGCACGGTCTCTTTCCTTTTACTTGCGAGCTCACCTACCCCACAGCTCTCCACGACATAACTATCGTAGTTAAATTTTTTTTTTTCGTCTAGAGTAATCCCGCCCTCCCCTTTCCTGCTGCGAAACACGCGTACTGGCATTTGTAGTCACCGCTTTACAACTTGGCGTGTTCCATCACGAACTAAAAGGTGTGATTGCGACTTCCTCGGTCGCACAGTCGATAAATGGAACCCCTTTCCGCGCATGTGTTACCTCCGTCAGACGACGTGGGGTCCTTCGATCGTAGCGTGAAGAGGCATGTTATAGAACTGCAAGGTGGAGGACTTTCCATTTAACATCAGGTGCAGTGGGATCATCTGTCTGTCACAATCACTATCTGTCATCAAGAAGCTTGAAGCAGAAGTCTGTTGACAATAATTCACATTCAACCTACTTTTATCTGATTATTAACCTCGTATTGTTTCTTTTCAATGATTATTTTCACAAAGAAGTCAAACATCAACAGCGTCAATAGGTCCCTGATTGCGAAAATTCCTTTTTCTGTGAATGAAGCAAGTTGTTTTTCCTTTAACGACAAGCATGCTGTTTCGAGAAGTTTTGATCACATGTTATAGTACAGTGAAAGGGCCTAACCCACTGAATAAGACTAAGGCTTACACATGGCGCCGCGCAAGCAAACGGGATCATGCGGCGTGATCAACTGAAATCGTATATTAGTGTAGACAATTGCGGCAGCGTTCACCGCCACAGCCGCCGCGCTGCTCCGGTGTCGCTGTCGTTACGGCGCCGTCTGTAATCAGCCTTAGTTTTGATTATAATACAATATTCCCATGAAATAAAGAAATTCTAATAATAATAAATGGAAGGCACGTGGAAAGGATCAAATGGGCTAGATTCAGGGAATAAATAATAATAATTATTGTTTTTTTTTTGTTAATCCGAGGGAATCTGCTTACAGATACCCCAGCCCCGCGGGGGCAGAGCCGGGGTCGTACTGTATTTTCGATTAAGCCTTTTTACTGACAAGTATTAGTGTACATACTCATCATGTTTTTTATCACTTTATTTATATTCATGTTGTAGTAATATTTTATCTAGATATTGCCGATTCTCCAATGGATTCTATATTTGAATATCGTTTTTCTTTTTTTTTCTTTACCAACTATGCTTTATTACCTACTTAAGGTATATCTACAATCCTAAATTATTACATCGATGTAAGTGGGTATAATAAACCGAACTCTAAGATAATCTTTTAGCGAATACTTCTAATTCCTTTGGTTTATACGGCTCTGTAAACTCTGTCCTTCATTTTGAGCCTTTTTTAAAACAGTTCGTAGGTATGAAAAGAAACTTTGATAATATCGACGATATTGCCATCGTCAAAACAAAATTTTGTTAAAATCAATTACACGTATAAGTAGAGTGATGGCACCAATGATCGACATTTATAGGGAAGTGAAAAGACAGAATTTGAAATAACTTTCTTGTTTTTAAGCATAAATCAATAGTGATTAGTGTACTTGACAGATATAATCCTCAAGAAAGAATATGATGTAGTATGTTTCATAAGAAATCGATTATAATTATTACTAAAAAAAAACCTAAACTATAATTTCCCTAAATCCAGTCATGAATCCAAAAATCCACTGATTAATCGACACTCATCAATAATGAACACCCAGTAATTGACACTTACAATAAGAAACGTGTTACTATGATAGAAAATTTTGTCGTAAATCTAATAAGATTTATTAATTATTAATTAATAATAATTATTATTATAAATTATTATTAATTATATTAATTTTGAAATAACAAATTAATTTAAAAAAGGTGTCGAACACCGGTTAGCTCATCGGTCACCCTGCATCGATTTGCAACACAGTGTTTGTGTTTTTTATAGTACATTGCAAGTGGGAGCATGCGTAGCATTTAGAGCGTACTAGGACACACCCTTGATACTTCAAATTTTTTTTTTCACACGAGGACAAAAACAGGATTAACTGCTTCACCCATTCTGCCAACATACGAGTTTCCTACGTCCTAAATGCGTCGGCGCAAGACAGCCATACGGCGTGACGTGTTACACAACCCTAGCGAATATCAAGACGCGCCGGCGCACCGGGCCGTAGTCTTGTGACCCGCGAGCGTTAGACACAAACATGTTCTGCAAAGCTGCCGTGAGTAATTTTCCAGTTTATTTTTTATTTAAAAAAAAAAATTGTTTGGAAAGTGTTCTAAATCACGAGTAGGGAATCTTTACGTGACATGTGGTAAACAAAAGTGAGTAACAAAAATCCAGGTGACAAATAATAGAGTTTTTCAACTTACATTTTTGGGACATCCAACAGTAAAGCGGCTAGTATATTGTGAATATAATTTTGAATGTTTATTCGACAGCCTAGCGTATTAAATTTGTTTTCAGTGTGTTTTTGGTTAAAATTATGATAGCAAGCGACAATGTAACTGAAGAGGGAGCATGCTTCTATTATTCAGTCTCGTTTCGTAAAGGTCCGAGTTTCAGGAAAGTCAAGCAGACAACGCATTAAGAAAAGTGATATAAAACTGCTTAGATTTAGATAATTTTGAGATATTAATTATCCGAATAGTATTTGTCGACACAAAACTGGATGATGTTGACCCCGTATTTTTTTAACGAAAAGCAAACAGTCTTATACAAATTATAAAAAAAAAATTACTTATTACTAAACCTTTAGTTCCCTGTACTTATAAGTGAACAAGTAAAAGGTATACGCAAAGACGAGCAATGCTCAATTAAAAGTACGTATTTTTTCTTACTGCACTATAATACTATAACTACTACTGGTAAGTAATAAAAAAAATATATAACTTAAACAAAACAAAGAAGGATTGAACAATTCATAATGAGCATACGAAACCATTTTAAAATCTGATTTGCTGGTGTGACTATTAAAACTACTGCAAAGAAAAATCAAATACGTCAACTTCACTACACTTTGCATTGTATGGGAAAAAGTCCTCTTGATGAAACTGTTGCTACCGTAACATGTTTTACCTTTGGGTTAACAACAAAAAGATCTTTATTTACCTGGATGTTACAGGGAATGAATGTTACTGGGGGTATTTTTGGGGAAAACGAATGAAAAATTTATCCTAATGAGGAAATTTACGGACGACCTCATTCGTTATTCGAAAATTGAGGAAATTTTTGAGTATGTAAATAAACAGTTTAAAATGCGAGCTGCAATGTTTTCAACTTTCATACAGGAATTAAATTTATTTTATGAACAATCCTAATAGCTCAACCTGTTTTGTTGAGAATTCCTTGTAACATTTCTATAGTTATTTATTCCAGATGTATTATAATTGGAAGAGACTAGAGAAACAATAAGCTATTTTGAATTGCAGTAGTCGCATATTATATTTATGTATCTATAGACGTTGTCAGGGATTTGTAATTCGATGAGTTATGTTGACTCCCGTGACTACTATACAATATTTATCGTTTGAACATGTGGTCAGTGGTTTGAACATTTTAAAACTTTTTTTTAATGTGTGCGTAATGGACCTCCAGCACACCTGATGGAACGTGATAATGAGGTCCACGATGGAGTATGCACACCTAAATAATGAAATAATGCTTACTAATCAAACAAAGAAAGAGCGCCTTTATGATATTATGGTTTATGAAATTATAATTGATAGAAAAAATATTTTATGAAATTTGTCCAACTTCTTCTATCCCGATTATTTTCGTTCCACATAATGAAATGATCCCTTCATGAAACTGAGGCGATTAGCACTAAAAATTTGATTAATTATGGAAAATTCACGCTTGACCAAAAAATTTAATATGTCAAAAATATTTTCACAAAAAAAGACTTAATGGTTCCTAAAATAGTTTCCTTATATATTCTATGATTTCGGATTTCCCCGCGAGGACCTATTAAAAAACACTCTGTATGTAATATCTCGATAATAGTAATGTGTTGCCCAGTCTCAAACTAAGGATTTCCCTATACTATGAGTACCAAAGCAACGGAATTCACTCCGGGGCACTACCCAGAACACCCAGCCCAGAACAATTTAGAAAAGTTCATTTTCCAAATTGATCCAAACGGGAATCGATCCCGGGGCCTCGTCCAGCGTTCATAGTGCAAACCGTTGGGCTACTGAGGTCGTCAAGTGTTTGTAAGCTTTGTTCTATATACAATTAGCAATATAATATACAAATATTTAATTCTAATATACAAATATGTAAATTACATTTGATTAAACTCTAGTACTCATTACTAAGGCAGATTCCCCCGAGAAAAACGAATATGAAACTCTAGGGTTTGCTCATTTTACAATGTAAAGTATTCAGGTACTATTGTAAATACTTTTACTTCAAATGTTAAAGATTAAAACATCTTGAAAGAGCTAAATGGGTCACCAAGGACTTTTGTCATCCAAGTACGCAGAAGCTGAATAATATTTAGTATACAGTTTTTGTTTCACTACAGTTTTAAACTTTGCAAATAACAACTTTTGAATATCAACAGGAATCATAATACATTGAGTTGTGCGTGTGCTAGCAAAGTATTAATAAAAAACATTTATAAATAAAAATATATCAAACTTTGTTCAATTATGTATTTACCATGTTGATCCACAAGGTTTTCCTATTTTTCAGGATTTTAGAATACCCCTTTCATGCAAATTAAGTACTACTAAATATAGAAGTCGTTTTGAAGGGTAAGGGTGCTGAAAAAATCACAGGCACATGAGACGTCAACTTATGTCTCAAGGTGGCAAACGCAGTAGCAGTGTTCCTCAGATCTTTGCGATTTAAAACCCTGATTGACACTGCAACTGCTACTGACGGGCATGCCGCTTAACAGCAGGCGTACAACTTGTTCCTCCTGTCACTTAGTACCATAAAAAAGAAATAAAAAAAAAGTAAAGGCCGAAGCAAGTGAAAATCTGAGTCGGGCGAATACAGTAGATGACGTAACACATCCCAACTAAACTGCAATATTCAGTAACTGTGGTGACTTGACGGCTCTGTAAAATACGTGTGTGGTTTGGCATTATCGTGATTTATATATTTTTTTTATAATATCAAGTGTCGGGACCAACAAGTCGTGCGCCTGATTGTAAGCTACACGCCTGTCCATAACAGTTGCAGTGCCGCTCAGAGCTTTAAATCGCAAAGATCTGAGGAGCACTGCCATTGTGCCCGTCACCCTGAGACATAAGTTGACAAGTCCCATATGCCTGTAATTTCGCCTGATATTGTATGATGAAATATCACACCTGGGGGCCTACTATGAGATTATAAGCAGCCAGCCAAGTTCCATGCAGTTCACTTGACGTGATAAAACTGAATTGCTTAATTTCATATCATGACCTACACAAAGTTGAACGGGAATGGCATGATAGGATAATGATTATTGCTTCTTAAACGCTAATTATTCAGTCTCTGGCTGGCTAGCTGACATCTAAGAAGAGCGAGATAGAACTACATACTAAATCACATGAAAGAAATAGACAGCTTTCAGGATTGTACCTGGAAGCGTTCAAGCACTATTAACCGATTGTGGTCAAAATGAAAATAATTTAATTTTTTGTTTAATTTTATTGTTGATTATACTTACTACGTTGTTTTGTAATCTTTTCAATCATACTCCGCAATTTGTCGTACGACAAAATTACAGATTTAAATAGGATTGCTCTAAGAGCTCATAGTAGGCCCCCTGTGCAATTCAAAAGTTCTGGGCGTTTATCATTAAGGCTGGAACAAGTGCCAGATTGACGAATTAGGTTCTTTTTTAATTAAATTCCTGATAATAATAATAGTCCAATAATCACAAAAAAAATATATGATTGCTGGTAGTCCTTAAATAATTGAATGTATTGAACAAAACTACAATTTATTAATCTCTTTTTACAAAATAAAATTTACAGTTACGTCCTTCAAATTGAATAAAAAGCAATTTGTCTTTACATGCAAACATCCGCTGTTTATAAAATTAACACGAAAAAATAGATCTCAGTCGCCTTTCAGGCTTTGCGAAAGATGGACTGCGCGTGTGTTTTTGAGCGGATTTACCACAATACCAAAAAAATAAATCTAAGGTGAAGTGTGGAATTTGTACGGACAACAGGACATCAGACTACACATTTTTGTTCGATAATCGCTTCCAGTGCAACGGAACAAGATACGTCAATGTGTAGCTTGATGTGCTGTTGACTGCATTATACATGCAATTAATATGGCACTGGGTGAGAAGGTTTAGGTGTTCTGGAAGAGAAGGCCTAGGTGTTCTGGGTAGTGCCGCGGAGTGAATTCCGTTGCCCTTGGTCTCTGGTTTGATTCCCGGTAGAACAAATTTTTTGAACTGAAATGAACTTCCTGAACTTGGGTCTGGTCTGGGTTTCTAGTAATGCCTATGTTTGGATTCAGTTTCTCTGGTACAAGAGTTACGTAATACACTCCGCGGCACTACTCACAACACCTAAGCCAAAACCATTTTAGAAAAGTTCATTTCCCAAATTGTTTCTACCGGAAATCGAACCCGAACCTTCTCATGCAGTGCCGACAGTGCAAACTGTTGGGCCACCAAGATCATCGTATTTGTACTATTATATATACTTATACATTATTTTTATTATTTTTACAAATCGCTTAAAACACGACCACACACACAGCGTATCCCGTGAGAAGAAATATTCACTTTATTTAACACATTTGAAGTTCTATATTGTATTGCTATTTCCAAAGTTCGCCCTAAGCAGTCCGATATCGCTCAGCCAATGTTTACGTTTCAAAGAAATATACCTTATTATTGAGAAGCCTAGTTACACTTTGTAGTGCCCATGGCGGCACAAGCTGGCGACGTCAGACTGCGCCGCGTTGCACCGCGGGACACAAAGAAATACCCACTTTATTTAGTAGAAATGAAACTATAATACTGCACACTACGCAGTGTGCCTTTTTCCGCCCACCGCCGCTTGCTGCAGTTCTGTTTCAAAGAAAATAGAAAACAAAGAGAATAAAACCACCACTGATCCAAAACATATCAAAAATATTTGCCCTCGTGACGACGAACCCATGCTTCAACCAGAAAATAGTACTCCAACTTCAATTAAACCTGCTTGTTCTCGCTATTTAGATTTTGACGCTTTTTAATGTTAACAATTTAGTTATTAAAGTACCTATTTTAATGTGCATTTATTTAACCTCTTGTCTTGTTGGCATTTTGCGTAATAGTGGTAATCACTTTTATTTCTTTTTGTTATTCGCCTAAGAGTTTATTTACGTATTGTATAAAACAAATTGAATAATACAAAATAGTTATACTTTCGATGACGCATAATTTATTAGTAAATATTGACATTTGTTAAATGCATTTAAAATACAAATAATAAAAGTACTTGTTTTAATTTTAACTACATACTTCTCTTTTCGACTTCTCTTTTATAGTTGAAAATAGTAGCATTAGTTGTTAATTGATAGGAGGTAACGGTCGAATCATTGCATGATTCACTTAATACTTTTACTATTTATGCCGTTACGATTTTGACTCTAAAATATTATGTAATGTTTATTTTTACGATGGTTTATTCTCGAATGAGGGAACAACAATGTAGGTATAGATGGCAAAAAAACACCTATGACACTGTCTGTATTCTAGTTTACAACTTTTCTTTATTTGACTTTGTGTAAGTACAAGCGCATAGTCGATAGATGGCGAATTAAATTGTTACTAATGCTTAGAGGTCAAATTGTCAAAGTCATTCGCGACTGTTCAAGCCTTAATAAAACTTTCACACTAAACAGTAAAATATTATTTATAAAATGATCATAGACCATTAAAAAAAATGTTTAACGTTAGTGGTAAAGACACCTTTAGAAACGTATGCATTGCCCCTTAAATGAATTTGTGAAGACGACTATTCCGTATATCAATATTATGGTAATACTTATTTTTCTTAAAAAATATACAAATCTTAACATAAATTATCAAAAATATCAGTTATGTATTTTTCTTCCGTTTAACGTATTATTCTAATGATAAAAATGTAATTAGTTTTTTTTATCTACTCCTATACGCTTAAACTGAAACAATTATTATAGTTCCATGGTCTTGGCAACCATTTTATTTTACGAACCGAAACATGGCAAGATGCACGACGTATTGCAAAGAATTGCGGCGCTTTTCTGTACGAACTAAAGGTTGGACCCTATTTGTCAGCACGCACTGCGCACTGTTAAATAGTGCGTCCGCACTAAGCACTTGTTTTATATGTATTTCACCTAATGCTGAAAATCAAGTAAAATGGACAAGCACCTCGCAGTAAAATCATTTAAAACAGTCATTCCAATAAAAACTACTATAAAATAAAAATATTTAACATTCTTTACTAAAATATTTCAAGTTGTCATTACTGTGGTAGGAAAATGAGGTGAATGTGATATTGTTCAGCACGCCGGTAAAACGAATATGAAGCGTGCTGATGGAATCTCTTATAAATCATAATAAAAATATTTGTTTTTGTTACAGTTATGCTTGGCCGTGGTGGTGACCTGCCATATGTGCATAGCTATTCCGTTACCAGAAGCGGACCCCGGGCACCATAAAACCCAGTAAGTATTTAATAACTACTGACTTTTCAATATTTTTTTGTGTTTTAACATTGCAGAGCTATTATTACTTTTATTTAAACTTTCACATTATTGTTGTAACTTTCGCCAGTCCTTAGTTAATTATTGAACTTGAATGGACAATAATTTTAATGTCTCTATTTTTTTGCAGCATAAAAGTACACATACCCCATGAAATACATACAGTTCACCATCATCATGTGGAAAAAATCCCCGTCATAAAAGAAATACCAATCATCCATACAGTGCCAATCCTTAAAGAAGTACCAGTTGTGAAGCCTATACCCATTGTCAAAACGGTACCCTATCCTGTAGTCAAGACCATACCTATAGAAAAACCTGTGTATGTACCAGTCCATTTTGGTCACGATTGGATCTAAAGACCACGTTTCATCTAAGTAGAACCAATAGACTATCGGAAATATCACGAATAAACAAACGACAATCAGTGAATTTCTAAAATAAAAGTGTGCACTTGAAAACTAAAAGAGATTTAGTTTATTAAGCATAACACAGACGAATGGCATGGATATTTGAAACTGTACTGCGCAGGAACATACTATATGCAATAGTGACTTAAGAATTATGGCATTGAAGTGAATATTTCTTGAATCGATTGTCTGGGGTTTTGCTTCTTATGTTTGGTTTGTATTTATAGTGTGCGATCCCCTGAGATAAAGCATATCTTCCATAATGTTTATAGAAAAACTTGACTGGAGGCCAATGTAAGGCCGACAAAAAAAAGGCAGGTCAAAGAACGACCTCACGTACCTAGCTTCGAGCATGTGTTGATTGACTAAAAATTCATAAATAAGGCTGCCTAGCTCATAATCTAGAATACCTCAAGAAAGCTTGTGAAGATATCAGTTTGCATGATTGTTAGTGTTTAGCCAAACCGGTTGTAAAGTTAACCAAATCTAGATATAAGGTGTTTTATATGGTGATTAGAAAATGTTTTTATATAATATAAAATATATATCACACAAACAATTTTGTTTCCTTTTTGTTTTCCTTTGTCCCGCATACAATCCTCCTCTACCTTTCTGTGAGTATTGAAGAATACGGTTAACTATATACGGTTAAATATATACGGTTATTGTGTCTTCCTACTAATATCTTACTTATTTTCCTTGATGATTATACGATTGTTTGTAGGGTGAAATAATTACCTGAAACAAACAAAACATAATAAACAAATGCCATCATAAGAATAGAAAATCTAATAAGAATTGTATAACACGATAAATGTATAAAATCCAGAATTGCAGCGAATCTTGAACACGCTTGAAGACTGCACGGTACCTAGAATTTAACCTCTTCTTAGAAGAGATAATACAATGGTACGTAGATTACGATACAATCTAGTAAACATACCTACACACTAAAGTTATATTTTTCCCAAAGCAAAACCGAGCGAAATACGCCATATCGAACGACGCAACATTATTTATTCAATAACTAGTAATACTTGACACATATCACGTCTCCCATATATTATGTATGTCTGTATACACCTACATCTATGTCTTTCTAGCTATATAGGGTGCTTATAAACATTTTGGAACTCGTTTATAGTAGAACGGGAAGACAAGTTTCTCGCTGTATGAGTATGAGTCATCAGAGGAGAAGCGGGAAAAACTAGATCAAATGGTTTAGGTATTTACTACATATACTCGTATAACATGACAGCCTTACAAAAACATACGATATACCAAAGGATAGCATCTAAAGATTGTGTTAATTTGTTACACGATAGGATGTACATACTTTATCCGATCGTATAAAATCCTGAAAAGAAGCTATAATAAAAGTCTAAAATGAATTATTTAAGAATAAAATATCTAACTTCATACATAATTTTAATATGGAGATATTTCTCTTTAAGTACTACAGAGTACTTGTAAATTTCGGTTTTCAACTGAAGCCCTATCACATCACATTTATTCCGAAATTTGCGAATTATTCAGCTGTTTAACGACATGCCGCGCCACTCCCTACCCCGTCAGTCGCCATCGGGCGCTTGTCGACGTCGGATCTATGCCGAATTTTCTCCGCCTGTTCTTATTTTATTCATATTAATAATTTACAGCGTGCGATTTGCGGGAAGCGAGAGGCGACTCTCCACACCTCACTTCCTAAAATTGTCTAGGCCTGTGACGGTGTCATCTCCTTGCATCGCCTCTCTCCATTCGTATCGTATCGTTTTTTCTTCTTCTACTCATATTTAAATTCAAAATTTTGAATTGTTCCATTATACCTCGCATTCTGATTTTGTTTCTTTCCATCGTCACTCTCTGCGCGATCGCGGTAGGGAAAACATCTACTTTCTCATTTTTGAACCGTTTACCACTTACTTAAATCTCTTGTACACCGTTTACAGTTTAAGATATTAATATTGTTGTTGTACTGAATAAATTACTATAAGCCGGACTTTCGTCTTTTCAACTGCTAAAACTTGCTAAGTAAGACGTATGGAGGCTGTGGGGGCTGCGGAGGCTATTAATACCCTTGGACCAAGCTATATTACTGCTATCCGGGCCATTTTACACTCTGCAGAACGCCACCAGCACCAGCAGCGCTATGACAGGCTTGCGTTGAAATACCTCGCCTTAAGAACATTTTTGTAACAAAAATTATTTATAGTTGTCGGGCATGTTAAAGTAGAAATCGTCTATTAGATGTAAAAGTTAGATTTATACCAAGCAAGCTTCGCACAATAAAAATGTGCCAGACAACTACGATTGCCTCGTCTCAAACTAGAGAATTCCTTGTACTATCAAGTACCAGAGCAACGGAATTCACTCCGGGCACTTCCCAGATCACCCAAACCATCATCAATTAACTAACTGCCTCCGTGGCCGAACGGTTACCATGCCAGACTGCCACGCAGAGGTCCCAGGTTCGATTCCCGAGCCGGGAGATATATTTGTATGGCCTACATTTATTTGTCTCGTGAGTTTGGGTGTAATTTGTGGTTGTCTATGTATGTGTGCATGGCACCCGCGACACAGGGTTTCCCAAGTGCGGGGTTATGTTGAGAGTGTGCGTTATTTAAAAAAAATTGAAAGTTCATTTCCCAATTTAGTTCTACAGGAAATCGAACCCGGGATCTCCTTATCCAGCGCTCACAGTATACACTGTTAGGTCACCGAGATTGGCAAATAAAATCACATACAGTGACAACACGGCTATAAAAAGTGAAACACAGAGAGAGCGGGTGCGCAGCGGGTCGGGCGCGTGTCGGGTCGTGAGCGCAGCAGGTGCAGTTCCGAGTATTTATATAGACTGCTGAGGTGTTATGTCAATTTCATAACACCTCAACAGTGTTATACAAATTTTGTTAACAAGTTGCTTCTATAACGAACGCCGCCTGTAGGTAGTAATCGTTACTAAATGGGATATAAAGGCGCTATAAGTAAAAATTTCGGAATATGAAAAAAAAAATTTCGACTTGAACGTGGTGGTTGAAAATTCAAATACGAAACCGATTACTATTCATGCGAAGGATAAAGTTTTATTATTCCCCTTTTCGAGCATTCAGCATACATCTGTCCCCGATCTATATAGGTACGACAAGTATACGCCACACATATATTTGCGTTCAAAGTTATGAATAAAATATCATTCTCGTAACACAGCTACGTTCGGTGAATGAAGAAATTATTAAAATTGTATGAATGGTAAAAATTATCACTTTTAAAAAGAAAACTCCAAAAGATATATTTTTTATAATAACTAAGTGGCTGGACGAACAACGTTTGTGCGTCTGATGGTAAGCGACACGCCTGTCCATAACAGTTGCCGTACCACTCCGAAACGCGCGTACCGCTGCTGGTACCGCTTGGAATATTCAGTAGGATTGTAATGTAACCAGGAGGCTACATTACAATCCTACTGAATATTCCACTACTACAACTTTCCTGTAGTAGCCTCCGCAGCCTTCGCAACCTCCATACACGTTGCTTAGTAAATTTAGTTCAAAATTCAAAAGGGTAAAGAAATAGTGGTAATAAATCCAGTTTTATAAATATTATTCCCGTTATATTAATATTTGTGATATTTAAAATGTTTATCGCACAAGAGATTTTTGGTAACTGGAAAACGGTTCAAAAAATTAACGAGAAGACGTGTTCGCTGCCGCGATCGGGCAAGGAGTTACGATGGAACGAAACAAAATCAGAATGGCCAGGCAAAGGAATTATTAAAGAACGATTCAAAATTTAAAAACGAGCACTGCACCCAACACCCTGAGACATAAGTTGACAAGTCCCACGTGCCTATAATTTCACCAGCACCCTTACCCTTCAAAACGGGAACATAGTAATGCTGACATTACTGCTTGGCGGCATAAACAGGTAAGGTGGCAATACTTCCCTGGACGACCTCTTTCACAAGGAGTTCTACTGCTACTAAACATGTTTGGGCAATTACGATGTTGCAAGTCCTTTGGTGGAAATCGAACTCGCCAAGATCGCCTTCTGTGTAAGAGGTCATAAGTTTGATTTTACATCAAGAATAACAGCTGGGTTAAACAGGAAAGCCTTATATTTTATTTTGATTCAATGTCATGAAGTTTTTACTACCCTGATATTCATCTATTTTTTTGTAAAAATACTCCACTAATTTATCATTATTGTTGATACAAAAATCGAAAAACACAAAGAAGAATTCCTTCCATCCGATTGGACGTGGCTAATATGTATCAATAATAATAGGAACGCTTTATGCAGAATTAGTAATCTCTTAGGCATCCCAGGGTACCCCGGATTCTCTCGAAAATGTATAGCAATCTAGGGAATACAAAACATCCATCCAAATCTTTGGCATTTGTAATAATAAAAATGCCTTTAGCCGGAGAATATTGACTCTACCAATTTAAAATTCTAAATTTCTTTTAATTTATCTTTAAGCCTTGGAAGAGGCAAGAATCTAAAACACTATTAAAAACAATAAGCTTCATATTGACTTTTATTGAATAATAATATCATGGTAATATTTATTTAATTTTTTGTAAGCCGTGGTTACCCAGGTTTGATCTACCGCCTCTCAAACAGAGGGTTCGAATACGGGGTCGCACCTCAGAATTTCTCTCGGAATTTATTGTATACGAAATTTGATTTGAAATTTACATTGAGTCTTTAGAGGAAGTGTAAGAAGGTTCACAACCAGTATTGGGCCAGTTTTTTGGACTATGGCTAAACCCGCTCCTAAGAGGAGACCTGTGCTCAGCAATGGGTCGTATAAATGGGTTGATGATATGATGTAATATTTTTTTTTAAATCATTTCACTAATTTCGTTCGGTTGTTCCACTAGTGTGTTTGGTTGATTGTAATGTTGTTGTTATCGTATGTGCCACTCAGAGCTTTGAATCGCAAAGATCTGAGGGGCACTGCTACTGCGCCTATCACCCAGAGAGATAATTTGGCACCAGCAAACCGGAACGCAGTAATGAACACATAACTGCTTGGCGGCAGAAATAGCAAGGCAGTACTTCCCTGGACGAACTCTTTCACAAGGACCGAGACTGTCACTAAGTAATATCTTTGTTTAATGTAAATTTGAATTTTTAACGAAGATTTGCTGCACTAATTAGTAACTTGTTTGTAAACTTTTATTTAACACATCTTATGCATTAATTTCATTCACGAACGTACTAATACATTGACATTATATGAAACACCAAATGCGGAAAATCAGTTTGCAAAAACAAATTTTATTTGCACGATTCGTTATCTGTTCATTTACGCCCAATTAATCCTTTTGTTAAATCGCAAATACTTGTTACTGTTCAATTGTTTCGTTTCCGGTCCTTGACAGGTCCGATAGTGTAAAATGGAGATGTCAATATAAAAGCCAATTTGATTGTATTCACGTGAAATGGTTAAATAATTAACTACGGTTAAGGGATTTTTAATGAGCTATCTGGTATAAGTAGGCGGATAATATGTAATAATTTTTTAATTGAAAAGTAAACATGTAGAACAGAGTAACTACACACCTGAAACTTTTGTTATTTACATAGCTACCAAGTTGTATATACAATCTCGCAAAATTATATATTTCTAGCTTCTTTGTCATCAATTTGTAGAATCTTTATAGAAATAACTATTAGATTTGAAAAATATAATGTTTTCTTTTTGTCTTTAAAAGAGAAACCCGAAAATTTGTAAGTTCCCCTAATGGCACGCAAAATTAATTTCTTTTTGTCTTGACCACAAAAGCGAAACTTCGCTTTTTTGCGGGAAATAAATTTTTTTTCATGTTTTTATGATAGAACCAAATAGTCAAAGTCAAGTAATCTTTTATTCCAAAGGTAAAAATTTTACACTTAAAAACGTCATTTTTTAAACTACTGCTCGTTCACTACGCTGACCTCCCTGAGAAGAAAGAGCAAGAAACTCTAGGATTGCTCTCTTCAAATAAACTTAATTGCTATGGAATACACTTTGAATCATAATTTTGTGGAATATGTAATAATATGGAAGACTCATGTTGTCTTTCCATACATCTTTACCCAACACATACTCTTCAATTTTGTAATATGATTAGAAAATAATATTGATAACCCAGAAACAAATATCGTGTGACATGGTGATCTGCATACTTTAAATTTTTAACAAATTTATTAGGAATACATGTACAAAATAGCATACCTGTTCTATAAACAGTAGTTTAATGTATATAGCTTGTTAGTGGCTAGAGGTGATCCAATAGCCAGTGGTAAACCATTGGTAATGTGGTCAGCATTGCAGTACCCTAATGCGCTACATAAACTAGATCAAACCAGTAATTAAGTAAATAATGCAAGTATACTGCATCCGGTGTGTGAGTGTGTGTGGACTGAAATGGAGACGGTACGTCTGTTTCCGGCTTCACTGATTTAAAAACAATGTGTAAAATGTAATATTAGACCAAAAACATTCGACTTCAAAATTGCTACGTGTTATTCTGTTTTTAAGGTTTAGTAGTATTAGGGCTCCTGGTGAAAGAATTCGTCAAGGGAAGTACTACATCTTACCTATTTCTGCCGCCAAATGCTCGCACTTCTGTGTTCCGGTTTTGAAGGGTAAGGGTGTTGTTGACATTACAGGCACACGGGACTTGTCAACTTATGTCTTAGGGTGACGGGCGCAGTGGCAGTGTCCTTTAGATCTTTGCGATTTAAAGCTCTGAGAGGCGCACGACTTGTTTGTCCCGTCAATTAGCATCATAAAAAAGAAAAAGGAGTTCATAATTGAATTCAAAATCTGACAATTACTTTCGGAGTTTCATTCTTTGTTCAATATATCTGGAGAAGATCTCAATATTTACTTTTGAAACAGTAGCGCGAATGAACGATTCGCCTGTAATTATTACGTAACAAAAAAATTGTCACAATGGCGACATTTTTGCCATCGAAATGAAACAATTTATCTTTCTCACTTGTGCAGGTGTACAGTGCTAATAATTCTCTCTCTCCCTCTCTCTCTTTTATAACTCAACATCAACCGAGTTGACCCTGCAGCAGGCAATATTATAATATAGATATGGCCGGCCGTATTTAGTTTGCTCGTCAGACGAAACAGGCGTTTTGTATAAGAAAATCAGGCGACTAATTGTCGGGTAAAAGGTAGGTTAGGTATTTTGTTCATTAAGTGGAAAATTTTATAGACGTACTCATTATGTTTCGATTATCAATTTCTTGTGGCAAGCTGATGGAAATTGTATTGTAAACCACGAACTCTTCGCACTAACACATACCCAACAACTCCATTTATAAATTTGTAACTTCTCAAAACTCTCACAAAATTTCCAAAACGTTATTCTCCTGTGCAAAGTTCATTCAGAAACTTCTTGGCAAAAAAAACTCTTTTCGCTAATGGCGGGCTTAACTTGCAGTGAACATTAAAAAGATTGAAAAAGACCAACTAAGTATAATCTTCCTAGAACAAAACGTAATCTCTTGAATGTCCCGAAACATTTTACCTGAGACCTTCTAAAAGTTTTCGTAGGCGTTTTGTTTTACCTACATAAAATACTATACACCCTATTTTCACATTTCCTTTTTTTTTTTCAATAAACGTTTATTCTGCCATTCTAAAGTTGATTAAAAGAAATTACATACATACAGATGATCACGACGTAGGTAAAAACTATAGAGCTCCACCTGACAAACCTCCTTCGCCTCCTCCACTCCCATCAATCTTCTTGATACTTTTAAAGACATCCGCAGTCTGATAGAGATATGTTCGCCGAGATCTACCTTTCCTCTCGCCTCCATCCACATTCGCTTTATAAAAAAATTGATATCTAGCATTTACCTAGTCTTTGTTTCTCTACTTGTTCTTGGGTGCAATTCGTCTTATATGTTTTGCCTCACCTGTAACATTTATTCGTTTATAAAAGTTGGTAACTCTATACATGCAAGTTTTTCGAAATCCGCCAAGAGGTAATAGGAGCATTACTGCGTTCCCGTTTTGAAGGGTAAGGGTGGTAGTGAAATTAGAGACCCATGGGACTTGTCAACTTATATCCCAAGGTGACGGGCGCAGTGGCAGTGCCCCTCTGAGAGGCACTGCAACTGTTATGGACAGGCGTGTCACTTACCATCAGGTGCACGACTTGTTTGTCCCGTCACAGTAGCATAAAAAAATCATCCACTGACCTAAGGCACAAATTATTACTAAACTCGTATACTACAAACGTCCTCCGTAGCTCAGTTGGAACAGCGATAGCACGTGATATGCGAAAAAATGTCGCTGCCTTCAAGTCCAGCCGAATCGCAGGAATTTTTCTACATATAAGTTTGTTCGATCTTTGCATCAATTCTAACACAAATTACGAATTTCTGTTAATAATTGCTCACCAGCTGTGGATGATGATGATGATGACTGTGCGTACGTTAAGAAGGTATTATCTAATTCATTTTTATTACTAAAAAAGTAATCTAATTTGCGTAATGTTACATTGCTTCTATAATGTGTCATTTGTGTGTGTACAATGTCGTTTAGTTGTTTAGTGTTGTCAATGTTGCATTTTGGTTTTGTATTTTTATCAGTAGAGAACTGTTTTTGCTTATAATTATTTAATATACAGTCTATTACATTGTGATAGAAGCTGTTTGTAGCTGTAAAAATAAAAAAATAAAATAAATAAATAATCATTACTCGCCAATTAACTAAACATGCTATTCGATTTCGTTTTCAATGACTCAAGAAGTTGATACAATTTTAAAGAAAATGAAAGACGTTGTGGGAAAATCTTTACATTTCTAAAGATACGGAACACCACAATCCAACTTACGCAGTACATTTGATCAAAGATATGTTTATTTCATGCATAGGTTCCGTCCGATGTCGCCCGCTATAAAATCTGAAATGAGTATATTCCGAAAGCGGGCTTCATGAAATTTACGTCGTGCGAGTTTCCTGTTACTTTGCTACTTATTAAAGCCTTAGTTAGTTAATGTAATTTAAACATTAAAGTTGAAGCGACACCCAACACCGCCGTAAAGGCAGAGGTGGAGTATAGCATTTTTCGAAACATTAACAGATTTAACAGGAGGTTTATATTCACTTTTTTGGTTAAAGAAAGAGGGTCGCACTTGCGTATCGAAGACCAAGACTGACATTCCATACCATCAAGCGCAGTGTACAAATGGCCTTTACTTTGCTCTGGAACTTACCCAATTGTGGGACATAAATTATTATTGTTTCTTCGCAATATGTTCCCATAATGGTCTCTTGAATAAAAATGCGAAATAAATGTCAAGAATCTTGAAAGAGAGGTTCTTATTTCGTCTCTGCACTCCAGCCTCTTGTTTCGCCGACTAAGTTTGCAAGTTTGAAGTTCCATGAAGGCTTCGCAGTGACCGTCTGGACTATTCAGCTTGATAATCCGACGTTCGACAGCCTGATATTGAAGGTTATTACAAGTGTATTTTAAGATTGTAGAACTGTATTGACGTTTGGAACAATTTCTCTATTTAATGTTTATTTGACCTTAGTAATTGCTTATTTAATTTCGGATAAATTTTATTGGCAAGACAGCGGCATCAGAATTTGCAATAATTTCGAAATTTTGTTCATAATTATACTTAACAAACATTATTACATCATGCATTTAATAATTCAACGATAAAAAGCTATTGTTCCTTACGCACCAAATGGAACTGCTGAAAAGACAAACACCAATCAAAAATTCCGTTATTCAAATTTTAAGACCTACACGTCGTATAATGATTATATTTATGCGAAAATATATTCCAAGCGTCCAAAATTAATGCTCGTAATCGCAATAGCTCGTCTCATTTGTTTAACTCATCAAGGAAAGATCAATTAGGGAGATTAGTTATCGCCTTTCGAGATTACGACATTGCAAGCAAACGAGGGGGTGTGGTGGTAGGTGGCTCCCGAGGCTATACAAAGTGACGAAAACTCAATGTCTTCTTCATTCGAGGTTAGCCCCAGTTGCCTGCGGCCGATTTCGGGTGTCCTTGTAACTTTCACTGCCGATTTTGTACATTTAAGTGCTCTGTTAGGTTTCATTTCCGTGAAAACTTAGCTGTGGAACTTAATTCTTTTTTTTTGTTAATTAAAATGATGGTAACAGAATTTCAAATTATGGTTTACATGGCTCTCGCTCACACTCGCACTGACAGAATCGTTGGCACTCTTCATTATCATGTGATGTGTTTTGTAGAGCTTTATAGCTCGATGTAGCGCAATTCTCATAGCACATAAGACCTTACCCCCCGTTCACCGGCATTGTACTACAGGGGCAGTTGCTTCAACTATATCAAGCACAAGTCCGTTCGTGTATGGAGTAGTACTGCCACCTTTGGGATGGCTCTGCCATGAATGTACCAACTAGCCACCTTGGATTCAATTGCGATTGCGAAGTTGCAAAACCTTAAACACCGCGGTAAAATTGCCTGCTTATCGGTGTTTTACAGGATATATCACGGTGGGTGTGCGATGGAATTACACGATTTGATTCCGCCTCCCCTTTTCATCATCGGGGGACTAGGCGCGTAGGTTTGGCTTCCACCCCTATGTTGTGGATATTCCAAAGATTCGCACGAAGCGTTACGCTTCCATATTTATATGGCGAATGGCTATGGAGTGGAATTCCCTGCCTGCAGACTTGTTCCCTAATCGTTATAACTTAGACTTTTTGAAGGCGAAAGTGAATAGGCATTATTTAGGTGTGCACGCTCCATCGTCGACCTCATCGTCACTTTCCATCAGGTGAGATGGAGGTCAAATGCACACTTACATTTGAATAAAAAAAGTTGTTTTGCAGTATAACTCTTACCGAATAAACAATGGCGCATACATTAGATATAAAACTGTTCACTCGGTGTTTGTCCTGCAAAAGCGCACACAACTCTATAGAGCTTTATACGTTAGAACGTTCTACGTCTATTTATGTGTGTAAACGTAAACGTTCATCGAATACGTAACGGACTTGTCAAGCAAATCGAATGAACTTTAAAATATTCGGTGTGCAGTGACGCGTAGTATTAATGCATCTCTTTCACACGGCGCGTAAACGCGTAAACGCGTAAAGCGCGCTCAGTCATACGTTTTTTATCGAATATTCATTTAACAGACGGCGCTAGTACTGAAGTATCTTTTGGAAGGAAGGCACGCATAATTTTATTAATATAAAATGGCCGGCGAATCTTTTGTGGATAACAATTTAATCTTGAGTGGAAGAAGGGCACATTTTTTTCATCATTTCTCAGATTTTCGTACAATTTTTCAAATCCTGCTTCTTGATTCATTGGATAAACCCAACAGACGTGTTCTCAGGGCGTTTGCTGTGTGAATACTGCGGCTATCCGTCTTTTAAACGCATGAAAATATATCGTGTGAACATCCCGCTGTCTGTCCGTTTATAATCGAGTACGTTAAAAAACGTATAGGACAATGCCGTGTGAACGAAAACTTACTGTGCTCATTATAATCGTCGTAAACAAGCCACTTAAGACTTGTATCATGACATTAACATTAACTGTTGCATAACATTAACGTCACAACAGTAATGCATTTTTATGTAGTAGACTAATAAGTCAAAGGTGCATTTAGATATATTTTTATGTTACGAAGTGACGGGACGAACAAGTCGTACGCCTATCCATATCAGTTGCAGAACCTTTCAGAGCGTTATATCTCAAAGATATGAGGAGGCTTGCCACTGCGCCCGTCATTTCAACACGAGACATAAGTCCCATGTGTTTGTAATTTCACCAGCACCCTTACCCTTCAAAACTGGAATGCGTAATGTTCACATTACCGCTGGGCGGCAGAAATACGTAAGGTGGTACTTCCCTGTACGAACTCTGTCCCTGGGAGCTACTAAACTTTCTTTATCTACATTGCAAATGATTAGCGGGTAGAACTACATAAGGTAAACACATAACTGAAATCGACAGTGATATCAGTACATAAAAATAGTTATTTACTATAATAATCTTGATTAACAGTAAATACCTCCATCCGGGTGTGGCAAATGGCAACGCACTTACTCACGTACGGGAAATATATTAGAAGCTGAAAATGTTTCTCAGGAAACAAATAAACACAAATGAACAGATAAAATAATTAGTACCGGAACACTAACTACCAATAAAGAAAATGTATAAAACCACGGAGTATCAGATGATAATTAATCGATGTTATCAATACAAAAAGGAGGTTTGGAAGATATATGTCGCAATAATAGCAAACCTTGTTGAAGGGATGTCTAAGGTGGCCAGGATTAAAAGTTAAAAATGAGACATCAAATAGACCGCTCCTTACAGCTCTAAAATTGCTGTCCAAATAAACACAGTGAGGGAACACTCTACCAATTAAGATTAACAAAAAAATAGTTTATTTTCTCAATACAAGGAAAATACACATATAATAATAGACTAACAATATTGTATCCCTCGTAAGAGACTAGAGACTGTACTAGGCTATATTACAGCTCACCAGGCCCTCATCCTCAGAGTAGTCGTAAGTAAAGCCAATAATCTTAAAAGAAAGAAAAACAATAAACTGAAAATTTTATTTTTTATCGACATGTTGCTGCACCGTAGCATTGCTCTAACCATTTAAGCCGAAGGACATTTTTCTGTGTGTTCGATCCTTGCATTCGCAATCCTAACAAAACTAGTAGAGTATTTCACAAAAAAATCTCAATAAAGACAATAAAACATTGACCAATGAAAATTACAAATATCTTAATGCTAAAAATGCGTGTTAATGTGCGTAAGTTTGAGTGTACGTAAATAACAGAACTCATCGTCGGTGGCGAGACAAGTCCTGATTGACTACGTCTTCTTAAATAAAGATTTATATCAGACAATTTAATAAATGTTACAAAGTAAGAGCCGAATAGTATGAATCCAATAAAATAAATATAAATGTACCGTATTGAGTTGTTATGTTTTCGCGATTGTTACAAATAGGAAAGGAAACTATTGTTTCGGACTTAATTCGCACATATTTATTTTTTCAAATAAACCAACGTATCGCGCCCTTTACATGTCCCACCACGGTCATAGCTGACCATGTAGTGGGCGTAGTAGTTTGTTTGATTGATTGATTGAACGAATAGTTTCATTGCCTATAAACATGTAAGACAAAGAAAAACATATGTAATATGAAATTATAAGAGTACACAAAAGCCATTTTATACGACACCCCTATTCACCTAATTACTCCGTTATGGTAAAGAATCCTGACAAAAGGTGTTTCATTTGTATCGTGGGATTTTTCCGTGAAAAATGTAATGCATGGCTACGTCAAGAATGGCCCAATTTGGCTTGTTTAACTGCTATCTAGTGGCGATAGCGCCTCCGGAGAGTTATTAGTCTTTAACAAAATTGCAAGAGATTTTTCCCAGTGAGTTATGTATTTAGATCGTATCCAAGGGTTAGTAAAAGACAATAATTCTTTCAGGGTTTAAAAGGTTGCTTTTACCAAGACAATTTCTCATTTTTCTTTCGATTTCTAAATTACAAGTTTTTTTATAGGACTAAGTGAAGGGGCGAACAAGTCATTCAGTCGCTTGTGGTAAGCGTAAGCGTTTATTTTCTGTTTGGTTTGGTTCTGAACGATAAGTAAGGGTGCTGGTGAAATTACGGGCACGTAGGACTTGTCAACTTATGTCTCAAGGTGAGGGGCGCAGTGGCATTGCCCATCGGATCTTTGCTATTTAAAGATCTGAGTGTCACTGCAACTGTTATGGAAAGGCGTGTCGCTTTCCACCATAATCGGTTTAAGACCCGAGGGACACTACCACTGCGTCCGTTACCTGAGACATAAGTTGACAAGTCCCATGGCCAGTATTTTCACCAGCACCCTCACCCTTCAAAACCGGAATGCTGTAAAGCCCACTAGTAAGCAGCAATTACTGATTTAGGTAACGTGGCAATGCTTCCCTGCACGAACTCATTCACAAGGCTACTCATAATCTTGTTTCATTATGTACTTCAAAATTTCTGGAAAAACTCAGTTGATAATTAGAACTCAACTGTTTCTCAAGAGACGTAGGCAATTGTATAACACAAGCCACGTTCAAGTCAGTTCGTACCGTTCGTACTCTGTTATTGCGACATAGAGACTCATAATGAAAGAAGTTTTGTATTAATGTCCCATCGGTGACTGCAGAGTACTTTAAAACCTAATTAGCCGACGTTTGTAACTGTAATGACAGTTCTGTTCGGAGTCAATGCGCTGGATAATGCGAGTGGTCTTAACTTAAATCACTTGGCTGCTAAATTGCATTTTTTCAGTACGAATATGAAGATGTTTCGGATGTTTTGCTGTCGTATTTTAACACACTGGTATTTTTAGTATATTTTTATTAACTCCCGACGTTGAAAAAAGGGGATTTATATACTTGAAATCTCTGCAACTAACATTTTTATTAAAAAAAATGGTAATTGCAAAGTTAGACAAAACGGACAGAGTCTATTAAACAAGTTACACAATATACAAAGATAAGAAGGTATTATACAATTACAGTATATCGAGTCCTTATGTTTTTTGCAATTGTTACACATAAGAAATGAAACTATTTTATTAGATCTAAATCGCGTATATTTATTTTTCTATAAAAAACACTTGTTAAGGGCCTTTTTTTAAACCGACTTCAAAAAAAGGAGGAGGTTCTCAATTCGACTGTATGCTTTTTTTGTATGTATGTTACTCGATAACTCCGGTATTTGTGAACCGATTTTGATGATTCTTTTTTGTTGGAAAGAGGGTACCTCCATAGTGGTCCCATTTCATTTTGAAGATAATCCACCTCTTAGGGTGGCTGTTCACGCATGAAGATCCATTTTTATAAATAGCACCTACATTTTATTATAAGGAGCAATTATTTTGATGGTTGATTTTGCTATTCTCCAAATCAAGGCGCTTTTCTCTCAATATACTTTCGAGTAGTGAGAACCGATTTTGATTATCTCCTGTGTCAAGTACCGTATAGTGGCGAACTAGTGGATGAATCCGGGTTTGTGCACTTTCCGGTAACAGATTTCAATAAAACTTGGCAAATGGATGTAATTCCACGTACTTTTGAGGTCGGTTTTTTTAGTACACTTTACTGAGATTATTATAATATCAATTGATGAGACGAACATAGCATGCGCCTGATAGTAAGATGTGTAGACACCTGTACATGTGTTATACTCACCTGTATATAATAGTAGCTGTGCCACTCACAGCTTTAAATCGCAAAGATCTGAGGAGTACTGCCACTTCGCCCGCCATGCTGAGACATGACATAAGTTGGCAAGTCCCACGTGCCTCTAATTTAACCAGCACCCTTCATAACCGAAATGGCGGCAGAAATAGCTAGGGTGGCAATACTCCCTAGGCGAACTCTTTCACAAGCAGCTCCACTACAATTAAATTTTAAATTAAATGCTTCTCTTTAGAAATTGTCAAATTCTTGATTAGGAAATCTTAATTCTAACTAGTAATGGTAGTAGCGTTTGTAACCACATCGTTCCCTAAATCATAAAGGTTTGTTTGAAAAAGTTATTTACATAGGTCGACTTACGATTTCGTGTTCCATGTTGTGACGTAGGTAAGTAATAAATTTTCAAGAAAATCGAACTCGTTGAGAAAAGTAAAATCAATATAATAAATGCAAACATGCCAAGGTCAAAGAATTCATCAGGAAATCGGATCGTCGGCTTAGGGATCCACTTTCTGCACCTTACTTGGTGCAACAAATTTCCTTTACTGTGCTGCCAGTGTTATGGGGACGTTTGAGCCGGCTACGATTCAGAGCGGTAATTTTTAATTCTTATATACTTACTTACACACGCGCGCGATTTTAAGCAGCGATGCAAACGCGATACTAGCGCGCGACTGCATCGATGCAAACGCGCGACTGCATCGATACAAACGCGCGATTGCATCGCTCCGCTTGGACAAAAAGGCGATTGCATCGATGCAATCGCGCGTTAGTATCGATGCAGTCGCGCGTTTGCATCGATGCAATCGCCTATAAATCGCAATAATATATGCTAAATGTCGCCGTGTGTAACAACTCTTATAATTAAATAAAAATGACTAAGTCTGTCACAAATTGCATTGTTGATTTTTACGTGACGAAGCCTTTTGCTTTTGCGTTTTAGTTTTTTATTTACATTTCGTATGAATATACCCAAAAAAGTTGAAATCATAACAATAAATAAATAGATATACAGATTTTAGGTACGAAAACTTTGAAGGTGCGTTTAGATTTGAAGACGTCAGTGCCGTAACGGTCGGCACTTTGGGCGCTGGATAAGGAGGTCTAGGATTAAATTCCCTAAAGTGGTTCTGGTCTTGGTGTTATGTGTAGTACCCTGGAGTGAATTTCGTTGTTCTGATACAGGGAATTCTCTAGTTTGAGAACAGGTGATTCGTGCAATTGCCTGTCTGAATCATAAATATACGACTATAAAACTTGCGTTCCACTCTCAGATTTTAATAGCAGTAGAGCTCTTGTGAAAGAGTTCGTCCAGTGAAGTACAGCCATTTGACCTATTTCTGCCGTCAAGCAGTAATGTCAGCATTACTGTGTTCCGGTTTTGAAGGGTAAGGGGTGCTGGTGAAATTACAGTCACATGCGACTTGTGATCTTTGCGATTTAAAGCTCTGAGTGGCACTGCAATTGTTATAGACAAGCGTGTATTTTACCATCAGGCGCAAGACTTGCTCGTCCCGTCACTTGACAATATTAAAAAAAAAGTTCTTTTAATTAACTTAAAAGCGACTCTTTTTATCGCTACGCAAAAAACTTAGTGGTGTAACTGGACTTACTAAATTAACTAGTTATAGATTATTTGTTTACATTTCAATAACTACAATAGATATTCGAATTTTATTGCAAATAGAACGATTAAATTGTAATAAAACAATTGCTTAATAGCAAAATGTAATTAAAATAATGTCAGTTGTGAGTTTTATCACAAATCTTTAGTTAATTAGCAGTTATAACTGTAACAGTAAAGTTAATTAATATTATTATTGTAGTAACACTTCACGTCACGAAAACCTTGCGTGCCTTAGTCGAGGCGAAAAATAATGGCAAGCACGAAGGAGTTAAAAAAAGAAAGATTATTGACCCCGTTTAGGGTCGGTGTATTACTGAATGACGTTAATATCTGGGATACCAGTTAAGAAGTTTTATAACAGAAAATTTTGTTAGCAAATCTTTTGTAATAGGTTTTAACCGCTAACCGATTTCAATAAAACTTGGCAAATAGTATAATTCAACAGTCTTTTGAGGCCGGTTCATTCTTTTTCTAAAAAAAATCATAATTTATTATTGAATGCTACTAACGCGAAACAGTAAGGAAAAAAAATGATAACTGTTAAGAAAATTTTAGTATTTCTGAAGTTACGGCTGCATTTGGAATAGCGACAAAGCTACATAATAAATGATTTTTTTTTTTGTGAAATAACTCTAATGTTCGATCTGTGTATTAATAATTATTACATAAATTGTGTATTGAGTGCCTGTTAAAATCATGTTAATCACATTTAGTTTTTTTTTTGAGTCCTAATCTTTTGTTATTTCCAAGTATAAAAATCGAAGAATTCTGAAGTAAGTTTTCTCACATACCCTTTTTTCATGATACCAAGTGACGGAACGAACAAATTATGCGCCTGGTGGTAAGCGACACGCCTGTCCGTAGCAATTGCATTGTCACACAGGGTTTTAAATAAAAAAGATGTAAGGGGCACTGCTATTGCGCTCGTCACCCTGAGGTATAAGTTACGAAGTTCCACGTAACTGTAAATTCACCAGCACCCTCACCAAAACCGTATTGAAACTCACATTAATCCTTGGCAGCAGAAACAGGTAGGTACTTCCCTGGACAAATTCCTTCTTTCACAAGGAGTTCTACTACTAGTAAATGTCTTTATATTTTTTATTATACTATATCAAGTGACCAAAAAACCTTGCACTTTATAGATTAATGCATACGATTTAGAATAGTAGTTGTTTATTAATAAGCTGTAATTTTACCAACTCTCAAATAATACTTAATCCATAAGAAATCATTGATATGCACTCACTCAAGTGATATTTATTAATAAAGACATTTGAATCAAGTGAGGTCTTAATATAAATCCTACTTGTGATGGATTTGACATATGGACCGTTTTTTTTTTTTTTTATATATATATATGACAGGCAAATGACTCCACTCCACCTGATGTTAAGTGGAAAGTGCTATCCAAACGCGAAGGAACCTAGTGCAGCGATGAAACCCTCACTGCACTAGCCACCTCCACCCTGCCTGCCTACAATATGCCTCTTCACGCCTCGTTTGATGGACCCCATATCATAAGAGGGAGGGAAGACATGTGCCGGAAGGGAGTTCCATTTGTCAACCGTGCGGCAGAGAAAGGAGCCACTAAACCTTTTAGTACGCGATGGAATGCGGCAGGTAGTGAAACGGTGACTACGAAGGCCAGCACGCGTGCTTCTGAGCAGGAACGGGGAAGGGGGGATGAGGTTGAACAGCTCTTCAGAGCACTCACCATGGTACATGCGGTAAAAGGCGCTAAGCGATGCAACATCTCTACGCAGTTGCAGATGTTCAAGGCGTGATGAGACCTCTTCGTCGCCTATAATTCGAGTAGCACGACGCTGTAATTTATCCAAGGCATCGAGTAGGTACTTGGCGGAGCCGTCCCACAAGTGCGAACAATACTCAACGCAAGACCGGACCTGTGTTTTGTACAGCAGGCATAACTGGTCCGGCGTGAAAAAACGTCGCACCTTGTTCAGGACTCCGAGTTTCCGTGAGGCTGTTTTGATCACAGATTCGATGTAGCTCCTTGGATTTCCATACCGAGCAAGGTAAAACTGCTCTGAGGTGAGAGTGCTGTGCTCATCAGAGAAGGCATGGGAAGGAACGGCGACAATTTTGTTGTTAACGCGCAAACCTGTGTTTTCTTGGCGTTGAACTCAACAAGATTTCTAGATCCCCATGCAGAGATGAGGTCCAATATCAATACCGTAGTACATATAGTAATAAAATATATTGAGCCAAATAACCATAGTACTGTGGAGCGTAGCCATGGTTGTAGCGTAGAGAGAGGTACTATTTAATTATAAACGAGGAACATATTAATTAAAAATTTACTATGAGCGTTCGGTTTAAAGTTTTGTCCAGAACTCACCTGATGTTCATTTGACAACAAACTATTTTTTATACAATTCTAAATATAAAATAAACCAGCCAGCGATACATGCTACAGTACTATTGCAGTTAAAAAGAGCTGTATTAAGTTTGCGTATATACATGACTTGCGCATCTACAATTAATTATAACTATCTTAAATAAATAAATACAACAAGCGCATGGTGAATAGTGCTTCGGGATAACAAAATCACGAATAGGATTTTGTTGTGTTGGTCTTGTTGGGGTGCCATGTGTCACCGGATGTCAGCAATCATTATAGCAATTTGGGTCCGTGAAGTTGCGGCTTGGGACAGTTCTGTGGTACTCATGTTAAACCACTCTACAAAGATTTTCAAGTAATGTAGTTTTTCTTCGACCACGTTTTTTTTTATAAAATATAAGTGCGCATTTGAACTCCGTCTCACCTGATGGAAAGTGACGATGAGGTCGACGATGAAGCATGCACGCCTAAATAATACCTATTCACTCTCGCCTTGAAAAGGCCCAAGTAATAACGTTCAGGGAAAAAGTCTGCAGGCAGGGAATTCCACTCCATAACCGTTCGCAATATATGTAAATGTGAAAGCGTAACGCTTCGTGCGAATCTTTGGAATATCCACAACATAGGGGTGGAACCCAAACCTACGCCTAGTCCCCCGGTGATGGAAAGGCGGTATTAAATCGTGTAATTCAATCTTGACAGTATTTTACAGGATATATCAAGGAGTGTGCCTCCATGATATATCCTGTAAAATACTGACAAGCAACTTTATAGTGGTGGTCAAGGCTTTGCAGCTTCGCCTCCACTAATTCCGAGTCACATATAAGCCTCTTGGTATGATTGTCAATTGAATACAATGTGGCCAGTTGATATGTAGCAGAGCCATTCCAAAGGCGGCAGCAGTACTCCACACATGACCGGACTTGTGCTTGGTACAGCTGAAGCAACTGTCCCGGTGTAAAGTAACGCCTCACCTTGGAAAGGATGCCAAATTTCCTTGCTACATTTTCGGCCATGGATTCAATGTATCTGCCGAAATTCAAATTGGACGACAGGTTCATTCCATGTAGCTGGAGACAGTCGGCTATCGGTATGGATATATCACGAAAAGTCGGAGTCAGCTCAAAGGGACTCCTCGGTTGCGTTAAATTTGATAAGATCGGAGACTGCCTGGAGTGTCAAATCCAAACGTCTTCTGCAGCCCTGGAATGTTCCCTGCAGTATGAGTTGCAGTAGAGAGTATATGCTCGAAGTGCTGCAGCTTCCCTGATCCCTGATTGATTTCTGCGACTCCAAGCCTTTGTCTCTCCAAGCATCCTCCGCTATACGCTGTCATTGGTGACACTATCTGTCTAGAAATATATATTCTGTATAATTACTAAGAGATAATTTGCATTTGTGTACCGAGCCAGTGGTCTTTAAGCAGTAGACGTCACCTTAAAGCATTTCCAGATGTCCACGTCACGTCAGCCCCAGAGCCTGTCTGCGCACGCCTGAGCCTACCTGTTTGTAAGAGATGCGCTAAAATGCATCCCCAAGTAAAAGTTGCTATTACTAATATTTCAGTTTTAGTATTAATTCGTATTGATACCGACATTTATATTATATGGTTATTATTTATAGGATATGTTCCCAACTTTTTGGCTCACATAGGCAAGATATAAAAATTTCAACGCCGACCACCACAAAAAATAATTGAATATGTACGAATATGTATATTTTCATATTAGCTCAACACAAAAAAATCACAACGAAAAAAACTATATATGATGTGTAGAGTAGTTTATATAGACAATTCAGTTTTTTTTTTTTCAAATCCAGTAGCACAGCCTAGATAGAATCAATGCCTCCCAATTGCTTCCAATGCCCCTACTTAGGACTTTTCAGCGCCCACTGCGGGGCCACTTAAGGCAACTATGATTTATAACATTTAAATCGGTAAATATTCAAACAGTCCACCGGAATGAAAAATGATAATTGCCATCTATCTTGACATTTGTAAAGAAATATCGCAGTAACCATAGAACTGCCTTCGTGGCCGTATGGTTACCATACTGGTCTGCCACGCATAGGTCCCGGCTTAAGTTCCCGTGCCGGAAGAAATATTTGTATGGCATATATTTATTTCTCTCTTGGGTTTGGGTGGAATTTGTCGTTGTGTTGTGTCCATGGCTCCCGCGATACAGGTTTCCTCTAGTGCGGGGCTATGGGTGTGTGCGTTATTAATTATTATTATCGTATTGTTTTAATAAAATGGTGTCATTATACACTGAAAGCAAACAATTGGAAATAGAATGAAGAAATCATTACTAAGTCCTGCAGACAGCGTTAGCAATTTCAAAATGCGATCTAACAGCGATCACTAATCAGCCTGTAAAACTAGGTGAGATTCTAGCAATTATTATACTAACTGATTATTTATTTCTTAAACTAAAGCCACTGGTCCATACAAATAAACCTAAAAAGTAAATAAAAATAATAAATAATGTACCAGACAACCACACATAGGCATTGCCTGGTTTGGAACTAGGTAATTCCCTGTACTATGAGTATCACTGCAACGAAATGCACTCTGGGGCACTTCCGAAAACACCTAGTCCAAAAACTAATTTTTTATAACAGAAAATGATCTTATTAAGCGCCCACAATTGCCAACCGTTACGCAACTGAGTCCTTCAAAAACTGAACTCCATTCAGCTTCACAGAAAAGTTCATTTCACAAATTGATCCTATGCGAAATCGAACCTCTGACCTCATCATCACCGAGGTCGTTAATATAAGCACTTATGTGTTTTCACATATCAAATGAAAATAAATATCTATTTACAAAATACAGATTCTAGAGTTTTAAATTCATTCCACGCATGAGAACCTGTCGTTGAATACGGTTCAACTATTTTACTTATTTTTTTTTTAAATAAGTCGTTAGTCTATGTAGTCCGTCTGCTGGGCACAGGCCTTCCCTCACAATGGAAGGACTGTGGCTGTAGTTCCCACGCCCAGCCCAATGTATGCAGATGATAATGACGAGAGATGTTTTCTGTCACCTAAAAGCTCATGGTGAATTTCAAAGCAAAAAGAACAAAGGCGAAATCGTTGTTAAAAGAATTCTTTACCATATTCAAATGTCTTAATTACAAAATTAAATCTATCAAAATTAAGTCTGGAAATAAAATCATATTTAAAAGAAACTCAAATGATTAATTAGTACGTAACCGGACTGATATCTACAACTGTCAGTTTCTTTACGTTGAGCAACAAATAGCCGCCAAAAAAAGATTTTCAGTACCTATAAATCGGTCTATATTAAGTTAGTTTACGTAATATCGCAGGTACTGATTCGACCGATTGGAAATAAAAGATTAACAAGGTATTTCATTACATTATAAAATAAAAAAGATAATTCCTTTTCGATATATACCACGTGAGAAAGTAGTAAAACTGAAAAAAGTTCCCGATATCAGTGATAAATGGCACGTTTCACAAAAAAACATTATTAGAATTTGTGTTCGACTTACCGTTCGAGTTAATACATACTTAACTCAATTTTCTTTTGTTATGGCTTGGCTTCATACTTTTTCAAAATTGGTATAAAATAATTTTATCTCAACTTTTGTCACGTCACAAACCCACCGCACCATTGAGCTTCTACCAACTCTGTTTAAGGCTTCTGTAGTTTATTTTGATATAAAAGTACACTGAATATATTTTATTCATTTCATGTAAAACATAACCTCCTAAACTTCAAACTGGAATGTCTTTAATTCTAGACTTCACAGAATGAAAACCTTAAGTCAAATTTGTTCAGGAATTTAATCTATATATTTTCACATATTTTTCATCCGCATCCGCATACAGGCGCATACAAATTATGTCAACAAAAATTAAGGGAGTTCGCCATTGTTCTTTCACACATGAATTCCGAATAACTCAAAGCTGCAAGTCGGAATTCGTTAGTACCAGTAGAGCTCCTTGTAAAAGAGTTCGTCCAGGGAAGTACTGCCACCTTACCTATTTCTGCCGCCAAGTAGTAATGTCAGCATTACCGTGTTCCGATTTTGAAGGGTAAAGGTGCTGGTGAAATTACAGGCACATGGGACTTGTCAACGTGTCTCAGGTTGACGGGCGCAATGGCAGTGCCCCTCTGATCTTTGCGATTGAAAGCTCCGAGTGGCACTGCAACTCTTATGGACAGGTGTGTAGCGTATTGTTCGTCCCGTCAGTAGATATTATTAAAAAAAAAGGACTCACTACCTCTCTTTGCTCGAGCGGCAGTAGGTCGGACCATTCGACTACCACGGCATATTTTCAACGATTTAAATTTCACTTGTCTACTTGTAAAATACACATATATGTAGTGAATATTTTTTTCTAGTTTTGAACATAAAACAAATATAACGTAAATACGAATACAAAATAATATTTAGGATTGTATCCCAACTCTATAAGAGAGACTATTGGCATTATGCACGACGGTAAGCCCCGAGTAAGCCGGGGGCCTCAGTCTGACAGGTCGAATGCTAGGCTTAGCAAGACATACTTATTGCGGACAACCATTTTTGATAGCGAGACGTTTTGCTCTTCGAGGAAATTGTAAGTATGTAAAAAACCTTCAATATATGCCGCCATGCGGAAGATAAAGATAGATATTGTGTTTGCCGTTTTACAATTTGAGAGTACATACATTTATCAGCAGTTGAGCTCCTTGTAAAAGAGTTCGTCCAGGGAAGGACAACCACCTCACCTATTTTTGCCGCCAAGCAGTAATGTGAGCATTGCGTGCTTGTCGGTTTTGAAGGATAAGGGCGCTGGTGAAATTACAGGGACATGGGACTTGTCCACTTATGTCTAAAGGTGACGGGCGTGCACCTGGTGGTAAGTGACCTATAACAGTTGCGGTACTATTCAGAACTTTAAATCGCAAAGCTTTGAGGGGCACTATCACTGCACCTGTCACTCTGAGTCATAAATTGATACGTCTCTTGTGCCTGTAATTTAAATCAGTACCTTTGTCCTTCAAAATCGGATTCCTTAAGTTTGATATCATCAGGTGCAATGCACGATCGGTAGTATAAAATGTACATTTTATAGATTTCATGTACAGTCAAAACGTGCAAATGATGCAGAGGTTCGGTGATAGCTTTTCGGTATGTACATATTTAATTAACCCGAAAATTGTTACATGGTATTCATATCATTTAAACAAACAACTTTAAAGTAGGACAACAAGTGTACTTAAATATTTCTTTCATAAGTCATGGAAATCGATGAACAGGTGATTCAAATAAAACGAATTCGCAGTCTTAAAACAAAAAAACACTTTGATTTTAGTAATAGTTTAACCGCTAAAGAGGTTGCCGGTTAGTAGAATAAAAACATGTGTATACTCTCAAATTGTGTTATGGCAGACGCAATATCTGGCGCTATATACGGAGTTCCAGTCTTCAAACATTATGACGTCTTTGAACATTTTTTATAACGCACCGTCATCAATCAGATCAGTAAAAAAGCTATAGTTAACAAGTGAACATAAGTTTCATTACGTAATTTTTAAACGTATCACATCAACTTTTATGTGAATCTCACCAATCATATCAAAGATTTCGCAATCATTCTCGTAGAGTATATGCAGTTATGGAGATATTGATAACTATCAAATAAAGGTACCTGGAACAAGATCAAAATATATTAAATATGTATTACTCTAAATAAAATCTATATAACACATAACGTTTTAATTGAACCTAAACAAGCGCAAAGATTTCGACTAATTATATTAGACAAACCCTTTGACAAAGTATGATCAAAGACTAGATTTGACTTAGGTAGACAACACACTTATCGATGCGGAATCGGCTTGAGCCAGAAATATAACATTTATTACGCCTCGTTGCCTTTTGCACAGTGTCTATTATTTTCATTGGTGATAGAGTAATAAAGGAAGTAAGATTTCAAGTCAAGAATGAATAGGCATTATTATAGAGTGAATAGGATGTGCATGCTTCATAATCGACCTCATCGTCACTTTTCATCGGGTGAGATGCGCACATATACACATTATATATATATATATATATATATATAATGTGTATATGTGAGCGACACTCTTATATATATATATATATATATATAAGAGTGTCGCTTACCGATGCAAGCGATACGCCTTGCCACAATCAGAGACATAAATTGATAAGTCCCATGTGTCTGTCATTTCACTAGCATCCTTAGGTACCCTTCAAAACAGGAATACAGTAGCGCTCATGTGTTTGGCGGCAGACATAGGTAAGGTGGCAGTACTTCCCTGGACGAACTCTTTCAGAAGGAGCTCTACTGCTACCACAGGCAATCCTTGCCCTAAGAGCGAAAAAGTCGTTGTCGTCGACGGATATTACAAAACGACATAGGCGAATCGTGCAACGTGTTTTTGCTCTTATTGTATGGACATAAATCTTTTTCTAATCGGCTCAAATTGATTTCGCGTCAAATACGGTGACTCCCTTACGCTAACATTGTTATGACGTAAGACAACTTACACTTTGAAACAATTAAGTAAACCTCAGTTCAGTAACAAACGGCCAAGTGAAGGGAAACTTGCGGTTATGGTTACGACAACTAGTTGTTTGTTATCGAACGTTATAAGTCAATTATTATGATAGCCAGTGTATAATTACGTATACACTATTATGCATGAGAATCTTCTAAAGAAATTAGTCCGAGTCATGCTGACCTTATAATATTCGGTACTTGACATTTGAAAGTATGTACTTCGGACATAGTTTCAGGAATCCCAATGGTCAAGAAAGTTTTAAAAAAATAATCTCAAACGTTACATCTATTTGGCAAGTTTTATTGAAATCGGTTAACGGAAATTCAGTGAAATCCAGTACACCGGATTCATGTCAAATTTGCCACCCTTAGAGGTGGAATATTTTCTTCAAATTCGAATGGGACCACTACCCCTTTCCACCAAAAAATAGAATCATGGAAATAGATTCACAAATGTCGGTGAATTGCGTAACATACACACAAAAAATACAGTTGAATTAAGAACCCCTCTTTTTATTGAAGTCGGTTAAAAATAATAAAAACATCTATTAAAAGCAAAAATTCAAAAAGGGCCAAGAAATGGCTAATAAATGTACATTTTTATTTTTTTTACGAAATTTAAGTGCGCATTTGACCCCACCTCATGTGATGGAAAGTGACGATGAGGTCTACGATGGAGCATGCACACCTAAATAATACCTATTCACACTCGCTTTGAAAAGGTCCATGTTATAACGTTCAGGGAACAAGTCTGCAGACAGGGAATTCTACTCCACAGCCGTTCGCCATTGAAATGTGGAAGCGTAACGCTTCGTGCTAAACTTTGGAATATCCACAACATAAGGGTGGTACCCAAACCTACGTCAGTCCCCCGATGATGAAAAGGGGAAGTATTGCATTGTTTGCATTTGTAGTACTGCATTGTATGGTAGTGAGACATGGACTATGACAGAGGAATGAACAAGCGATTGGATGTATTTGAGATATGATGATGGAGTAGAATGTAGGTAATTAGTTGAACGGAAAGGAAAACTAAAAGAAGCTTAATAAAGACAACAGAAAACCGAAGGTAAAAATGTCTGGGCATCTGATACGTCACCACAGTGTTAGAAACATCATAGAAGGGAAGACCGAAGGAAAGAAAGGCAGACGACAACCGAGATGTAGTTATTTGGATCAGATAAGGGAAAAAAGTTAATGTTGCTTATCAGGAAGTTAAAGTTTGGCACTGAACAGAGATGGTTGGCGATTACTCCACCGTCAAGAGCCTAGCTCTTAAATAAGAAGAATGATGACTGACACCAATTGACTACTACTGGGAAGGTTCCCACCCGCCCAGGCAGGAGTCAGACACGTACCTCTTTAGACTATTAAGCTGCACTGTAGTGTTCCGAATTGGCATGGCAATGGAAAAGGGACAGTAAGGTCTACTATCACAAACGTCCCAAATTTCTGTCCGAACTGACTGACTTTAAGCCGATTTGAATGGAATAAAATAAGGTGATTAAATTTTTTTTTTAAACTGCAAATTATCCGAAAAGGTTGCGATGAACATCCTGAGGACCGTGGTTGCTTGCAGCGTGATGTTTAAATCGCAGGTGCTACTACTAGACTAAAATATTTGTAACGTATTGATGCTATTGCACAGGATTTGCCTAGTTTGAGCTTCTGTCAATCATTTAATATTTTGTACATGTTCGGACACAATAAATGATGTTATTGTTTCTAAGAAAAAATTCACTTCACCTTCAGCCACCACCACTGCTACTTCAGCTTGCTTATTACTAAATCGTGTGTTAATTTTAAGTGTCAAAATTTCTAACTTCAACTTCAACTTTTGTATCTGTGGCTCCGTCGTGTTGCGCGACGATTTCGCCAACGTCAGGGTTGAAAGACCCGCTCCGCCGTAGACGTACGGGGAGAAGGCGAAGGCAGTTCGCTGCTCGCCTGATCCCCTAGTGAGACCAGCGGGCTCTGGACAGGGACTCCGGAGCCTGCATTGCACGGCCTCACTCGTCTGGGGGGCGGGTCGGAGGACAACCGACTCGTCCCTCCGTTGGCGCGGGAGCCCTGGCGCTAGCTAGGGCGGCCGGGCGGCGTCGTGGTGAATGTTCACTGATCCCACGGCGCCGACTCAACCGGCGAGAGGGAAACCCGGGGGGGTTTTAGTGGGGTAGGCCTTCCAGTGTGGAGGGAGAGTCCCCACATAACCCCTGAGTCTCCTCTCCTGGGCTCAGGGATATACATAAAGATTCCCCCCCCTAAAAAAAAAAAAAAAAGGGTTGAAAGACATGTAGAGCGGTGGCGAGATAGATTTCCGGTTATTAAAATACTTCGGCGATTATTATACACATTGACAGTTATAAGTATATTAGTGAGAAATTGACATCGCTGACGTTTACAAAAACTAATAGCATCAATTTTTTTTTAAACTCAATTCATAACCTCAAATTAATATAATCTCCATAACTCTGACCTAAAAAAAATTTCACCAAACTTTTATACCTCGAGGTTACGGCAGTATCTATGGACTTAGTTTCCCCACGAGGGCAATGCTAGTAATTTATCGGCACAAAATCCTTTATCTTACTTATCCGGAACATTTTTTACAGAAAAAAGGAATTACCGACGCTCATTCAGCCGAGGTAGATCACATAAACAACCGTACTGAACCATACAAAAGTCTTTTTAATTTCCGAATTTTCTGATCCACCAATTCACATCGTTTACGAAAGAAATGGGGTTAACAAAACGCTAATATGTAATGTGTTTTTTTTTGTCTACACCACCGTGTACCACAAAGGAAAACTTGATACATTTATGAAGTTGTCTACACTACTTCTGTTGTCACCAGTGGAAGGTGAAAATGTATCACTAAAAGAATTTGAATAAAGTATCCATTTTCCATTAAGAATGAGTTCTTGCAGACTCTTTTAAAGTGAATATCAGCTAGTGACATTGAGTACTCGACGTCCAACGGGAGGGGGTGGAAAATGGTGGAGGTACGTCTAGGGCAGCCGGCGATCAGTCACTGTCAACTTGCCGATAGCAAAGGACGTCTGAGTATCGCAGAATTTTATCGCTAACGATATCAACTCGTATTTTTAATCGAAACTTTGTTTGTCGGAAAAATGGAACGCGAAAAATTGAAGCATCTTTTGCTTTCTTATTTTTGTGAAAGGAGAAATCATAATTCAATTATTTTAAAAGTCTTCGGAATCACAGCGGTAACGATTTGTATGGGGGAATTCTGAATAATTGAGAATATTTCGTTTGTCTTAATGCTTTTCAGAGGCAAAATTTTTTGCCAAAAAGATGCCATGAAAAATGTTTTTTATCGGCCGTTTGAATCAAAATGCTTATATTCCGCCAAAGATAACAAAGATAATTCTCAACGATTCGCTTAAAAATACGTATATTTTACTAAAAAGGAATGTAATTTCAAGACCTTGTGTCGTCGAAAGGCTACCTACTCGTACATAAATTTATAAGATAGGAAATTCCGCCAATAGGGGAACAAGATAGAGAATGCGTTATACGATATTCAAATCCGTGTCTAAAACACAGCTTCGGTATCATTCAATTCAATCGCCCGGCGTCACACATCGTACGGACCGTCGAGAATTTATTACTTCACTGATTTTTTCAATTGCTCGAATGCTACCGAGCGAGATTTATAAGACATTCTCACACAAAGAGTCACGTAATTCCAGCGCTGGCACCGGCGACCCGTGCTCGAGATAAGTTCTTGGCCGATGCGAAAAAATAAATCGATGAAGATGACAAGTTGCAAAAATGCTACATTGTTTTACTAGAGCGAAAAGTGTGTTATGGCAAACGAGTTGACACTTCGAGCCCGAGCACAGGCGGGGGTTTAAGCGTAAAGAGTTTGCAATAAGATTGACGCTCATGCAACACGCGACATTTTTCCATACATTTTTATTTTCCACATAGTTTATTTTCTTTAATATAATATATATAATTTATAATTTTATAAATAAATTTTAAAAATAATTAATATATAATTTTCGTAAGTCGCAATGTTTAATTCTAGATTTTTTTGATAAGTACAACTTCTGCTTTACTCAAAACATGAGGCGAACAAAATTCTACAATAACGCTCTTCATCAGATGAAAAACTCGTAATCATGTGTTTTACAAATAATAACAACAGTTAATGTTAAAATAATAACAATGATTACGCTAAAAAAGGGTAAGGGTTTGTCTACCTATATAATTGAAAAAATCGAAGGGGCATAGAGAGAAAGTAGAATAAATTTAAAAAAAAATACATATATAACATTTGCTAATAAAAACTAAGGAATGAGTCTAATTATCAGTTTGCTTTATTTATTTTTGTACATAATTAAAGTATTCGGTTTTACTGTCACACATAAAGAAACTCCTTACTAGTTCACTGTAACGGCATGTAGAATTTTTTTCATTTATATTTTGTTTAGGAGGGTGAAAAGTGTTATATTCCGCGAACTCCATCGCTATAACATGAACTTTTTGAGCCACTCTATTGACAATATAATGTATATTTAAAATTTCGAACCATGTTCGTTTTTTTATAATGAATTAATTTCAATATAACCATTCTCAACATAGTTACACAGGAAATACATACAATACACAGAAAAATTACGCGCCTAAAGCAAGTTACTACGTAACCTAAAACACTAAAATACTCCCGAGGAGTTAAACTAGGCAAGAGCTTGCAGTTAAGCTAGAGCAAAAAATCTTGTATAAATTATAGCTTTGTTGACACAAATAAAGTACCAGGCAAACAGAAAATAAGTGAAGACATAAAAATTGCTGGCTCAGATGCAGCCACAGACTGAGCGGCACAACCGCGCGAGATGGGGACGACGTCTTCCATAGTTTTTACTACTGAAGCGTGACTTTTTTGCTTAGCAGCGTCGGCGGCAGTCGGATTTGCATCCTGCAATGGACTTTGAATAAAGATGTAGGAATCGTGACGATGCAATTTTGTTAGGAAATCGACATCGAAGATTGTTGTTCCCTCCTCCATTTTAGCAAACGCTCGTTAAACGAATCGTTAGAATAGACGATTGAATTATAAACTTGACGACATATAAATAGCAGAAAATTGATTGAAATGAATTAAGATTACAAGTAGATGTATTACACCGATACCTATTTAAGCTCCAGCTCACGCACTCGACTGCGCACAAAAAAACAAAGCCATCTCGTCTTATCGTCCAATCAGTATTCAAACAATAAGCGGCCAACCGATATCCGGAACGAACTTGTCGGTTTCCTACCCCCTCACAATAACAATGAGTAAGGCGATAAAGACTAGTCAATATTCAAATTTTATCTGCCCGTTTCGCAAGACGTCCTTTTTTGGTAATGACAAATACGGAGCCGAAGTTAAATGAGGCAGACAATTTTGCTGCCCACAGCCTATTCGTGAAGATTATATTTAATATAACATTGGAGCAGTAAACAAACCTATCTAATAAAGGAGCGTAAAGTTATGAGAAACCTAATACTGTTGTTCGTAAAGTGAGAAACTGATAAAAGCTCATTCGTATTTTTGAAATATAATATTTACAACTGAAAATAGAATTTATACTGGGTGATAATTGAACATTAAATTATTAATAAGAAAATGAACCGCTTGAATTGAAATCAAGTTAAAGATCAATTAGAAGCCAGTCCTGTTGAGTAAAGAAAGTTTAGTAAACCTGCTCTAGGTGAATTTCTTTGAAATAGATGATAAAATCGATAACTTAATCAGTTTAAGTTATCAATTTTAACATCTAGTCTCCGTAGAAGTGGGATATTGAAGAGAGATATTAATCAAGATTTGAATAAGGTTCAAGAGGCCAACGAAGACCTCGGAGACCTTTAATTCCTTTCACACATTAGTCAGTGTGACACCCAACTAAAGATATAACTTTTTCATTGCCTTTTGTAAATTGTTTCTAAACTCAATGTAATTGAGAACGTTCTCGAAGGTTCGGGATTTTAGAAATTATTTACTGTTTAATAAATGTTTCTGAGTACAGATGAGAACTTTGATTAAGTTTATTTTTTTGACGAATGAAAGAAAAACAAATTGCAAGCAATAACTATACTCTGACTTATGGCTTACCAAATAAGTAATTTTTCAAGATAAATGTGACCCATAAAGCAACAAAATAAGTAAGTCAATAAATAAGGAGATATGATAAATGTGTAAACAAGATAAGGATGTGAATATTCTTAGGAAGGCTGCCAACGTCAGCGGCGAGGCATCGAGGCGTGATGCCAGAACGGACGTGACCTCCCGACACCCCCGTATTTACACTTCTTTTTCTTTGTCTGGATTCAAAGGAACATAGTGCGATGTATAGTTGAAATGCAGACGACAACGTTTACTTGGTATGTAAAGAACGAATAAATGATACGAAAAAAGGCAAAATGAATTGAAAAGCTTTTACAGCCCAATGCTAAAACAAGTCCATTCTCCCAAAACAGATCACTCCTTGCAGAAATTAAAATTGATTTAACTTTCCCATTCAATTTACCTAGCAAACGAATTAATACCAGAAGAAATAGTGTCCCCAAAAAAGCTTCTTATGACGACTCAATTATAAAACTTTTTCCATATAAAAAAAAACATTTGCAAGAATTCGCACAGTTGTCATCAGAATTGAACTTTTAGTAAACTTTTCCCTACTTTTTGGTGATCGCTACCATTTGTTAGTGGGCTTCAAACATGTCAAACGCCGAACAATTGAAAGGGGCTTCGGCTTTCGGCCTCGTATTGTGTTCGATCTTGACAGGCCCGACGAGAAAAGGTTCGGTGCTCCTTTGTATCTGCGTTCAATTTGCCGTAAGATATCGTCTGTGGTAAACTGTGGCATTTTGACCAATTGTCCATCTGTACGTTTGTAGCGTGCTCCGAATGACTAAAAGCGCAATTTGTGAAGATACTCTAGTGACTTCCAACGTTCCTTATACTACACAGATTTAAACAGACAAATTTAAAACGAGTTGACATTTAAGCGGCCTGTAAGGTTTTCCTTTCAAAAAAGACATTTAAGGCTTTAATATGCTATATACAACGATCTCTTATTTATAGCATATTAAAGACGATTTGAAAATTGCGCGAAGTATTTGATACTACTCGATGCATTTAGAAAACCGTTGACAGTATACGCAGATCATTCCTTCATTTCCCTGCTATTCTCGTAATCCGATTATTGTGAATTCTGTAGGCATCGCAAAATATTTAAAAGGCAAAACCGCCAGACTACGGATATTTGCTAAAAGCTACCGCTTATGCCAAGGGGTTGAAATATACGGTCGTGATGCAGAATAGTAAAAGCCACGATAAAATTATCTTTTAGCGAATGGTGCTTTAAAATACAATGGAATTTCGTGAAAAAATGCCTGTGCCAACGGTTGCCAACAAAGCAATAAAAATACTCAAGATTATAGTGTATTATTGCTACAAGGAGTTAGACGAAACAAAAAACAATCCAAAAATGAGTCTGATCATCAACAAAATCCTGTAAGCAAATACAAAGTTCACCTTGAGTGACAAAGCATTATTTTGTCAAAAAACTTTGAAATTTTTTGCAACCTCAATATTTTGGTAATACGGGTAGCTTCCAAGATCCCAGACAAGAAGAAACAAAAAACGCACGGTGCTAGACCAAATCTCGTCCCCTATATTGCCAACAGGGGGAAACCAGCCAACCGTTACCGGCCCTCTGTTTACCCGATCTACGATAACTCTATTGTATGACTAACGTTTGATATTGTAAGGGTTATTGCAAAAAACTGCAAAACTTGACTTCTGCTCGGTATTTTTTCAGTTTGTGTCACTAATTATAAATAATAACCGTAATTTCCTTTTGAATGAGTGTATTTATATGTAAAGTCAGGATTGCCATGATGTTGTTCAACCTCCTGGTGTATAATGATAGGAGAGGAAACCTAAGAAGAAGACTTTGTAGTTAATATTTGGTGACAGTTACGAATAGTAATTACAACGGTTCTACTAGGCTTGATTTGAAAATAATTCTGATTTGTTGCCTGGGGTTAATAATGTAAAGAAATATAAACGACAAGTGGTGATGCACAATCGTACAGAGTTTAATTAAGTGGTGATTAGACATCAATAGACGCCACAGTATTAATAAAGATCTAGTTAAATAAAATTATAAAAAAGTTTTTGATAAACAAGACACACAATAATGCTAAAACCACAAACGCAGAAGTTACATCTATAAAACATTAAGCGAAATCTAAAGATTAGTTAGATCTATAACGAGAATAGTGCGGCATAATAAATCAGACAGAGAACACAACGCATTAGATATTCCAAACAAGGAAAACAAAGCAACTATCGATGTTCAAATTGCAAACGGGCTAACTGTATCTCACATTAGAACTTTGAAAGATATACATGATAATGTCTAATTTGAAATCAAAGCTATTGCAGGTAATAAATAATACGAACGTTGTTTCTTTAACATATTTATATGCAACGCAACGTGACTAGCCAAAGACAATGAAAAAATTAAAAAAGACGCAACGTATGAAACATACATGAAACGAATACTGAAGGAACTGTTACACAGGTACTGAATCAATTTGTATAAGAGTTTCGTTTACATTTTATTAAAAGTTTATTTGCCATATTTATGGACAGTAAAATAACCACACCATGTGACACCTGCCCTTATGCTCCTTTGACCTATTGTCGACCTTATTGACTCCCCAAATGCACTTTAACGATACATCTATTGTTGCCTTTGAATGGACTAAATTAATAAACAAAAGTTTAATGAATCCTTACAAAACCCTTTTTACATTATGAGGTGAAACAAGTGAAGCTGAAACTTGTTTAAAAAAACTACACAAAATTTCATTTAGGGCACAAAAAATTAAGTCATCAAAACATTCACTTAACTGGGATGAAAAATTGATACCTACCGATTTAATTCAAATTCTCCATTTCTTCTCCAAATATTTTTTTACGGAAACTTTTCTAAATCACTTATCGTGTACTCAAGGTAGATTTCCACTCCACCAACATAATAATATAATGTAATATAAGTATTAATAACAAGAAATTGAAAAGACATCAAGGTACACTATGGCCATGCTACCGAATTTGCAAAACAAACCAGGCTTGTGGTGAGCCAAAATTCAATCCAATCTTGCCCGAGGCATCTTAGTTTACCAACCGGCTACAGGACACTAAACTAGCAGGCGGTTTTCCAATTAGTATTCTACAGGAGATCTACAAACTAGCGACAGATCAATAAGCCGTTACTGCTACGGAACTACACAAAAGTTATTTGTTTCTGTATTGATAAAGAATTTTTAATAGAATAAAGCAAAAGGAACAGTAACAAGAATCTTAACGCTGATGGCAAACCAACATCGCAAAACTATCTCCATATAAAAGACAATGCTAATAAATTTACAGGTTCATGGGACTTGTTAACTTATGTCTCAGGGTAATGGGTGCAGTGGAAGTGTCTCTGTGATCTTTGCTATCTAAAGATCTTGAATGGCACTGCAACTGGTATGGACAGGCATACTGGTTACCACCAAGTATACGACTTGCTCGTCCCGTCACTTGGTACCATAAAAAAAACAAATCCCAAGTTCAACGGAAGTAGCGTATATAATGAAGAATCTTCCCTGACCTGTGTTCATCATGGCTGGAAAGTAAATGCGTCCAACGTCAGGTCCTCTGTCAATCTTTATTAACCCGCCACTATAATCGATTGGTGAGATTAACGAAGACATTCTTACTTCACACGTTTGAGTGCCCAGGGCGATTTGTGTAAATTGGTCCGTTGATTAGATTCCCCCTACTCCGAGCTGCCGTCTTAATCTTTTCGATTCATTACTTGGTAAAACTGAGAAGCATTCGTGATTAATCGTTCCGTTTTGTTTGTTTACAGTCACTTGTTTGGTGTAAAATGGTTTGGAAATGTGAGTTCTATTTGCGAAATGTACTTTATGCATAAACGAATGAGTTTGCGAATTGGTGCTCTTTCTTTTACTTATATTCCAAACGTTAATCAAGAATCCATGATATCCATGGATTGATTATAAAACAAGGTAGCATATAAAATTGTCGTCATTTCGAAACTGTAAAAATTGTAAAAAGATTGATAAGTGCGACAAACGAATCGAATGGATGACTGAGTAAGAGATCTCCTAATAATAACATTGTCAGCCTTCATTGTCCGTGGATGACCCAATTATAGTCCGCGAATACCACACTGCAGCGAAATTGTTCAATCTGTCGACGGAAATTAAATTTCTGAATACCCCTTCGTCCGATTCGATATCGAAAGCAAAAGTGTAGAGTATCCACTTAAATGAGATCTCTGACATTTTGCTGAGGTATCTCCATTGATACTTTATGAAGTCGAAGTTTTATTGGATCGGAATCTAGGACTCTTTCTGTTTCAGAAAATGAAGATAGTGATTGTGACTAGTCTATGGAACGGTGACTTTCTTAAACGAGTCCTCTTTGCACTGCTCTTGGTTTTCCAATTATTTCTGAGACCTTTTATAAGAATTTATCGGAATTTTTATGTCCTCTTCCATACCAGTGATTCTGACATTAATAACTTCTTTATTTACCATATTTTAAACCAATGTTAGCTCATTACATCAAACGTTGGTTAAAGAACAAACCTTTCTATAAAATTACAATTAAACATCAATTTAACTTATATCATCCTAGCATCTTTGGCGTTCTACAGTACCTACACATTTTACTCCTATTTGCCGCCCTCGATGCCGACATTAAATTGACAAGGTTTGTCCTTATTTCTATTAACTTACGGTGGAGATCGTATTAATTTGGTATTGCAATAGGACTCGGATTTTCCCTATTCATTTGTTATTTTTGGAGGCCCGCAGAGTGATCAGTTCACAACTGGTAGGGATGTATTGTTGGCCCTCAGGCCATTGTGTTTTTTTTACACTGACGAAGCACTTTTCCAAGGAAATGCTTCCAAGTCTTTAGGGGTGCGGTATCCTAAGGGATATTTGACAGTCTGTATAAAATGTGTACCTAATCCCTGTAACAACCAGACAAGTTATTTTGCTCTTTTTAAATAAATTTTCTCTTAAGAAACACGAAGTTCAGACATAATAAACTTAAATTCAGCAATATAACATGTTTTATTTGTATTTTTATGATACCTAGTGACGGGACGAAAACGAGTCGTGCGCCTAATAGTAGTCAACACTAGTAATGAAAAAGGCTCAGACTTTTAACAAGAACAATTCTTGTTTTTTATACAGAGTCTTGGAGAACGATACTTCTGCATGTCTAGATATTTCAGTGACTTCACAACAAAATCGTCACCGGAGTATTTATACTTTATCTCAATCGTCCAGTTCCATCTGATTGGATGAGTGATTCCTCTATGATTATAGAGGAATCAACTTAGTTCATCGACCATTAGGTATTATTGCTAGTGACTAAGTCCTGCAATTGTCCAGTTAGTAAACAATGCTGATTGCCCCAGCCGCTCGCCGGATGCTAGTAATTACGATCCAGTGAAGTCGTTTGCGGGGACATATGAGTTCACTTTACCTGCAAATACAAACTATTTTCCACCTAAATTGGTAAATAAGTTTTAACGAATGAAAAATTATATTCAGTTTGAAGAGGAATATATTGAATAACAATAAAGGGAAAATGTTACAATGTCGAGGTAGCCCATAAAATACCATAAACCTACCAACCACTGCTGTTGAAACTACCCAGAAACTATACTAACACATGTATACTCCTAACACGTATGAGACGATCCTGGGTTATTTAAGACACATTTCTTTTATGTTAGAGGCATTAAATATAAACTACACTCAACAACATACACTCACACTCACACACACTCACAAGTACCATATTAAATCAAGTTGCATTAGCACAGAGGTTAGTATTCATTTTAAAGATAGATAACAGACTAACCTGATAGATAAGCCTACCGCTTATATCCCATTCTACAGAAGCGGAATCAGTAATAAGTAACTACAGAACCCAAGCTAGCAAATACAAACAAAAGTTAAACAAAACTTGTACCCAATTATCGATTCCGGCCGAAATCTTTCGATTTACTTCTCTACTTACTGGAGTTACAAACTTAATGCCAACCTTTTGATCTTAAGTTAGATTTTTCCTGATAGAATCAAGCTAAATGCTTATATATTTTTTGAATATGTTTACTTAAAGCGTTTTATCCACGTTAATCCACTACAAAGCGAATACAGATAGTGAACAATAAGTTCGACTATGCATCAGATAGTATTGTTTGTTATATTCCCGAAATTCATTTTAAATTCGGAAAAATAATATTTGATGTCCAAACACGAAACACAAGGAACCTTGACAATGGATAATTTGTATGGGTAACCAAATTCCATCTTGACGTGACCTGCATGATTTTATTATTCGCATCACCTTACTACATTCAATGGATTATTATCTGACAGTTACTTTGTCAAAACATCCGAGGTCCAAACGGAATAGACCTATGTACCACGCCAGTACATCAAGCTACACATTGACGTATCTTGTTCCGTTGCAATGGAGGCGATTTTCGAACAAAAATGTGTAGTCTGATGTGCCGTTGTCCGTACACATCTTATATACTTATAAGAAAGAAAAAGTGCGAAATTAGGAAGCAAAAGAGGTATATAAGTGTAGTCCCTATAAATCCGTATTATGTGCATATCTCATTGATATATTATGTGTGTACTACGCTTGCAACCTTTGACAGTCGAAGCATGCTGAATTTCTACCCACCTTGTGGACTTATAAATTTCTAGTTATTATATAACTAGAAAGATGTTACCTTCAATAATCAATCCAAACACTCCCTTCTCCTGGTTTTCTTTGAAGAAATGGTTATTGTCTACCATACTGACCTAATACAGGTGGATCCAAAAGAGGTAAATTTTTCGCAAATAGGCTACCAAATTTATGCATTTATACATATTTTATTTAAATATGTATAAATGCATAAATTAAATTTATACATATTTATGCATTACCTAGAAAACTATTTAATTAGCACATTCCTAGAACCACGCAGAAAAAAATTCTTGTACAATGACCTACGAAAGTTAAAGGTGGTTGGTCTCGTAATTTTATCTCCAGATAGATAAAATATCGATGTGTTGGTCTCTTCGATAAACCGATTTGATACTATGAGTGTAACACCTGCAGCGTTATTTTCATAGATAATGTTATAAAAAATATTTCCAAACAATATTTCCATAATTTTTCACATCTCATTGAGTTAATGTTTTCTCTTTTCCAGTTCAGATTAATATAATAAATTGTATTATATTAATGAGAAGTTGAAGTAACGACGAAGTTGAGGTAAATATTGATAATACTTTTTGAAATTCCCTTAGGTACGCTAGTAGATAAACACACATTTGCTTAAATATTCGTCTTTATCGATTACAAACGATTTCCTTAGCGCCGAACGTCTTTTAATAGTACTTACATCACGACCCTTTTTAATGTTAAATTCGAGTAAAACGCACACTAACTTAAAATGGTTATTTTTAATAATTGACAGTAAGGTTATTACTTGTATCGTTTGTACAGCTTACTTCGTTGCGCTTGAAGTTTTCCAATCCTCGTAGGTAGTAAATGTTAGGGAGCTAGTGTGCGTTCCAAACGAGTTTTGATTGTAAACTGAGATCGTACTTAGCCGTCTTTTATTTTGTTTAATTTTCTATTTCTGAACACCTTTTGCTAATAATAAAAATGTGATCTAGCCCTTAAACGTCATTTTACTTAACACTAACTAGGATGCTCCATGTGACACATCATTTGACGTTTGTCATAGGCAGTCAGGTAAAGTCGATAGATTTTTAGTGCATTTGGTTTTTGACGTAAGGTGCTCTCTTATGGTTTTATTTTTCTGATGTATTCTAAACGATGTACAGAGGTGAGAGAGAAAACACCTTAAGTTTTGTATTATATTGAAGGCAAAACACACAACTACAATTCAAATGCAATTCCAATTGATATTTTAGTAAATTTCTAAAAAGATTTATCATATCATTAATTTATAGGTTTAAATAAAGTAATAACACTGACATTGTCAACTGACTCCTTATGACTAAAATTAGAATTAAGAATGAACACACGCACTACAAATTTTTTAATAAATCATCGAAAACTCTTTATCGATAGATAAAGATGAGAGACTACGGATAAGGTACCTAGCAAACGCAGCGTAATGAAAGAACCTTTGCAAATTATTGAATTTTAGAACAAAAATATTTCTTCACTGGTATTTCGCAAATAAACATTGATTTGGTGTTATATTTACTTTAACTCGATATATTTACTTAAACAAAAGCTAATTTAAAAGTGAGGCTTATAAAAATAATTTATGAAATACGTACATTAGTGAACGTCAATACATGGTTATATTGTGTAGATTTTTGTGAACTGTCACACAGGGATCATCCTGCATTATATTTAGTATAGTTAACAAGATCGAGCACGCTACTGGCCGCCTTTACGATGCTGGCCGCCTTTACGCCGCTACGCAAAAAGATCCCTTAACATGGTAACGCGTCCATTTTGTTGATTACATTAAGTTTAGTATCGTGTTATATTTAAGCATCGCCAACTTTAGCTATATTATGGAATTCCACGTGAGACGTCTAAATTCAAGCTATACATTTAAAATCCGGTTAAATAAAACTAAACAATTTACCCGACATACAATCAGTGGTAAGCGAAACTAAGCAAGCATCTTCAATAAAGCAAATACGGCGGTATTTAAAGCGGTGTACTTTAGTTCTTGTACCAGTGATTGCAAAGCAATCCCCTTCAATTTCCCCCGTAACACAGCAGTGCTCATTTGCGGTAGAAAAAAGAAAGGCGTTGGCAGCTACTCAGGCGGGCCCTGCTATTTATACCCGCTTTTGCTTCAAAACACACTTCTACAAATAATCCAATTGCGTCCGCCAATCACAGTGTTAGTATCAACTTCACTTAAATTGGATTTATAAAGTACATTGTCGTTCAGTTTGTTATGGGATATTTCGTCGATTGAACCAACTGAATCAACGATTTTGAAACCATTGTAATGTAAGTACATTCTAAATCAAAGCAGTTTAAAATTAAAATAAGTAAAGTATTTCATACTGCTAGAAACCTGCGATGAAAGTTTAGATGACACTTTGCATATGCATGATGTTCTTAACCGGCACGAAAAATATTGGCAATTAAGAAGTACTAGTGACATTGGAAAACTTAAGTTTATTCAGTTACTTTTGAAGCTAACTGTATGTAAGTCATAAAATTTGACATAGTGTAATAGTTGAGATTGGTAGTTCAACGTTAACAAGGTTATGAAACTAGTACTTAAAATTATATACTTTTCGTCAACCTTAAAAATAATTGAAATTCATTGGAATGTTATATAAATACATGCATTCGGAAATGACGAGACAGGAAACGGAAATTATTTATTTCTGATATCTGACGTAAATGACGCCACAAAAGAAAAAAAAAACATTTATTCCCTAAAATAAGTTGGATACATTATAAATATTGGTAATAAAATTAAATTGGAGAACTTAATTCTATTCAACCATACGTACACAAGAGCGTGCAAATATACAATATTTAAAAAAATTTAATTATGTTTTATGCATCTTAGAAACCATTTTGCTGTAAAGAAACTGAGTAAATACTAACCACTAAATTGTGAATTGACTGCTTGAGTAACTATGGTATAACCAAATTTAAAAGCTACGCGATAGTTAACCGAACATAGTACGAAGTTTTAAAATACAAATGTGTCATTTAACGGTCATTTAGACTTTACTGCCGTCCAGAGGCGGCTCGTCCTAAGGAGCGCTGGTGCAGTGAACTCCCACTCCTATCCAACCCACCAAAATAAAATTAATAATTTATTATTATATTATAATTATATTTATCATTTTTGTTTATTAAGGAACCACAAACATCAATTAGATTTTTATTTCTCTTTTATAGTATTGCATTACGAACCCTTGAGTGGGGCGCCCGGCGGCGTTGCGCTTCCATGAACCGAAATTGTTTACAAAGTTCAGCACTGAATTCAATGAGTGCGAAAGAGAAATTTCTTTACAGCGCGACACGTGAAACAAAAGATTAGTATGAGAAAATTAGCAAGATTTGAGCGGCTCTCCGCGCAACATTGCCGTACCACGACTAGCTGATTCTGCACTCCGCCTCCGTGAGCTGTTGCGAGTTTTATTTGTCAATTATTTCGTTTTCGTTGTGTTGTAAATAATGATATTATGTAAAAATCAATATTAATCAATCTTGAAGCGTAGTGTTGTGGCATTGTTTAAAATGGAACAATGTAATGTGAGTTTTATTTTTAATTTAAAATATGCAAATGGTCAAATATCCATTTTAAATAGAAAAAAAAAATGGCACAAAATTCTCTTTTAAAAACAGTCACAATTAGTTAAAGTGTTCGACTTATCGGAACCTAGCCTAACGATGCGTAGCTGAAATATCATGAAACAATTTCAATATTGTATAACTGGGTTATGCCTTTTTTATGACATCTCAAAAAAATAGTTTGTCACTTAGCCGCGTTTTAGTTAGCGGACGGCAAATTACGCGGAGTGTAGTCATCTTACTGATTACTTTGTATCTGCTAAATAAAATAGCGTGAGAAAAAATATGACGATAGTTAACATCTGGCACTACAGACACATGCACTTAAATTAAGGACGTGTTAGCAAATTAAGCTCGTAAGACATCTTTTTCGTTCCTGTTCTGTTGTAAACAATATATTATAGGTTTCACTCGTCTGAAGACAGTTGGTTTTAGCTATTTTTATTAAGATACCCATAGATTTGATAGATTTTTTTGTCGATCGACAACACAACAAACAACGAAAAGTAAACAACAGACCATCGATATCGTACATTTTGTCGATCGACACATATGATCGGACAAAATCGAGTAAACATGTAAGGAACAGACGATCTACATCATACGTTTAGTCTATCAACACTGTGAACATACAAAATTTGTTCGATTTTAACCTTGATATTTATCAATTGCTAACAGGAGACAAAAATTATTGATAAAATCGATCAAATTTGTTTGTTAATCGATAGATCTTATTGATCGTAACAACAGAGCAAATAGTAGTCGCCTTTTTGATGGTCAAAGCTCACTATGTCGAGCAACAATAACGATCGCCATAAAATCTAGCAATCTGTATTCACCTTTAGGAAACCACCAAACTGCAATTTTTGGCGCATTATCTATTAAAGCGACATGGCATTATTCGAATATTTTAATTCCTATGTGACGTAACACATCTCCTAAGGGACATTATATAACAGAGCGGAAGAAACAGAGTGTCAACTACTAATGGCGTTTTATTATTTTGACAAAGCGGATAGAGACATCACGGTTCCGAAATAAATACTGTTGGTAGTTGAAATATAAATTATTATCTATTCCAATTTATTAGAGGCCTAGGAGAAGAAAGAAGGATGAGAAACGTTACTTCATATAGCAACCAAAATCTGTGGCTCATTCCAGTCTCCACAATCCATCTCTAATTTTTTCCAAAATTAATAAAGCATCCCCAATCAAAAACAAAAGCGAGCCAGCTATCGGGTCCGCGATAAAAAAGTGCCTATCAGAGAAAGAAACGGGAACTCTCAATTTTATTAACCGTTTTGCCAACGCCATGTGGCTCGCAGCTGCCGTTCACGATTTTTTTACCAACTTCTGACCCCGCTGTGACGATCACTCATACGAATTGCTTTTCGTTTAGAACTTTCTCAGTACTTTAGGGTTTGGGTTTTTGAGTGATTTTCTTTTGTTTGTTAATAATAGAATGGCTAATAATTACCAATTCCTAATTGTGTTGTTCATCTTTATAAATAAGAAACTACGACCAATCATTATCAAGATTTCATAGTGTTTATCATTTTTCGTGTGCGTTTTGTCGACAGCGGTTCTGACAGTAATCGAGACAGCACTTCTATGGCTTTTTTCTCCGTGATTTATATTCATATATAAAAAAATTAGACGACTATAAATAGAGAATAATCGCTTTTGAAAGCCGAGTAAGTTTGTACGTCTTAGGTCACACGGTCAACCACCGACAGCCACACACCGACCCCGTCCATTTCATATTAATCTCTAATCGCTATGCACTGATCCATGCTAATCGCTAAGGACGCATCTACATTACCACGGCATGTGAAAGGCCGCCTTAACACAAAGGACTAATATTAATTATCTCATATATATTTTCCATATATTTACCGCACCAAGCTAACAACTCCGTGCTAACATCATTAACTTCTCTATTTCGGCATTTAGATGAGTAAATACCCTAGAGCTTATTGCTCGTAATTTCCAAGGTTATCTGATTTCCGAATTATCTGTAGAGTTTAAAAACGTACGTGTTTGAAAGAGTAATTTGGTTACCTATGAAATAAAGAGCTTTTAAATTAATGAATTACTAGTAAGTACCTACATATGACATAGAACGAATAGAACGAATATAATTATTTTGGTAGTGCTTCGATGTGAATTCCATTACTCTGGTACTCGTAGTATAGAGAATTCCCAAGTTTGAAACCAGTAAAAATAATGTTACGTGACCTCACTATGGATCCTAATTGATAATCAGTACTGACCAGTACCAAATACTGAATTAGTGACCGTTTTTTTACTGTAATTCCCATTGACTTACAATTATATGGACGTCGGGTCCGCGCTAAAAAGTGTCCGCACTTGTAAGGCGCTAAAATCGTATACAGAGCGCGACACTCCGCTTTAGTCTTCATTTGTTCTACTGACAGCGCGATACTGCGATGACATTACAATTTAAATTTCGAATAGGTTGACTTGGGACATTTTTTCGTGGTTTTTGTATTAGACCCGTCGTCCATTTATTTGTAAGTCAATGGTAATTCCACACAAAATATCTTTATACGCAGTACCTTTTTTTTTGTAAATAATTTTTGTTTTTTGAGAAATAAAATAAATCTAATATAAAATAGAATTTTCAAATTTATAAATAGAAAATTTCCTCGAGAGCCGTACTCTGGGGCATCGTGCCCAGAAGGCTGGCAACAATTCCCCTTTGAATAATTAACTTATTCTTTGGCGGAAATAACAGTCAGTCTTTGGTCACCGAAGGCTTTTTGAGATTTCTACTTACAAACTTTTAAATACTATATTTATATTCTCAAAATTATCATACATAGTCTATGTGTCAGAAATAACTTGTGTTCTATTAGATTTTTTTTCTCTGTGATTTTGTATTGTAAATATATTTTTCTTACTATTTTTGTTATGTTTTTTTCATTAACTTTAAATTAATTTGTTTAGCTTTTTTGTTGTATAACGTCATTTGTGATAGTCAAATAAAGTATTTTCTTTTTTCCTCTCGAATGGAGCCACAATCAGTGTCATGATATCTACCACTAAAATACATCACAGTAGGAGGCAGACAAAAATTTTTGTTACAAAATTACAGCATTAGTGCTATCGCCAACAAAAATCCAAACAATCCCAATATATTCTCAACTACATGACCCGTGACGACACGAATTTTAATAACAATAAAAAAAAAGGAAAAAATATACCTAAAGATGATAGCAATAAAAGTGAAATTCGCACATAGGAATCGCAAAGGAGCCAAGGTTGGGGAGTCCGCCACTCCCAACCAATTACGTATGACATGTGCCGTAAAAAGCGACCATCGGAACTGAAAAGTATGATTAATATTAATGAAGTAGAACTAGTGATGAAAGAGACTCTGTCTTTTAAGGCGTTTTATAACGACTCGACTCCATTTTACAGGACTCGGCTCTAAAATTAAGACTGGGAATTCGAGTTTTTATTAATAAGACTCAGCCGTTATACTAAAAGACTTAAACGACTTGAAAGACTTAAACGACTCGAGTTGTTTGTAAAGGACTTATACCTATTTTATGTCTTATTAAACCCGAGGTTTATAAATAAAAATGACGTAAGTAGTATGTAGTACCTAAATAATCACGTGTATTTACTCACAATAAAAATCGTAAAATAAACACCTTATGGGTGAAATAAAATCACGCCATACGGCTCATGACTCGCGACTCCCGAGGCTACGAGGCGCCAGACGTTTTAGTCGTTTTAGTCCTATAAATCTATAAGCTTCCTAGGGTTAAAAGATTAGACTAGTCGTGAGGCGTTAAAAATTAGTTGAGGTTTTTTAAAAAGCCTTAAAAGACTGAGTCTCTTTCATCACTAGAACCATTTGATTTAGTATTTATTACTTAATTGTAGTTGTACAATAACACGCCCATAGATTATAGCTATCAATAACTAATAGTGAAAATTTCTTGACTTTAAATTAAGTCGGACTTGCTTAATAATTATAACTTTTTTATAAAAAAAACGATCTTTTTTTTTTAACGAAGTTTGATTTAAATCGGTTAGTGAAACATGCGCGAAACCGTATTCATCCCCTACTTTGCCCACTTTAGAGATGGAATATTTTCTTCAAATTAAAATAGGTACCCTTTTTACAACAAAAAAGTATCATCAAAATCGGTTTATAAAGCCGGATCGCGTAACATACACGCAAAAAATCCAATTGAGAACTTCCTTTTTTTTGAAATCGGTTGAAAATTGCCTTTACGGTCAGAGTGGACGGTCAAATTCTAGGCAAACCTGTAACGACATTGCCTTTTCTATCAGGTATCATAATAGACAACAAGCGTAGCTGCTGATGTGTCGGGGGCATTTATTTTTATAACGCTTACACTCATCATAGCAATACAAAATAGAAGAGTGGAACAAGAACGCGCACAAAGGAAACAATTTAATTGAAGTGTTTTTGGCAGTTGGGCAACAGATTATCAATAGGAGAAAGCTAGAAATGGCACATTGGAAGGAGTGCCTTAATAATTTGTATCAGAGGTAATGTAAATGTTTGTTATTATCAAGTATTTTTTTCGACATATTACGTGTTGAATTTGGAATTTTGATAATTGTTACAAAATTCATAGATACGCTTGTAATTTTGACGAAAATTAATTATTTACGTCGTACCGTAGAAGATAATAACGCACACACTCAACATAGCCCCCCACTAGGGAAACCCTGTGTCGCAGGTGCCACGGACATAGACAACCATAAATTACACCCAAACTCACGAGAGAAATAAATGTAGGCCTTACAGATATATGTCCCGGTCCGGGAATCGAACCTGGGAGCGTGTCCGACATGGTAACCGTTCGGCCAAGGAGGCAGTTAATGGAGTCTAACGGAGGTATGAGCATTTTAATGCTAATTTTAACAAATTCTAATTGAATATCTGAAATTGACATTCAGATATTTCATTAGAATTAGAAGTACTACAATATTACTATTTACAACTTCGTAAATAGTAATATTGTGTTCTTTCTTCGTTATGTTCGTCTGTAATTGTAAGTAATATACAATTACACTTTTAGTCACAATTGCGCTATTTTTTTCTATTATACTATTATTTACAATTCCACTATTATTTACAAATTGCACCATAATTTACAATTGCACAATTATATTTTATAACTATACTATATTATCTACAATGCCTAAATATAAAAAGACATTAAATAAAACTTTGGCTTTACTTCATAATTTCTTGCTTAAACTTATGCAAAGTTCGTTTTGTAAATGGGTCATTCTCAAAATAGGTGTTAGAAAAATGAAAAAAATAAAATAATTCTTTTTTTTTTATTATTATGGTAAATATTACGTAAAAATAGCGGTTTCGTTAAGTTTCGTCAAGCTTAAAGACCTTCAGAAGTAGCTGAAAAGATGAGTTAAAATCACAGTTGTGACATTACAGACATGGGAGTGACGTATGTGTGTGTGTTCAAACTTGAAAAGATGTTTGTAATAAACAAGTTGTTTTCATTTTTATATTTTTATTTCTGGTTGGTAATTAAATAAGCCAACGCTTTTTTTAAGTGCGTGTAAATTACACACGTCTTATAGGTAGTGAAGGACGTCTTTTAAGCTGTCTAGTCTGCTGTGTGATGGTTCTGTTCACCTAAGCCTTTGACACGCGTTTCTAGTGAATCCAGAGTCGACACTTAGCCGAACCATTCCATAGGTGGCAACAGTACCTACTCCATACGAGACCGAACTTGTGCTTCGTACAGTTGAAGCAACTATCCCAGGGTGAAGTCCCTATCTAGCGACCCGAGAGATAGGGTATTCCGGAGAGACTACGGGCTCCCCGGCAAGACCAGCCGGATATTATGTATTACATTTATATGTATACTTGTAATTTGGCAAAATATTTTTTTTTATCATTTGATTAATTTTTGCTTTTTATTATATTGCAAAAACATGCACTTCTCGTTAGGTATCAGTTATTTGCTTGAGAATTAGAATTACCTAAATACAAAAAACTTGTTTACCCCGCCATTTTTGCTTAGTCGAAGTCAAAGTTGTCAATCATTAAAAAAAGATCTTATACGCAAACCTTGTGGACCGGGATAAATGTTGTTTCTTTACTTTTAAATAAATAAACAGCCATAGAACGGCACTTGAAAGGACAAGTGTACTAAGAAAAAAACACACTAGAAAAAGTCATACCTTCTTTTCTGTGAGAAAAATTTACACCGCAATAGCAATATAACGGCAGGGTGCAAAAAATACTACGAAATCTCCATAACGTTTATAAAACACTCGTAATAACTGAATAGGATTTTTTTATGATACGAAATGGCGGGACGAACAGGTCGTGCGCATGGTGGTAAGCGTCATGCCTATCCAGATGCAGTGTTTTAAATCGCAAAGATCTGAAGGGTAATGCCACAGCATCCGTCACTCTGAGACATAAGCTGAAAAATCCCATGTGCCTGTAATTTCACCAGTACCCTTATCGTTTAAAACAGAAACGTTGGTGGCAGAAATGGTAAGCTAGCAGTACTTCCCTGAGCGAACTTTTTCACAAGGAGCTCTACGGCTACTAAAAAAATGGTCTTGTGCAAAGTATTTTAAATGTAATTAGACACAATGGTAATAAAACACGTTACAGAGTACCTTCAAGCTCGTATTAATTAATATACTCATCTTAAGTACAACATCGATATCAAGATCTTACTTAAGTCTACTTCATAAATAATAGTTAAAGTGTACTCAAACGGCACCTCAACGACTATTTATTGATTTCGCATCGTGTGAGTTGTCCAAAATGTTCTTTCATTGATCCGTCCTTAATTCTTGAAATTATTATATTTTATTTAATGGTGGTTAAACACTGTTGTGTCTTAGTGATACCGTGTGGCTCTAAGACGCTACAGTACCAAAATCATTAGGGACACCGTGTGTCTCTAGGCATGACGGGTTAATAAATGTCACTCAGTATTTCGATTCAAGACCATTACTTAAGCAACACTATTAGCACTTAAGATGGTATCACTTCATACAGTTTATTATGCAGGAATTAGGAGCTATTTATTTAATAACAATTTTTTTTATATTTAGTATAACTTCTTCACAACTTCAGAAAGAAATACTAATTTACCGATTGCGATGGATGTATTTCCCATGTTGTTACTCGTATTTCCGTATGATTGAATAGTTTAACAAACACCAAAGTTCATGAACCGTATAATATGGAACGGTAAGTCTTTTTTTAAATTTGTAATAGGTGATTTACAAAACAAAAGGATAATAATAATTTTTGGTAAAATATAAATTTCGAGAAATAAAAACAATGCCTTAAACCATAAAATATAAATTAAGTTGATAGAGTAGTATTCGTTTGGTTGTTTTCGTATTGCTAGCTTAGTAAGTAATTCAAGTATATTCATACTTTGAATAAGCTCATTTTTTATTTACTCTTCAGAACTTTTATTACAAACCATATATATTTCCTATTCACGACACAGACACCGGAAAATAAGATGCAAAAGTAAAGCTGACTAAGGAAATTACTCCTACTCCTGTTCCGAAACATAACGAATTCTTTATTTCCAATGAGACGTCTTTCTTCTTTCTTTCACGTTACGTCAACCGTTCTGTCAGCAAATTCATGATTAATCTTACTTATGTCTGACACCTTGTACAGTCCTAAAACTAAAGTAAGAAAATACCAGATTAACCTCTCAGTTAAAGGAACTGTGATGATATCAGTTAGCAAGTTATCAGAACTCTGAACTAATCTAATGTCACTAAAGGAAGTAAGTAAGCGTAAGTCGGCGGTAACAGGAAGTATGCCTTAAAGTTACGCAAGTCATTCTGGAATAGGGTTGGACACCCGACTCCAGTGGTTGGTCACACGACCATATTTTTATTACGAGTATTTAGTGATAATTGAACATATTTAAAATAACACTCACGAATTTAAAGGTATAAAATATATACATAATAATACATATCATCGTGGTAATAGTTATAATATAAACCCGTGTTGGATTTAGCTGCCAATCAAAATCAAAAATGGCAGTGAATTTTGGACTTCCAGATATGCATATTAATATTTTTCTAGTTATGTATGTATATAAACATTATTTTAAATTTACTACCAATGTTAGTCTTCATGCATGCTGGTGAGGATATGTGTTTTGTGAAAGTGAGTTTGTCTTTTCTCATCCTGTACAAAGCCGTAGGTCGATTTTGGGTTTGTATTTTACGACAGCGTATGATATTTAAAAAAAGCCGTGATAAGCTTCTCAAGTTCTAAATTCTCAGTTCAAAATTCAGAGGTGAGCTTGAGAAGCTTTCAAGCTCACCTCTGAATTTTTCGGAATTTATGTGCGAAATTTTCAAATTAAAATTTATTAATATATAATATATACAAATTTATTGATATATTTAGCTTTTCGTTGAAGGACAACATAGTGATGAATCCTGCAAAGAAAGTTCACATCCTTCGGAAAACGTGTAAAGTCCCCAACCCGCGTTAGGCCAGAGATTCCTTTATACAGCTGTAAGAATATTACTATAATGAAGAATTACCTTTTCTATAAATTCTTTTCTTCTATACGAAAGCATATTTAGCATACAAACTATTTACTTAATTTCATAACATGTAAATGTTAATATGACTCGATCTATCAGATCAATTGGTAAGAGCGGCAGTCACGGTGAGGCAACAGACGCTAGTTCGAGTCCAATCGGATCGAAGGAATTTTTCTTTGTATTTGTTAGACCTTTGTATCAATAATAATAACAAAGAAGTGTAGTAAAAAAGCTTTCACATCGTGTGACTATATAAACAACACTATACAAAAGTATTAACGAAACGTTTTTCGTTATGACTATTTTGAAAAATGACTGTGTAAACAAATTACATTCTATGATCAACACTAACATTGAACATGAGTAACTACAATTGCAGCTTACAGCTTAAAAGCATAATATGCTCAATCGTTATTGATCAAGTCGTTACTTGAAAAAAAGTCGCCAAATATTTTTATTTAAGTAATATTCTGTAATATTAGTTTCCTAAGTACATATAAAGAAGATACACGTTGCAAAAAAAAAATGAAAATATCTAATTAACTACCGCTGGTATTTAATCTCCCTAGTGACAACCCTATTCATAACCCTAACTTGATGTAACAGCTCCATTCATTATTACTCGCATAAAACACGAGCTAATGTGGCGCCCCCTAGTGGCGCAACTTTATACACCATTGTTTTTATTGAACTCGACCGATGTAATTTGATACCGTAACTTTACGACACCTTTGTACTTTTCATATTTTATGAAATACGCCTATATGAAGAATGTAACGGTTGAATATATGTGGAATTCAAAAATTGGGTTTTAAAGCATTTGGGACTGTCAAAATGAATTTATTTTATGTCGTAGGAGTAGCGCTGGTAACATATTGAATTGTTTTGTATTATCTTTTTGTATGTGTATGCATACGGACTCATAAATACGTATTTAATATAATTTGTATACATTAAAATTTTGAAACCATATTTCAATTCCCTATTCCATATACTGCGGCTTCCCTGGCGGTATAGTGCATCTGGCATATTTGCAAATAGAGTAGATGATTTTTTCGCCATAATACGAAAGAGACATTGGTCTTTTCTTACGAGAGTAAGCGATTCGGCCAATATTATTGTAAGGACAGTATGCGATACGTGCTACTTTGTAAACACTCTATTTTTCAAATATAAATAAATTAATTATAATTATACTACCATTTCTAACGTAAATTCAATTTAACTTTTTCTTAATTATTTACTTCATTAATTTTAATAACTTTTCTTTAATAAATTTCAATGTAATTGTTATGTAATAAGTAATGTTAAATTTATTAATGGGTGCATACCGAGAAAAGAAACGTTTTATTTGATTTATTTTTATTTAATTTCTATTTAACTGGAAGTGGAACTATGTTTTCCAGATCTAAATCGTATAAACATATTTGGTTTTTTTTTTCTCAAACAAATCAATGTTCCGACATTTTTCAGCTCCCGTGGTCAACGGCTGACTGTATTCATTCGTATCATATTAGATCTAAAAGAACAAATCGCACTTGACATCTATCATAGTATTATCTCAAAAATTGCGTTATATTGTATTTTATCTCAAAATTGCGATATATTAATAATTTATCTCTAAAATTTCGCTATATTAATTTGTCGTCATTCATATACGATTTAATTTCAAAGTGACAAAACAACACTGTCGCTTTGAAACTAAAGAGACAATATTAATATAGCTTAAAGCCATTTTGAAATATTACTGTGTCAGTTGTCATGTGCGAAATGTTCTTTTTTTTTAACTAAATAGACTAGATAGGGTCTATGATGGCGTTCCAGCTCATTAGCTCGCCCAGAAGATCGCCTATTCAGTCACACCTTAAAGATACTCTGGTTGTATGTACCGTCAGTGAATCGGAAACACAGTTGCAGGTAGGGAATTCCATTCCTAATCTGTACGTATATAAAAAATGACAAAAATCACTTACTAGTAATGTATAGCAATTGCGAAAACTCGATAATTTCTATTTAATTTAAAAGTTCAAATTTCAAACTTACTCGGTTGACAATATCACGTCATTAATCAGTAGCAGTAGAACTCATTGTGAATGATTCGTCCAGGGAAGTACTGCCACATTGTCTATTTCTGCCGCCAAGCGGTAATGTGAGCATCACTGAGTTCCGGTTTTAATGAGGGTGCTGGTAAAATTACAGGCACACGGGACTTATCAACTTACCTATGCCTTAGGGTGACGGGCGCGTGCTCCCCTGGACGGCGGTCATCGCGTACGCCGATGACACGGTGGTGGCCGTCCGGGGACCACCTTCCAGGAGGCGGCCCGAAGAGCCTCAGTAGCGGCGGACATGGTGGTCCGCCGAATGCAACTGGTGGGGCTCGAGGTCGCCGTGTCGAAGACGGATGTGGCCGCATCCGTCTTCGGCGGGAGAGGTAGAGGTTGGGCGGTGCAGGCAGGCACCCACATCTCCATCGCGGGAGTATCGGTCCTGGTCAGGTCCCAGATGAAATACCTGGGCCTTGTCCTGGACCGGCGATGGAACTTCTGGGAGCATTTCCGGCAACTTGCTCCCCGAATAGTGGGCGCCGCATCGGCGTTAAGTCGGCTCCTGCCCAATCTCGGGAGGCCGGGAGCCCCTAGCAGAAGGCTATACGCCGGGGTGACCCGGAGTATGGCCTTATACGGGGCTCCCATTTGAAGTGGGGCCTTATCAGCGGCGACGAAATCGCTGCTGAGGAGGCCTCAGAAGGTGGTCGCCCTGCGAATGTGCAGGGTGCACATGACGGTGGCCTGCGCTGCCGCATGCGACCTTGAAGCCGAAGTCCTGGCGGAGGTCCACGCATACCGACGGGGAATGACGGACCGAGGCGAGCGCCCGCTCCCCATGAGGTCGACCGGAAGCGCCGCCTCGCGGCACAGCGCATGCGGGACCGGTGGAAAGAGGGCTTGGCGAATCCCGTGAGAGGGATATGTGTGCAGCCGGTAGGATGAGCAGCACCGTACTGTGACAGGGACAATAGGGCAGGACCTCTCGCTGCCGGGTGTGGTTGCCGCTATGCTCGGTAGTGAGGAATCCTGGGAGGTGGTGGCATCCTTTTGCGGAGAGGCTATGTAGCAAAAGGAGGCTGCGGAGCGGGTGCGCGAAGACGCGGCAGACGCGCACCCGCTTCGGCGCAGACGTACGGGGAGGAGGTGAAGGCAGTTCACTGCTGGCCTGATCCCCTAGTAAGGCCAGCGGGCTCTGGACAGGGATTCTGGAGCCTGCATTGCACGGCCTCACTCGTCTGGGGGGCGCGTCGAAGGACAAGTGACCTGCCCCTCCGTTGGCGCGGGAGCCATGGCGCAAGCTAGGGCGGCCGAGCGGCATCGTTGTGAATGTGCACCGACCCCGGCTCAACCGGCGGGAGGTAAACCCGGGGGTGTCTTGGTGAGGGTAGGCCCTCCAGTCTGGAGGGAGAGCCCCCTGAATCTCCCTGGGCTTAAGGGTATAAAGATCCCCCCCCCCGTAAAAAAAGGGTGACGGGCGCGCTGGTAACGTCTCTCAGATCTTTGCGATTTAAAGCTATGAATGGTGCTGCAACTGCTATGGACAAGCGGGTCGTTTATCACCAGGAGCACGACTTGTACGTCCTGTCAGTTGGTATTATAACAACAACAACGCACCCGCTCTTAGCTCCGCACTAGGGAAACCTTGTACCACAGTTGCCTTGGACACACACATCGACAGCCACAAATTACACTCAAACTCACGAGAGAAATTACCCAATGTAAGCCATACAAGTATTTCTCCCGGCCCGGGAGTCGAACCCGGGACGTCTGCGTGACAGTCCAGTACGGTAACCGTTCGGCCACGGAAGCAGTTCATCTTTAAAAAAAATCATTATTGAAACTCAACAAAACCCTGTAATTACAGCCGTGGGAATTGAGTTTTCGGTAACTACAACGCAAAGACAAAAAATTCGAAAACATCAGTACGAAACGCGCTGAAGCTACAGCCGATGTCTAAATACCAAAGCTATTTCTAAACACTTAAATCCCAACAAAAATAGAATTACTTTTAAACTGGTGCCACCTGAATTTGCCTAAACGAGTTCTATTTCCATCGTGATCGGGTTGCATTAATTATTCCAAACTAAATTGAACGGTATTGATCGGTGTAACTTACAACTGCAGACACTTGACTATTTGGAAATATAAAAAGAAATAGACTAACTACTTAATCGTTTCTTTTTATGAAAATGGTGGTAATTTAACAACAGACAGCTTCCATTTTTAGTTAATAATTAAATTACTTAAAAAATTAAAACAGTAATTGACAATTTTGGTATAAGCCACAAATCCCCATAAAAAATCAAAAATATCCCCATCAAAGTATTATTAACTTTTTAAGTGATAGATTCGTGGTTTGTCGAAAACATCTATATTGATTTTCTGCACCAATAGATTAATATATTAATTGATTAATTGTGTTTTCCTCAAATTTAAAACGGTGCTTTGAACTTCCTTTAAAATTTTTAATTATTCTTAAATTTGTACTTGAAGAATTTGCTTATTTTCGCACTTGAAAAAATTTTACGATTTCACCAGTGGGGATTTGTGGAATTAACCATAATTTTGAAAACATATTTATGCACATACAAAACGGTGCGAGAGATCATGTGATGTCACAGTACTTGTCCCGTGCCCGTGTTCGTGACGTGACGTCACCCGGCGCCACAGTCGAGACCACTCGACTTGACTTGACTTGACATTATTTGTTGGACAATTATTGGAAAAAAAATTATAAAATATATTTTGCGTTTACTAATTCAAATTTTAAAAAAGAATGAATTGTAACCAAAACGGGTTCGAATTGAAAACCGAATTATATTAAGTAATAAAGAAATTGTATAATATTTAAAATATTTTCATAATTTCTTCGCTTGTAGTTCAAGCAAGCTCAGCAGAGTAAAGAAAGAAAGAAAGAAAAGTGTTTATTACACAAGCATAGACACGCATATAGGCAAAACAACAGAGGAACAATAATAATGACAATCTCAATCTTTTAGGACCTTGGACAGACGAGAATCGAAATAAATTATATCATATATCATTAATATAATAATAACAATAAAAAAATATTTTTTTTTATTAAAACTATTGATACTGATTACTGTATTAAAACAATTGATAATGCAGTACCTAATTCATCGTCATGCGTGTCGCGGCTGGTGCAGTCGGGACTTGCTCAGCTTTAGCCACAAACGGCTTTTTTTGAAACCGTTTCGTGGCGCTGATTTTCGGCAAGCCCGGTGCGAGTGAACCACTGACAACAATACAGAACTCAACAACAAATAAATAAACAGATAAGAAAACTGACATAATAGGTAGTGTACATACAACTACATACACATGAGAAATACTTATGATATGTAAATAACAAAAATAAAAAAGTATATCAATAAAATAAACTTAAATTCTAATAGTTTTATAATGAATAATGTGAAAATGAATTTTACTAACAAATTATTCTCCACTCATTCACTCGCGCACCATCCTCACCATAGCATCTACACTCCCAAACATACATACGTACCTACCCGAATAGACAGAAGCGCAGCCCGACTATCGCTGATGAATTTAGCTAGAATTGAATTGAGCTTTGACTCTCTTTTTTAAGAGTCGATACTACCTAAGCTTGAATTCAAATTTTTCCCGTAGGTACTGAATCGGTTCTATTGCGCGTGTCGAGCAGCAGGGACACTAGCTTTATTTCAGAATTAAAAATTTATTTTTTAGAAAGGAAAATAAAACCATTTGAAAAATGTATATCGTATAATATACGTGTTTTACTTAGTTCAGTTGATATAAAAAAAATCATTGGTATATGTAAAGTACCTATTGAATATTTGAAAATTTGTGTGTCTGAAAATTTTTATTTAGGAATATTGTTTTCGTACCGTATACTAATCAGAGTATATCCTCAATTTTTATTATATATTTTTTCCAAAGTGATTGCTTCAACTCTTTCACGGTTATGCGGAATCAACCAAAGCCATTTGAGGTTGCATCGACTCTTCAACAAAAAAATGTTACCGACTAACTTCGTTCGTAGAATCTTTAAACCTCTGTTGGCCCTATCTCACCAAAAGTGCGAACTTCTTCGAACATTTGAGTTAAGAAAAATAAATTTTCTTTTCAAGAAAAAAGAATAGCGTCAAGAGAGCAGAGAGAAAACTGCGTTACTCTTTTGAATTGTTTTGAGTGGCCTAGTTTCTGTTCTGTATTGAAACATCACTATTAATACGTAGGTGTGCATTATGGTGAACCATTGTATTTACGATAAACCTTTACATGTATTATGTAAAATGACTTTATTTAGAATATTAATGGGGCTCTTAAGATTCCCTGCACCGATATGCATGACAGGAAAAATCTTACAAAATGTATTCGTAACAAATATGGAATAATGTGATTCATTCGTTACAAAATCATGTGTCACCTTTAAGAGTAATGTTTTTCAACTACAACGCATGGTGACGCGCGTGTTCGCGTACAGACGCTCGCATTAGCGCGCCCATAAACAATGTGGTCGGCGTCTAACGCCTCACTGCGTGCGTGCAAGTAACGCACGACGACGCGCGAAACCGCTCGACTTTAACCAAGCGTCGACGCGCGATTCCATATTTGCATAACACAATTTGTACCTTAGTAATGGGAAAATAGAAATGAATATGCTATAGGCGAAAAATATGACGCGTCGCGACGCTTCGCTTCTGCGCCAGTGTGAGTTGAACCGTACAGAGTTATTAGTTACAACGGAATTTTTCATTATAAGCACATGGGACTTGTCTACTTATGTCTGACATGACGGTGGCGAGCGCAGGGCAGTACCCCTCAGATCTTTGCGATTTAAAGCTCTGAGTAGCACTGCAACTGTCATGCATGTGTCTAGCACAGATATAACAACACTGCTAAACTGAAAAACGCCTTGAATTGGAGAAATAGCAAAATCAACCATTAAAGTAATTGTTCCTAAATTAAAGTTAGGCGCTATTTATAAAATGAATCTTCATGCGTGAACAGCCACCCTTCGAGGTGGATGCTTTTCTTCAAAATGAAATGGGACCACTATGGAAGTACCCCCTTTCCAACAAAAAAAAAACATGAAAATCGGTTCACAAATACCGGAGTTATCGCGTAACATACATACAAAAAAAAGAACATACAGACGAATTGAGAACCTCCTCCTTTTTTGAAGTCGGTTAAAAAATAAATAGCACATTGTTCACGAAACTCATTTTTGTACGTACTTCATTTATCTCCTTTTTCTCCAATAACAAGTTGGGCCTACTGGTAGAGTCGCTTACTACCAGGCGCACTTAAATAAAAAGTTACTTCTATTTTTAAACTTTAGTTGTAATTCAGAAACAAACGCATAGAAAAATTCGTAAGGTCCACTGGCTCGTTCCGTGTCTTAGTTGGCATAGTATCTGACAAGATTTGAATTTGAAGATGAAGCTATATTCATATTTCAGAACAATAACCGAAATGTGAACTGACTTACCAATAATGTACTATATTTTAGTGGGATCCATACGCAAGTATTAAAAAAATAAAAATATTACATTCCGGTTTACTTGGTATCCCATATTGATTAAATACAGCTCTCTGGCTCTTGCCGGTGGAGTAATACGATACGACAGCAACTTTTCCCTTAATAGTTAGTCTATATATAGTCCCACTGCTGGGCACAGGCCTCCGTCATAAAGGGAGGGCTTGGGCTATAGATCCCACGCGGGCCCAATTCGGATTAGAAATACCACGCACATCATTAAACTGCTTTGCAGATGTATGCAGGTTTCCTCACGATGTTTTCCTTCACCGGAGAATTCATGGCTTTCAAATTAAATTTCACACATAAATTGCGAAAAATTAAGAGGCGCAAGCCCGGATTTGAAACCACGGCCCTCTCTGCTTGAAACACGGTAGCTCAAACCATTAGGGTGCATTTATTCGACACGAATTTCATTGCGCTCACCCCGCGCGGTCGCCAAGCGGAGTCCACGTTGCCGCCGCGCAGCGACCGCGTGCGTCTAAGGCTCTACTCACACTGGCGCAGAGTCGAAGCGTCGCGACGCGTCATGTTTTTCGCCTATAGCATATTCATCTGTATTTACCCATTACTAAGGTACAAATTTGTGTTATGCAAATATGGAGTCGCGCGTCGACGTGCGTCGACGTTTGGTTGCAGTCGAGCGACTTGGCGCGTTACTTGGGCGCAGTGAGGCGTCAGACGCCGACCACACTGTGATCCGGGCGCACAAATGCGAGGGTCATCGCGCGTCGCGTTGTAGTTGAAAAACGCGACGCTTCGACTCTGCGCCAGTGTGAGTTGAGCCTAACTGTCATAGCAAAATACGCTCGATTTATTTAGCTTTTACGTTTTAACTTAAATGAGCGTCTCGGGCACACGGGCCGGCCTGGCTTGAATTTAGTCTACGCGGCGGCTCGACGGCGAACGCGCGGCGACTTTATTATTTAGCGTTGTATTATTCAGAGAAATTTAAATGATGTTGCCTAGTAAATAGAATTCAAATTTGCCATTAATGTACATGAAGGCGTGGTAACTGGGCCGCGCGAAATCTTTCTCCTCGTGTACCTGGGCGCTCACACTACCACGGCAAAGTTTTTCCCTATTTGACTTAAATAACTTCACCTCGGTGTTCTTCTGCTTATCTTTCCTTCGATCTTTTTTCTATAATGCGTTTAAGAAAACTGTCGTAGCGTATGGGATGCCCAAACATGTTTCCCCTTCGGTTCTCTATTGTCTTTAATAAGCTTCCCGTTTCCTGCATTGTTCTTGACATAACAGCGTGGGGTCAAAAAAACAATAAAGAAACTCTGAAATCAACTAAAAAGAATTCGAAGTATGTTAGCATGGTTCAACCATCAATTATCACCAACATCGGTCATTGAACTTCAAGTTCAAGTGTGGCTGTTTATTTTTAACCCACTAAAATTAAAACAACTCTTCCAATGTACTACTGTGTTGTCGTGGTGGGGACATTAAAATGTGTTTCAGTTCTGCAGCTACTGTATTTTAAACACAATGTTTTTTTTAATTGTTCGTACGTTGAGGGAAATATTCGGTTACTTTTTACTTTATACCTTCCTACCTTTCTTTATTAGGTGCTCGTATTGTTTATCAAGTAGATAAAGTGTTTTTATATTAGACGGCAAATTGGGAAAAAAATCCAGATAAATTGATAACAGAGAATTTCAAGCATATTTATATTTTATTTTGTTGTTCATCTCGGTTTTTGTGTATGAAAATTTAATAAATAAAAAGGTAGGTATCTAATTTGACATTTTTTATCAAAACTTTTCGAATTTTCGAACGAATTCTTTAACACCATTTCAAAAAAAGTTAAAAGTTTGTACTGTAATAATAATAAACAGAGAAAGGTCGAAAATATCTCGATCTGGTGCAGGAGATCACCAACAAGTGGGGTGTGACGTCCACTGAAATAATCCCAACTGTTTTGTCCGTAAACGGGTGATTCCATCTATTCTCGCTAACAATTTGAGACGACTGGTTATTGCCGGGGAATGCTCATATTTAAAACTTCAAAATTTTTTATGGAAACTCCGTTCATACGCATTATGTTTGCACGCCCGCCGTGTGCCGTGTGCGGACACAAAATTCGCATCGATAATATTGTACTACAGAAAACCGTATTAAAAAAAAACTAACACACACGTCATTCCGATCTTAAGATTGTCATTTACAATTGTTTACAAAATAGTAAGCACGTATACCTAAAGCATTGTTCATACATAACTACGCTACAACGCCCACATCTAAGGTTTAGTCGGACAAAAGTCATAAAAACATTTTTTACGGAGGAGGAGAGAGAGAGGATTTTTTGCGTAATGAGAAAGCATGACAATTTCACACAGGCGGTAGAAGATAATTCTTCATCTTGGAATCAGTGTATTTGATATTTTTAGCAGATACTTTATTAAATATTACCCAGTTCGCTCAAAGTAGATAGACAATTCATTGGTGTCAGTTTTTTTAAAAGGTTTTATAGTCAAAATAAATGCGCATGTCATCTGCATCTCACCCGATGGAAGGTGACAATGAGGCGACGATAGAGCATGCACACATGTATTATTGCATAGTGACTCTCGCCTTGAAAAGGCCCAAGTTAGAGCATTATGGGAACAAATTTGCGCGCAGGGAATTCCAATCCAATGCAGTACGCCATATGTGGAAGCATAACGCTTTGTGCGCCAGAATCTATTAATTAATCGTGAGTACATCCACGAAATAAGAATTGAACCCGAGCCTACGTCTAGAGACCCCGATGATAGAAAGGTAAATCAGAATACCAGACTTAGTCTTATAGTTAGTAGTACAGATATATTGTAGGTTAATAGTTTACGAGTGCCACACCATTTATAAATTTAGACTTACAAGATTTTTTTAAATATTTTGTGTTAGTTCGTCTGTAGTAGAAGGAATGAATGGCATCGAAACAAACCCAAGTAAGGTTTAACGATGCTTTACAATATTTATGTATACTTTTTCTTAAAACAATAAAATAAAAAAAATAGGCAAGGCGACGATGATCACACCAAAACATCAGCAAGAGGGCTGGCTCCACAGTTGAGCTAGCAGAAAGAATAAAAAGTCATAAGTACCGAGATCTCGGCTCCATTTATTCGCATCCCTTGGATTCGAAGCCATTAGCTTATAGGATTCCTTGCCTTTATTTTTATAAAAACATATCCAGAAAATTAACAGACCTGGCAGACCTAAGATCTGGCAGCTAATTTGTCCAACGTTATTAGCATAGCTATAAAAAGATGAAATATCTTGGGCACTGTGCCACTCGGACCCAATTTTATTCAATTTATTCCTGGCTTTAGTTTTTGAACTTTTATTGTATTTTTGTATCTTGCTTGTCTAATAATGTAATTTCATTCAAAAAACCATTGCAAAGCAAAAACCCAGCTTCAAACATAACAATCAATATACTACCCTCTATTAACCGCGCCTTGAATTTTTAAACAAATTAAAATTGAAAAGTTTTAATTCCGCAGCACACGCGTTCGCATTCTAAGTGGAGAATTGTTACCCTAAAGGTACCCCCTGCATTCCCCAAAGGGGTATTGTTACGGGGTGCATTGTGAAACCACCTGGCTCATTAACGGGCCAGAGACCGGTGTAGGAAGACCTTCGTTAAGGCAAGGAATAACTCAGGATTAAAGGAACCACAAGAAAAAAGTTCGCTAAAAATTTTATATATGACGATAAAAGAAACCGTATTTAATGTTCATAAAACGTGAACAGGAAATAATGATGGAAATTTTCATTAATATTTCACTGGTTCAAGGTTAAGCGTAGTATTTTATAACAAAGATAAATATTTCACTTCCCAAGTTATCGTCCTATTAACGTCCTTAAGTTGAAAAAGAGCTGTATTTAACGTACATAGGTAAAGCAATTTAGTCATTAATTAATTTAGTTTTAAGATTCACACAGTGGTTTTAAGTTACATACTTGTTAGTACTTCGTTATTGACAATGTATTTTATATGAATTTACAAGTAATTAAGGTAAATCACTAAATCACCTACCGCATTCTCAATGCTCCCGTTATTTCAATAAACACCAAACATATTCGGAACCATCGCTAGCCACATCTGTTACATTAATTGCGCACCTGAAGAGATCATCTTAGCCTGGTCTTGAAACGATTCACTTGCTCCATGTCAGTGGCCCATTTCTTACGTCCCATTGACTCGTAACCATTCATTGCCTTTTCAAATAGGAACGGGTTAAATGCTATATGGGGATACGAATTGCTATTGCTAAAGTTTCTTTTCAATATGGAGAGATTATTACCGCTTACAAAATTAGTCTATTCACAAAATTGAAGAAAATTCCAAACCCTGTAAGACGTCTGGAATAGTTGGCGCCTTTTTCGTTTTTTTGTTTTATTAAGTTGAATTGAAAATGTAAGTATTGTATTTCTTGGTTTCGTTCCTTAATTAAATATAATCTATAATTTATGTGAAAATAAATGTATCTCCAAAAAGGATACACGGTAAAAACAGATTACTTAGAAAAAGACAAAATTCTTTTTATGAAGACAAATTTATTAAATCCAACAAAACGATCCTCTCCCTATAGACGCTAGAGAATAATTACTTGATAATCATTGACTTACAATTATATGGACGTCGGGTCCGCGCTAAAAAGTGTCCGCACTTGTAAGGCGCTAAAATCGTATACAGAGCGCCAAACTCCGCTTTAGTCTTCATTTGTTCGACTGACAGCGCGATACTGCGATGACATTACAATTTAAATTTCGAATAGGTTGACTTGGCACATTTTTTTCGTGGTTTTTGTATTAGACCCGTCGTCCATTTATTTGTAAGTCAATGTTGATAATAGTAAAAAAACGTATCAAAAGTGTATTTTAGTCATAAGACAGAAATATTTAATCCAGGAGCAAACTATTTTACTTCAAGTCACAAAGCTACTCTAGATTCAACAAAATATTTACCTATTAGTTATTAGAAATGTCCGATTTGGACTTGAAAAAAAAAATGAAAAATTGAGAGGCACTTAATTATTTGACTGAAGATTTATGTTTTCTAATTTCAAAAAGGTATATTTACAGGTATACCAACAGTACGTCTCCATAACGTAAAAGCACACAGTTCAGTAGTGCTAAACCTTAAAGTAGCAGAAATAAGACAGAATCTTCTCAAATACTTGAGTACCGATCAGTGCTATATAAGTGCTACGGCAGCAGAAAGCACTAACAATTCAAAATATATGGGATGACTTATACTATTGAAGTTAACAAAACGATAGCGCGTTTCAGAGTACAACTAATGCCATCTAGTAGTGGAGCGATGGAACTAATTGCATGTTAAAGTTGTGCTGGTTACAAGTGTAGTTTGATTTCATGCTGAAATCAAATTTCTTAAATTATGACTACAAATAACACACTAACAAACTAGAGATACTACATATTGTTTCTTTGGATAAATGACTGTTTATGATTTTTATGATTACAAGCACAAGTAAAAGTAATCGTTACCGCGTGCGCCTTCGGCGACTTGTCACAATAACATTGACTATGATAACGCAACGAAATGTTGCTTTAAAAATATACTCTAGAATTTAGGATATTACTCTGAATAGCAAACTACTTCTTTTTGTTTAAGAATATATTTTCTTAAAATACACCCAAGAAATTTTGAATTCATTTAAGATTATTTAAATTTCAGTAAAAATTTCTTGATGTAAGTTATGTCCAATTAATTGATTAGAAATTAAATAAAATCTTGAAGAGGGCGTATTTGTCTAAAAGTTAGAATAAAGTTAAGATTAAAATTGTATTAGAAAAAGATAAGCAGTATTTTTGTAATAACAATATTTTATTACTAAATTTAATAAATATTTTTTCAGAATTAGCAAATATTTTGAGAAATTGCTCTTTCTTATTAGTAGAATTCCTTTTTTTTGTGTATTCGTAGTATTCAACTTCGTAATTCAAAATAAATGCCGTGAAACTTTTATTAATTAACTACAAGTAGTTGACATAAAGTCTGATATCGTAGCATCTGTCAAAATTAAAATACAAATAATTATTAACGCATTTCATAAGCGAATAAAATAAACATTTTGTAACCATCGCTTGTAACAAACGATCATTCCCCCAACTGATTAGCTCTTTTTAATCCGAGCTTAAAAACTGCCTGACAATAGATATACGCTGGATATTCGCAAAAAATACCATTTTCTTTTACCATCGAGGATTTGGACAAATATTTTTATTACTAAACCAATGTTTGCCATAGTCAGCAAGGGTTGGTAACCCAACATTGAGCCGCCATCTTTTCACTAATTCTGATCCTTTTTTTTAATTCCAATTAAACTGACCACCTGGTTGATTGGTGTACCTTTATTTTTCTAGTGTTTATATAACGAATCGATGAACAAAATTTTTCTTATGACTCCGTTATAATTGTAAAACCTGAAATCAAAGTAAAGTCTTACAATACTAAACCAAATCTGAAGTAGTTGTAAAACACAAATAAAAATAACTTGCGCAATTTTGAAACAAACTTACAAACAATCTTGAGTTAGCGCACAAAAGTTCTTGCAAACTCTCGCAAAGGAAATGCATCATAAACAAATGTCATGCACATGCGGTTAACAGTCCTTATTTATGGAACACTATTTTAGTAGAAACGCGCCAAGAATACTTTCAAAGGCACTTCAATTTATAAGTGACTCGATTGTGCTGAAACCCCAAACCACTAAAAGAAATTAATCGGCGTGTCCGAAAAAATAAAACAAAAGATGCCGTAAATCCCACTCTGGGCGAAGACAATATATCGCGTCGTCATAAAGTTGTCCCTCTCCCGCCAGGCGGCGCCATCGATGATCCCCTCGCTCCCCGCTACCCCTTGCCTCGTCTGATGCACGTGCGGGCTTAGCTACTTGTCTCAGCAACTCGACAGAAGAACCATCAAACCAAACCGTACCTTAACAAGAAAGTCATAAGTCCCATTTCTGCGGTGAAATCTGTGTAAGATGCTGCACAATCCATTACTCACCATATCGCGTTACCGTTAAGTACATTTTGATTCGACCCTCAAGCGCATTCCTTTCGTCTCTAATAGCGATCGTGTTGTCGTCGAATGTTTGAACTTTTGTCCTTTTTTTGATTAGCAGTTATCATGAGTACGATTTTTATTAAAGAACTTTGTCCCGTTCCCGCTACGGCATACTGAACAATGGACCGTTAGAATTGATTGACCCGAATCCCTACAAACACTACAATTTCTATGTCATTGTCTTTTGTAGGTTTAAAGTGAAAATGGTTATCAATTTAAAAAAACACTTTCAGTAGTTAAGCGAATTTTCTACACACCGATGTGACCCATATTTTCCAACAAATGGTGTATCAACCGTAAAGAAATTCCTCGAACATCAAACGCCGCAGCGAAATCCATTATATTTAATGGCACCGTTCGAAACAAGTTCATTCCCCTAGACACAGAAAAGTTAATAAATTGGTAGGACACGGTGCTATCATAAACAACATTGCGTATTATGCACCCCAACCACATAACCGTACCCCTGAGTATTGGTGGTATTGGCTTCTGATGAATGACCCAATAAATACCCATAAGGCATAGCGAGACACGTTCGGAACATACCCGGATATAAAAGCATTATCCTGTTAAGTAATTTATTTCTTCTTCAGGTAGTTATTTTATGGCCCCACTTAAACGTTCTATAATCCGAGCAGTTACGGCATAAAGAGGGTGTCTTGGAACCCATAATGCAACACCATAAACATTAAAAAGAATTGAACGCACGGCACCTGTTTAAACCCGAGCAGTCCATAAATTTAATTTTTTTAAAGGGCGTACATTTTCAAGAATATATATTAGTAATCTGTTGGGTGTATTATGATCACTTTTGTAAATTATTTAAATACACTTTTTCACTCAATTCCCTCGATTTCGATAAACAAATTCGTTTCGGTGAGTCTATAAATTATGACTTAACCAAATTGTTGTCGTCATATCACTTAAAAAGGCTTCAAATTTCCTGTACCTGACCTTTCCTAATCTTAAATCCTTATGAGTCATGCCTCGTGAGTCAGAGAAAGCTGATTCTACAACTAAAGCCTGTACCTACCTACACTCGACGAACCGGTATCGGGATCTTGACTGGATATAGAACTTGGAACCATAATAACAAATGTTTACAGGACGTAAGAGCACATTCAATTACTATGCGAAACTTGACCTTTAGTTTAAAGGTTTAGAGTTTCTGTCTTAAGTACTAATTTATAGAGCTTTATTACTCCTAACTCCATTAGGCGTCTAATTAAATGAGACACACGTATCGTCCTATCCTCGTTTCTCTCCATTAAGGCTTGCTATACTTAGATTAGATTCTTGTAAAGTAATATTTGTGTTGAAGTTACGTAAAAGAGTGTTATGTATAACTTTACTATTGCATTAAATTAATCAAAGTTACCTACGCACGATATGTCAGTTGCGTGAAACTCCTGTAATCCATGAGATTTCAAACATTTATACACTTCGATATTGTTGAAAATATCACGTCTTGTGGTATTTAAACATTTTGCATAGTAATGACATCTCGTACATTATCTAAGTAATCTTGAAATATTTTATACCAATAAAAATATTGCCAAGTACGCAACAACATCCACAAAACGGTTTCTCGTAATGTAGTTTAAAAGCCAAGGTTCTAGCACATAGTAAAGTTCATAATAAACTACTAAGGCGTCCATTATCTCAATACCAAACATGCACTTAGCAGAAATTGTGCCCGTTCTCTAGTGGCACAATTTGACCAACGATATCAGTGACCGGACGTCGAGAACAGCATTACCCTCAAATTGGGTTAGTTATAAACGGTTATCTTCTAAGGCATGCATAGCTATGCAATTTATATGCACGAGTAACTGCAGATTTGATAAGGATATGAATGAGTTAAAAGATATAGTAACTATATAAGCATGGTGAATGAGATACAGAGACAAAAGTATTTCCAAGAATGCTAATTAGATAAATTGTAAGAACGAAGCGGTGTAAAGTAATATTTTTTATAATGATAAGCTATTTCCTGTAGAGTAATGAGTGTTAACTTTATAAATATCGGTACTAAAACTTAACGTAAGTTGTAGTCGATAAAGCAGAGTGAAGCTACAAAAGCGTAAAGTAACTCTTAGTACGCTGTGAACATATCGTTGTACAAGCAAATAAATTCGTGAATATAAGAAGTGTCTAGATGGGCACTCTAGGAATAAATAAAGGCATCGCAAAAAAAACAGTCATCGTTTTTAATGATTGATAATTTTTATTTTGAGACATAAAATAAATGAAATCAAAGTATATTTTAATCTGTTCTGACCTAATGTTTGATAGGTATTGACAGTTTCATGTTCAGCCTAAAAAGTAAGACAAATGAGCATTAAAAAACTTGAAACTATGTTTGGTAACGCAAGCAAATTGGCTTCTGACTGCTTCTCACATACTAATCTAACCTACTGAATGGAGGGCGCCACCAAGATTTGACCTTATTGAAAAAAGAAAATCAAATATTGTTTTTGACTACCATATATTAATTTAGTATAATTAAACATTGAATGCAGTTCATTTATAATTTATCCGTAGATCAAGTAATACGACGAAGACGGAACAGTTAATACATATTATACTATATATCAAACATTAAAATAAATCGTTTATTTAAAAAGGTGCACATTTACAATAGATCAATTATATATTTGAGGATCAAATAATAAATGGTTAAATAAATGATTTTACAACGCTCGAAGCAGCAATAATAATTTTCTAAAAATTAAACAAAAAATATGCAAACAAACATTGACATAAACAATGATTAATGTAAGTCACAAAAACAGATAACGTTAAAGGTGGTTGATAAAACCCAACCTACATCTTCGGTTCTATTATCTTCGAAGTACACTATAACCTGCATTCAACACGATCGCAGCATTCCACGTTCTAAACGGTAATATTGTACCAGACAATTTTATCTCCAGCCGTTAACTTCTAAACCTATGTTCGGAAAAGTACGAACTTATCTATAGCATTTTAAAGTTCATTGATCTGTAAACACTAATTGTGTGTGATATTCATTAGAGATAGAAGGAATAACTCCCAATAAGTTCGTTTAGAATTTTACCGCGTAATGAAATCTATTAGTATATCTTTTCAAGATCTGTTGAAAACTGGATAAAGTCGACCTCGGCATATAAACTAAATTAAGTTAATTATGCCCTTAAAATACCTTGTCTAAAATATCCGGAGAGAACGAAATGCGACAGAACTATGCCAGGATGGAGATCCGTAGTCTCTGCCTACTCTAATACATGACATGCGTGATATCCTTATTTACATCCACTTTGGGTAGTTGTTTAGAGGCAGCAGTAGAGCTCGTTGTGAAGAGTTTGTCCAGGGAAGTACTGCCAACATACCTATTTTCCAAGCAGTAATGTTAGCATTACTGCGTTCATGTTTTGAAGGGTAAGGGTGCTGGTGAAAGTACAGGCATATGGGACTAGTCAACTTATGTCTCAGGGTGACGGGCGTAGTGGTAGTGCCGCTCAGATCTTTGCGATATAAAGATGGATGGCGCTGCAAATACAGGCGTGTAGTTTCATCAGGCGTACGACTCGTTCGTTCCGTCACTTGATATTATAAAAAAAAATTAAAAAGCAGTCTAATATAGGCTTAGAAGAATATAGGTATTTTTTCACCACAAAAATATCATAAAAAGAATATGGCAATGAAATTATTTTTCCGGATTTAAATCGCGTATATTTGTTTTTCAAACTAACCAACCTTTCGGGCCCTTTGGAGATCCTATGGTCACGGTTGACCAATCCCAAGGTCCCATGGTCAACCGTGACCATGGGACCTGTAAAGGGCCCAAAACGTGGGTTTGTTTGAAAAAACAAATATACGCGATTTAAATCCAGAAAAATAGTTTCATTTCCTATGTGTAACAATCGCGAAAACTTAAGAACAAGAATGTGGTAGCCATTTGACTAACGAGTCGTAGATAGTTATATAATCCTTTTCAAAATCTAACAAATCTACGTCATCTGTGACTTTGACCGTTAAATACGTTCCTGTTATACTAATAAACCTTAAATTAAACCAAGACCCTTCCAGTTTCGATTCTAGTATCGCATTACAGTCACCATAACATGCCCTTGACGCCTCAAGTGTCCCCACATCAAACACATAAACTATTGCAACCTAATTGACTTGCTCGTCAATTTCTACGACTTGCTATATATATAATTACTGTTTACTCTATTAAGACTATTGATTTCTATTTACGCTAACCAGAGTAGATTGTTTGGTTATATTATTATGTAATTTAAGTGTATTATCGACTTAATATCTTGATTAGGGGTTGGGATTTAATTGAAGTTTAGGAATTAGAAGGAATTATACTTTCTTAAATAATTTTAAGTCAAATAATGATTACCTTGTATTACGTTGTCAGTATTTTTAATATGTACACTTTCTTTTTGAAATAATCCAATTAGAAAGGAGCCGTTAACAACAAAATTTATGTAAGTGATGTGACATCTATTATTTTCATTGATTTATAAGCTGTCAAATAGTTTAAGTGATTTAGTATTGTAGTCTAAAAGGAAAAACTTAATCATACTAACTCTGGCATTGTAAAGAATAACGCATTGTGCTCTCATCTTTAATTTGTCCATTCTTCCCGTACCTAAGACACAAAAGTATACTTCCGGGTGAAGGTGATTATCTGACATGTTTTGACGTTCAAATCAAGATGCTAGATGCTTCAGTCCACAGTAGACAATAGAGACTATAGAGGTCCATTTCAAGTTTTTCCAATCAGTGCAGCGAATAGGAATAAAAATTTTCTTTACATGATATCCAATGTAACCATTTGGTTACATCCATTTGGTTTGGATGATATTTATGTTTTCACATCAATTGTTCCAGTTTTATATATAATTCTGTCATGAAGTGCATTAGCATGTAGAATCAACTTGCTGGTCTACATGCAATAAGACTGACACAATGGCCGGATATAGCAGGCAGGATACGTCCAACACATCGGCGACGCATCTCGGTGACGTCAGCGCCTCTAATTGGGGCTATTCATTAATCAATGCGCGTCATTTGCAATTTCACTTCAGAGTAAATTGACTCTTCCTTCATATCGTCAGGAAGCAGCGGCGAAGTTTAGATTGATTATGTTTTGTTAAGCGTTGTCAATTGGAACCTCGTAGTTTGATAGCCGATCTTGATGAACCATTTTAGCAGAATGTTGTATTTCAGTTGCTTGTTTGTTTCGTGAAAATTTTTTGTTATAAAATATGTGTTACAAATGGCAATAAATCAGTTTTTTATCAGAGTACTAAATAGTAAAAAATAGCTATGAAACCCATGAACCTAAATATCATTACCAAAAATCCAAATTTCTCAATCTTTGTAACTTCAGTAGAGGTCGTAATTTAATAACTTTATCTGACCAATCTCTTGACGAAACTAATGTCTAAACTAAAGCACTGACAAAGTTCCATTCGCTACGTTAAACATCGCGTGGACCGGTAATCCGAGCGTAACATTGCAAAACGCAGAACAAACTGCTTCGCTTTGTGTCGCTCTAATGAGAGCCACGTGGCTGTCCCCCGCATTGCAGGCTGCACAATAAAACAATGGCGGTACAGTTGTGCACTCTAGCTTTATTCCTGGAGGACGAGCTTTCGCGTGACTCCCGCTCATTTGGCGTACCGCAAGGCGTATTTCTGGGGCCGGTTTTGTTTATTTCATTTTGTGCTGACTGTTGATAGAATCTCGCATTATTTAAGCTTTAATGTCATCCGCTTTGTGGTTTCGTCTTGAAAATTAAGATTAAGTGGTCACATTTATTAGTATAAGTACATAATATAAAGAACAACTATGCGTGGAAATACTAAATTAAGCTTTGAAGCTGAGTCTATTCAAATAGTTAGATTAAGCTAAGTTTTAACTTTAATTATTTAGCTTAAGTTAAATATTACCTTTTCCAGACTCATTTTTATAGGGAACAACGGAAATTTCCACTTCTTCCATTGCCCAATAATATTCTTATTTGAATATCAAAAACGCTTCCTTAGTTCTTATGTATATGACGTCTCAGATCTTAGCGCCATTCATAAACTCACCTCAATAGAGAATTAACGAAGTCAATCAAGTTTGAAAGTTCAAACACCACTAACATTAACTGAAAGCGACTGAAGAATTTACACCAACCAACTGTAAACATTCTTGACAAACAGCGTTTACAAATTGCAAACCTTGTGATTTTACTAAGGCCGAGCTTTCCTGCAAACCCTGAACAAAATAATATAATAATGTCCCTAACCTCTTTCGTAATATTCCAAGCCCTTCGTATAAGTATACATTTAACCTCTTAATGATCCCTATTAGAAGAGAATATGTTTACATCTCCTTTGATGTCTCCAATGATACTTTGACGTAAACTTGAGAACTTCAGAAGGGAGTGTTTGTTGGTGCGTTGTCGTCAAACAAAACAATACAAACAAGTAATAAGGTACTCTTAATAGTGAACTTTGTAGGTCTGTGCTCCACTAAATCCACATCGAGTGCTATTAGGGCGATTGTTGCAACCAGAGTTCAGTGGCATTAACACGTTTTGGGAGTCGGTAGACTCACCTAGTTGTGCGAAGACCTTGGGGCGGACGTTCTCCTGCCAGGCAGCGGCGGCGGCGGCGATGAGCGCCGCGAGCAGGGCACAGCGCAGCACGAGCATGGCACTAGTCACAAGTCGTCATCACTTGAAGAACACTCGCGAGCTGCGGCGCGGCACAGCACAGGCGGGCAAAGCGCGCGGCGGCCGGCGGCGGACTGGCGGCGGGAGGCGCGGGGGACCGGCGCGCCTGCGCTTCTGGCGCCCTGCGGTCTCGCATGCGTGGGGCTGCGGAGTGCGGACCTCGCACGTGACGCAGCCCTCCTCGCCCCAGCGCACCCTCACTAGCCGCTCGTAGTCGCTCGACCCTGCGACGTCATAATCGTGTTAAAAAAGCGCCTGCATATCCTAATGAACGCCGACACTAAAACTGCAATTAAACCCAACAGGGAGCCGCCGGCGGCGAAGCTCCTTTGTTTATAAGCGATTTTCGGTATATTAAATATTCGTTTGGGACACTGAGGGCGTGACAGTTCAACGAATCGTAAGGTTGCAATTACAATTTTGATGGTGAGCCAACGACTCGACAGCTCGTGCTGAGTCCCCTTCCGTAGAAAAACCTCTGTACAACCTTTGTCGGTAATTGAGGAATGGCTCGTAATGATCCAGTGAAATGTGTACTAAAATTTCAAGTTGTTTAATTTTCCCTGCCGTCATTATGCGTTTCAAGATTCGGCCAACCCACTGTTTGCATTAGTTTTATTTATGGCAAAGCAACTTTCTTACAAATCGTTGTATTTTAATTATACACATCGTAAAACTAATCGATTGTTAGTAAAATGTATAATAACATGGTAGATTCAACAGTAGGTTGAAAGTATAGTTGCACAAAGTTGTAATTCCCGGAACGGCAGAAACGAATGCAAGTTTGGAATAAAAACTTTTGGGCAACAATGGGGTTCCCTCGCGCATTCATTATTATTAATTGGTCAAAGTTGGTCCCCGCTATTGCGACGGAGCTATTTAGAACCATGTCGGGGTGATTGTAGTTTGATATTAGTGTACCAGCGAGATGCATTTGTACGACTCGTGTGAAAATCAATATAACAAACATTTACTTGTGCATGACTCCTGCTAGTAACTGTGTGCACTCGTGTGAGTGAACAAGGCGCTAATGCATGCATGAAATGTGACAACGTTATACGCTAAAGTATGATATGGTAATGATAGTGCAAGTATCCATTGCGGAGCATTACTAAAGTAAACATTTTGTGACTTAAGCAAATTAAAACAAGAGCAGAGACTTCTTAGACGCGCTGTATAGCTAAATGGATCTTCTATTTGAAGTGTTTAATTTAATTATTCAAGACTACTAAGATGAGACAGATAACGGTGAAGAAGCGAGGAATACTAATCCGCTAAAACCTTTAGTTTCCACAAAGGCTGCTGAAATAAGTTAGCTTTATCCTTCTATACAAGGCCGATAGACACACGTTTCGGGCATCGTTCCCGTATAATAATCCAATTAGTCTGAATTTAAGGCATGCCGAGGGTACTGCAGCGGAATAAAATAGTAAAATAGCTAGAGATTTTCAACTTCGCAAGTTCCTTGGTGCAATTAAGTATTCCGCTCAAGTCCGGTATATCTTAATAAGACGTCGCACTAAGTACAAGGATATAAAGCGAACCAAGTGCTGATGGAATTTTGCATCTTTTTGGAATTCCGAAAACAATTTATGCTCAATAATTCTACCCTCAAATTCGTTCGTGTTCAAAGTTAAAAAATACACATCTTCTAATGTGGGTTATAAACTACCTCGCCTTTCGCATTTATTATGTTATTTATTTATATCAGTAAGATTACGAGTATGGTATTATATAATATTTATTTTATTAATTTAGTATCTAGACAGGTAGTTTAGAAATACAATAAAAACTAAAAAGTAAAACTGCGATTTAATTACATGAGTAAAACTGCTAATGTGCTAATACATTGGGCTTACCTAGCCCTGCTGGCCCTTGGGTTTCCCAATCAATCGATTAATTTTTTAAATAAAATTGTGTAAAGATGAAGGGCACAGGTTCCTGTCTTGGCCTATGGGGTCTCCCACGGGCCAAGAGTTTCATCTCCAATGGGTGCAAATAGGTAGTCGAAACTGAGGTCCTGGTACTTATTACTCTTTAGTTTTTCGCCAGCTCAATTGCGAAGCCAGCCCTCTTGATGGTGTGATAGTGATGGAGGAGATTATAATTGACCATATCGTCACCTTACTTTCTCAAACTGGTATCTTAAAGCAAAATATTACTGAAATGAAAAAAATGGATCGTGTATACAAATTTTGCAGGCTGATTTCACATCACATTTCCTTCATATTCACACACTGGCTTTTACCTATACTTAAGTAATGCATCCAAATTAACCCTTGATAAGAAATTTTAAATAAACAGAAAGTATTGCCGTCTCCTGAATAATCACTCTTTATAAAACACGAGTATGAGAAAGTAAGGCATCGATATATTATATAAAACTAATAATTTCTCTGTAATTAAATTATATTTATAGTTAACCGCCTCTGTGGCCGAACTGTTACCACACTGGACTGCCATGCAGAGGTTTCTGAATATTTGTATGGCCTACATTTGTTTCTCTCGTGAGTTTGAGTGTAATTTGTGGTTGTCTATGTGTGTGCCTATCGAAATCCAGGGTTACCCTAGTGCGGGGCCATGAATGTGCAAAAAAAATTTGGTGACCATTTTGAACATAAATAAAAGAAATATTTGTCAAAAAATCTACTATTATACTCTGACGTGGAAAGAAAAAGACTACAAAATAAGGTCTTTAAAATTAAAAACAAATCGTGAACTGAATCTAAGAAATAAGTAGACGCTAAGAATTGTTTAATAAAAGCGTAAAACAAAGTACCTATTTAACTTCACATTGCAGTCATATTTCCCAAACAAACAAAATATTATGTTTGTACGCTGTACACGCGTTATAATTTTTAAAGCTCAAACGAGCTGGGAAAGGTGCGGATAAACAAAAAGAAATTAGTATTGTTTTTATTTTAATAAAAAATATAGTTTTGCTAAAAGTTTGCGACGCTCGTGTTAGCACTTAAAACCTTGAAATTATTCTAACATTCAAATCTTGTAGTATTTTCCACTCTTACTTTATTTCCAGATTAAGCTCAAGTTTCCGTTGTTTTTCGTCGATCTACTTGCCATCACTTGTGGCAAACTGTACCGTTTTAGCATAGCATAATAAGAACAAATATGGTACGGTATATACAAACGTCGCAACGCAGGTCGTAAGTGTCCTTTTGCACTAGCGTCGTACAACACTAGTCGTCCCAATGCGCCTTTCAATATTATGCGAATGTGTGCGTCTATATAGGTACAGCGCGCGGCGGTTGCGCAAACATAAAAGTCGCGCTGTTATTTTGTACGGAGTTACCCTACTTAATTTATTCTACTGGTTTTAGCGTCTCTTACTGTAACATAAATAGGAATAAAGAGTCATGTTTGAATGACAATATAATGTTACAAACAAGATTATCGGAAGGTTAAGTAAAATTTAAGTTTTTCCTGTAGATGTTGACATTTTCTTATTTCTAAAAAAGAGAATTGGAATTCTACTAATACGTAAAGTTACAATGTAAAAGGGAGGAGGACAGATATTAAAAGCGCAAATCCAAGGTTCCAGAATCGAGAAAACGGCGAACTAGCGTTCTATCTCACCATCTGCTCCTCAAAGTTGGTCTATGCAGACAAAAGTGAAGGAACAATTGTCGGAGATGTATTAATTGAGGAAATAAATTATAAATAACGAGCGAAAGCTGCCCCTTGTTCTGTACACACCCTTGGATGACGTTTTGGACACACTTGAAGAAGAAGCGCAAAGGCTACTTTTATTAAAAAAGAAAGTACACATTTAAAAGCGATTCTTTGACTTAATATTGATTATGTTTGTTTTACGACTCACCAACATGTTTTTGTCATAATAACAATTATCAATTTCAAAATAATTTTGGAAAAAACTGTGATCTTTATTCACATTTAAATAAAGTGAACATTTTTATCATTTGTACAGCCTGCGAACGTACAGACTTTAAAAGCCAACACTGGAAATATTACATGTCGGCCATTCTCACTATTCGGTGTTATCAGCCTAATTACCGTAGCCATTCTTTCTTACTTATTATAACGAATAACATTGAAATATAAACAACTTTAAGGAAACTATTAATATGTCTAAATGGCATTAGAATAAACAATAGTTATACTTGTTATGCAAGGCTGATTAATTTAAAAGTTCAAATATTTTTAAGAAAACATGAACACAAGGATCAAAACGAACAACTAACAACATATAAATAAGTTTAATTTCGATTTCTACTTTTTTTGTAATTAATTACGCCGAAACAAAATATTTTTTATTTTATTATTTTTTTAAACTTCAGTTTTTTTGTTCAAGAAATGAAACTATTTTTCCGGGTTTAAATCGCGTAATTTTGTTTTTTTCAAACAAACCAACGTTTTGGGCCCTTTACAGGTTTCATGGTCACGGTTGACGGCATATTGTCGACAGAAATAATAAAAATATAAATTATTTACACTTTTCTTGCAGTTGTTGCATCATTAATCGTAATTCGAGTTGTTTTTAAGCGTTGATAATGTGAGATGTGCACAATCTCTTCTTTTCTAAAATGTCCTACTTCGTTATTATTGGTTTTCCCATTGTGTTAAATAATTATTGTTAATTAGTTGGATTATATAAGATCTAATTATCTAGAAGTCTAATTTCATCACACTTAATATTATTATTATTACTTAATATTATTTGTATACACTTTATCTTGACGCCAAATCGCATGTACCTACGGTAATTAATATTATGGCACTAACACGAACCTTTTAAAAAATATCGTACACAAGTACACGCACTGCAACACATAGCCCAGCACTAGAGAAGCCTTGTATTGCGGGTGCCATAGACACACATAGATAACCACAAATTACACCCAAACTCACGGGATAAATAAATGTAGGCTATACAAATATTTCTATCCTTTCGATAGCGGCATTAAACAAGCATACATACTGGGATATTTTAAATTCCATTTGTCGCCAGTGGCAACAACAGATCTTTTTATCCTATTTGTGACCACCTGGTAACAAATGGGGTTTTTCCCCCATTTGTCGCCAGTGGAAATCACCATTGGCAACAACTGAGATTTTTTTATACCGTTTGTCACCTGGTAACATATGGGGTTTTTTCCATTTGTCGCCAGTGGGAACAAAGCCAGTGGTGACGACTGGGAATAAGCGTTTTACGCGGATGTCTTATCTTAATTAATTTATATTATATCGAGTTCTTTGGTTTTCGCGATTGTTACAGATAGGAAATGAAACTATTTTTCCGGATTTAAATCGCGTATATTTGTTTTTTCAAACAAACCGACGTTTCGGGCCCTTTACAGGTCCCATGGTCACGGTTGACTGAGGTGGTAGTCTTCAACCAGTTATGTCTAATATTAATGCAAACAAGTCTGCAGTCTGCGAGCATGTCATGGATAAACCTACACATTCAATGAAGTTTGGCAAACCCCAGGTCCTTGCAAAAGAAGTCCGTTATCTACCCAGGATGCTGCGAGAGGCCATTGAAATTAAAAAACATCCTAATTTCAACAGGGAAGATGGTTTCTCCGTACCACCAGTTTGGGATCCAGTATTTCCTCTAATGAAAAATCCCAAACAGACATAAGACTGCAGTACTAATTAATATGTTTTAGTTTATTCTAATTTCTATTAATAATAAATTAAACCTAATAAAAATTCATTCAATAAAATAATTTGTAAAACTTAATGTAGCGTAAATTGGAATGTTTTCTTTGTAAAATTAAAAATAAGGTATTTAATTAATAACTATTGTAACTATAGTGAAAAAATAGGGTGGTTTGCATTAATATTAGACATAACTGGTTGAAGACTGTACCACCTCAGTCAACCGTGACCATGGGACCTGTAAAGGGCCCGAAACGTCGGTTTGTTTGAAAAAACAAATATACGCGATTTAAATCCGGAAAAATAGTTTCATTTCCTATAATTTATATTATATTTATCTACAATAAGGCAAAAAATTGCATTAGTATAAGAACGTGTGTCTGTACTTCACGAATTGATTTTGATAGAAGTGGGCCAATTGTCAAAATAAGAATAAAGAAGCCATAACGCAATTTTAATCATTAGCATGTCATAACATTCACAATTTAGACATTTTTTGGAACTTTTTACCCTGTTCTACAACCAGTCGATAACAGTCACATGACTATTTAAAGTTTAACGAAAACTGGTAACCCTGCAAATGTCATTATATTCCGCCTTCAAAAAGACTGACTCTGTATAAGGGCCGTATTCCAGATTTCTACTCAATGCTCAACTCAGGACTTGATTTGAGTATGATTTCTAGTGCTTGAAATCATACTCAAATTCTGACTTGAGCATTGAGTAGAGTTTTCGAATACGACCCTAAGTTTTTAAATATTGTTGCGTTTATTTCGTATAGTGCATGCACTAACTGTCATTCGGTGGCCCCCTTCTATGAAATTCCGGGTATAAGATCGGCCGGACCGAATCTTCTCTGTCCCCCATCCATTTCCTTAGTTATAACTCGCACATAATTCTTGATTTCTTTTTTCTTTAATTGATTCCGGAGCAATTAATTTCGACTGACGTTATTCTTCTTCAGAACAATAGATTTTTAAGAGCGATATAATATTTGACGCCATTTCAATTTATACAGTGTGTTTTTTTAAGTGTATGGGGAACAGGAGTTTCCCTACGTAGTTTTGGATTTCCCCATACTGTCCCAGTTTTATAGGGGTGTGTAATGGAAGATATAACAAATAATCTATTTTCACTTGGTATAATAACATTTGATATAATTTCTAAGGATATAATCACTCACTGTATGTAATCAACAAAACGTATAACAACAAAAGGCATAATTTTAATTTGTATAATGAACCTTCAGTATAACACACATTATGTATATGTATTAAATAATATAACACAATATTTCATATACTAACCTAACCTAAACCCACAGGAGGTCGAACCAACTAGCAAATGCAAACGAATTCGATTCTGGCAGCTTTGTCATATACTAGTCTAATCTAAACCCACAGAAGGAGGTCGAAGCAACTAGCAAATGCAAACAAATTCGATTCTGGCAACTTTGTCATATACTAACGTAAACTAAACCCACAGGAGGAGGTCGAACCAACTAGCAAATGCAAACAAATTCGATTCTGGTAGCTTTGTCATATACTAATCTAATCTAAACCCACAGGAGGAGGTCGAAGCAACTAGCAAATGCAAATAAATTCGATTCTGACAGCTTTATCATATACTAATCTAATGTAAACCCACAAGAGGAGGTCAAATTCGGTTCATTCACCGTTGCACCTAAACACCGCTGGAATTATACTTTTTTTTTCACACATACACGTTCAATATTATACTCAGTGAATGTTATATCTGAAGTGTTTATAAAAAATGAACATTATGCGTCTTATGACAGTTTTGTCATAAGACCCATTAAATCTTTTTTGTGTGAAAAAACTGTTTATTAAAATACAACTTCTGCTGTCCTGGTTTTTTCCTTCCAATACATAAAATTGAGTCGATGAGCACTAACAAAAATAAATAATCAATTTTATCAACTTGTGCTTGACCAAAAAATTTACCATGCCAAAATGTTTCCACAAAAAAAGACTAATTGTTCCTAAGACAGGTCCCTCCTACTTCTGTCCTATGGTTTCGGATTTCCCCATACTGTCCCAGTCTAAAAAATACGCTAAGTAACACTAATATCATTCGAGGTCTATAATTTTGAAGGTCTTTATTTTGCGAATAGGTCAAATATACACACATTTAGTACTTAACTAATGGTAGGTTACTAATGTGACGGTCTTTCGTACAACTGTAATTATTTAATAACAAACGTGATTATCTTTCTTTTTTTAAGGTATGGAACAACAATGAACGCACTTATTAATGTAACCTAAATTATTTAATTAGTTTTTCTTTTTAATTACACTGTAATAAAAATGCCCTTACTTTAGTGAAACAAAGAAATTACTTATTATCCCACCTTACTTAAAAATGTTAATTACAGAGACTGCCCAGAATAGATTTATTAGTTCGTTTCGGATATAAGTAACAGTCTAAGCAAAATCTACGTAATGACGAATCACAAAGACGTATCAAAATATAAAAAGTGGATTTACACCAAAATAGTAGAATTCAAGTTCAGATCTTGGGCACTAGGTATTTCCAATAATTTCTTTAAGCCGTTGCACTGATCAGCCTAAACATGGTCTAAACACAATGTTCAGATTTTTATATCGTTCCCAATCTTAGACTATACAAATCGAGACAACACGGACCCTCTTCGGATGCCACTTGTGCACTAAGTCAGGGGGTCTAGTCTCGATCTCCGTCCGAGATCCGTCCGAAACAATTACTGTCAAATAAGTAATATTCGACAAAATTAAAAGACAAGTATCAAGTATGAAGCTTCATTCGCATTACGCGCTTTTCATTTGGTCAAGTATTGCTTATTTGGCAGTAATCGTTTCGGACGGATGTCGGACGGATGTCGGACGGAGATCGAGAGTAGACCCCCTGATTCGAATCTGAGCAAATACGAATATCGCTTGTACACCTAGAGTGCCTGTAATGTCTCGGACCATCATTTCTCGGTTTCGCAACAAATACGAATCGGATGCCGTGCGCAAACGCGCAAAAGGTAAATACCCGATAGGCGTTAAAAAAATTTCATCACAGCTCAAAACCTTAATAACCAAACACAACTGATTGTTTATAAATGTTTTTACCCAATTCTATTTCTGTAACATCTTTTTGGGTATTGATAGATTACCTATAAAAATTACTTAAAATGTTACGTAATTTAAAATTTTTCTTCTGTTAGTTATACAGTTCGGAACCCATCTATCCCATCATTTAATTTACTTTTTACAGCTCAACTACTAATCAAATAGTGATGTCCTAATACGTTACCGATTCGATTTCTTGTAACAATCGATTTTATTTAAGAAGAAGATTTCACCGCATTTTTAATTCACAATTAATTTGTTGAACAACACTAGTTCATAAATAAAAAAATGTAACGATTTAACACATTGACATTCTCAACATTAAATTAGAAATTTCGAAATGAGATAACGTGCGACCTCGGCGGAGAAGTAAAATGTTATAATTTGTCAAAATTATTTCAAATTTATTTATTTTCATTATAATTTATTAACCAGATACCAAAACCTGTCGCGAAAAATCTAATAACTCTAATAACGTCGTCTAATAACTCTAAAAACTAAGCTAATAACGTCGTTGCACTATAGTAAAGAAAAAACAGAGTCCATGAAATATTGCATTTTTGTCTATGGTTGCTTTTCAATAACTATTATGGAACTTCATAGTCATGCTTATGTCAACAGTAGATTAATATATGGTTGGACGGAGTATAGTGCTTTAAAATGCGACTAGAAACTTTGTTGTATATTATTTTGTACATGGTGAATAAATAAGAAAAAATGTATACATTCATGTGGTATGTATGTCCTTTCTCTATATTTGCCAGTAAAACATAAATTTAATTTACACTTACTACAACATGCGCTACAAAAAGATTCCTACAAAGTTGAGCTTGCCGTTGCATAGCACAACTATTTGCAGTAGGGCCCACGCGAACTTAAAACTTGTCGATCGCAATCATTAGAATTGGTGAATTTATCTATGACTACTACGCAATATGAATTATTGGTTATTCAGTGATTATGTATAATCGAAAAAATAATGCATCACCTGCTTCATTTGCGTAGCAATTCCAAATATGTTAAATTTATGCATAATGTCTTTTGTATAATATACTACATATTCTGTGACGATGAAAACTACGTTTTTTTATGATGATGACAACGCCTTTTCTTTAAAGATGACTATTACTTACAAGAATATTAACTAACGAATTAAGAAGTTTGTAATCGGAAAAATATTCACCAGCTGCTCACAACTAAATGGTAAAAATTGCAAAACTCGGCGAAGTTTAAGTCATTTCATGACTCTCGTTCGACGATCCTCCAATCTTGTACTTCATCGATAACTATTCATTTACAAACACCACTATACTCTATTAACCTAATATATTATGTTCCAATACAGAAAACAAGTCCTCTTAGAGGTTTAATATGTTACCCGCAAAAGACCGTTGTAATGGACTACACTGCCAAACAAACAACACTAACGGCAATCAAATATTAATGAAACCACAGATTAAATATGATGAACAGTTACAAAACTGATTAAATATTGAGCATTTCATGGAAACTTTGTTGTTTATTTTACGAGTGTAATTAACGGTTTATTAGTTGTTGGTTGTTATTGAAAATGAATGTTATTATATATTGGACAAAATCACATACATTGCTCTGATCCCAAAGTAGCTAAAGCACTTGAGTTATAAAAATCGGAAACAATAATACGGTACCACAAACACCCGAACCCGAGACAATCTAGAAAATTAGTTTTTCCACATTGACCCGGCCAGGGATAGAATCCTGAACCTTTGATATGGCGACGCCGTTAAAACCGGTGTACAAGTAACTTGGCCACACAGGCCGTCAAAATTTTGTCTGATAGATATCATGGACCAATAAGGGCTCTTACACATAAACACGGAACGACGTCGCGTTGTGCTACGACACGACGACGTCGTATCCACGGGCTCTTAGGGCTTTTACATATAAACATGGTACGACCTCGCGTCGTGACGCGACATTTCGGCCAGGTTGCACGTCGCGAAACTAGGTAGGTGTGAAAAATACCTATTCGTATATAAACGCGTTTATTCCCGTTTCCAAATGTCAGTAAATTGCATCTTGTTTAATTAGGTAATCAGATATGCTAAAGATGTCATTTTTAATTAAGTTCAAAATATGTAAAACGTTACGCATTTAGATTTACAAATAAATTGTTTCACATAAACATAAAACGTGGAATGTACCTACCTACGAGCAAAAACTTTTCTGAAAGTGCCATAGTAATTTGGCACAAACTAAGTTATTTAGGCGTGGAATAAACCAACTTTACATTTGCCTCATTAGTCTGATTTAACTTTTCAATTCACCAAATTCAATTTAGAACATTAGAGTTTTTACAAAAAAAAACTCCCTCTTACTTGTACTACTTTGCTCAAACAAATTGGAGCTATTTGAATGAAGAAAATATCTCATTCCGCGGGTAAAGATACCTGGTGGTCGCTTTTGAGTATTTATGTAAGTACTTCAAAAGTATGTACTTAATAAACAGTCAAGCAAATATTAAACCTCCTTGAAATTCCGCTATATGGTACCTTTACCCTCAGGTCGACACAAATATATTCACAATTTCTAAACGAGACTCTTACTGAAACGAAAAGATACGAGAATAAGTGCTTGAATTGTCGTCGAAAGTGAATACATTATTCTTATGAAGCAACATTATTTAGAGTTTGTATTTTAAATTTAAAATAATAATTGTGATTAAGTTTATTGAATTCCAGGATGTTTCACCATCATGATATTCAATTATTTTTTGTGAAATTACTCCACTAGTTTGTTCTGATTATTTAATACTAAGATCAAATAATTACAAACAAATTCCTTCAATCTTTCAAACCAGCGTCTTTTAGCAAACCGTGCTAGATGCTACGCCAACTAAGCCACAGAACGAACCAGAAGACCTTACGAATTTTTGTATGTGCTTGTTGCAGATCTTTGTTTTTTAGTTTTTGACGACTTTTTTGCCGTAGTGAGAAAATAATAATAATATTGAATAACTGTAAGGCTGCTAGCAGATTAACGGCATGTTTGCAGTTAATGCATGGAGTCGTAATCAATTTGCAACGTCATGCAGCCGAGACATCGACTGCATGAAGTTAATAACGACTTCGCGCATTAACTGCATGTAGTCGATTTCGGCTCCATGAAGTCGGTTTCAATAGAATGCAGTTAATGCGTGAAGTCTTTATCAACTTCATGAAGTCGTGGTCTCGCATAACGACTGCATGTAATCGAAACCGTCTTTTTTATAATATATAGTGACGGGACAAACAAGTCGTTCACCTGATGGTAAGCTACACGCCTGTCTATAACAGTTGTAGTGCCACTTAGAACTTTAAATCGCAAAGATCTGAGTGGCACTGCCACTGCGCCCGTCAATCTGAGACATAAGTTGACAAGTCCCATGTGCCTGTAATTTCACCAACACCCTTACCCTTCAAAACCGGAACACAGTATTGCCGACATTACTGCTTGGCGGCAGAAGTAGGTAATGTGGCTATACTCCCTGGACAAACTCTTTCACAAAGAGCTCTACTGCTACTGACTGCATGCAGTTATTGCATGAGGTCGTTATCAATGTTAATATAATTCTGCTAATTTTAAATCACCTTAGTTGTGTGTCAATGGCAGATTTTTGTACGATTGGTATTCTGATAATAGTTAAGAATAACTGCCATTCCAATTTTTATACATTCTGCTCTTAATGGCGAGCCGATGACACTTTGATGACGTAGTCTACTAATTAATTGACAAAAAATGGATTTAATATGAAGACTAATTTGCTGCTTAAACGAGGTAAAAATTAAGATCTGATACATAGTAATTTCCATTGCAGTTTTTATAAGGCAACATCGATTATTAGTGATTGAATGAATTAATTCCATCACTGCTATTCCACTGACCACTCTATTGGAACTCAACTGCTATTATAACTGGATTTTAGCAGAATAACAAATATTATCATAATTTCAGTATGATCTCAGTGGAATCTCAATGGAATTTATACTGGTGGTTTCAAGAAAATCAGCAGATTTGGGGCACAGTTCGTTGGTAAAATCATAAAATTATGTTAGTATATTGAAATTACCCTAGTACCAAATTTACATACTCGGGAACCATTTGTATACTTCTCGATCTAATGCCTATAAAAAGGAGAATCAGGCTTGTACATAAAGACGCCCAAATTTCTTCCATTGGTACTGTCCCGAATCCTTCGAAATTTGAAAGCTGTGCGTTTTCTGATGATGGCATAATAATCATAATTATGGAATAACTATAACAAACAAACCAACTTTTTTTTACTATTATATAGTCCTCCTTATCGATTTCGATAACAGCCGCCCTTTGAGATTATTTCCAAGCGTGCCCTAATACGGCTCGCCATATCGAACTTTGTCTTAAATGCATGTACCGATGCAAAGTTGATAGATTTCTTTAATATTACTAGATTGCATCGGTCTCTTTCGACCGCATTTTGTTGATTTCTCAGCACCCGCGGTTTAGTACCTAGATGATGGGTGAGACGGACTATTTTTGGGCCACCTTTTCTCGACCCCTCCTCCGTACAGAGGAAATCAGAGCGATCTTAAATAGGGCAGCTTTGTCACCACTTGTGCTGCCGAACCCAGAGTTCCGCCCCAATCGACTCCTGGAGCGACCACTCTCCCCTGGTCGCCTACGTGCAGGATGCCGACTAGAGTCTCGACACATCGATATCTCAACCCCACTACCGACATCTGTATACGTAGACTGTAGACATATGTCGACGAATACGGAATAAATAGCTAGGGGTCATCTGCGCTTGAGTTTTATTATAGTGAATAAGCAGTTACGCATGTACAAATCCACTCTCTCGTCCCTTCTTCTGTAGTCCAATGGACTGCCAAGATAGTACGATCAGCAGAGGTTGGGATGCAGCGAAAGGCCGTAAACCACTATATGGATCATGGTAGAAAGGTGTTTCGCATTACCCTGCTGCCTCATGTGATCATGATAGCGAAAAAATGATGATCGCCTATCACGACCAAGCAGACATAGTGCTTTGGGGATCACCCGATTTCTCTTAGTCGCTTTGTACGACACCCGCGGGAAGAGTAGGGGTGGCTCAATTCTAAGCCGGAAACCACGCGGCGATTGACTTTGACTTTGCACATATTTTATTACATCAAGTGATGGGACGAGCAAATTTGGCGCCTGCTGGTAAATGACTTGCCTGTCCATAACAGTTGCAGAGCCCGAGCTTTTAATAACAAACATTTAAGGGACACTGCCACTGCGCCCGTCACCCTGAGACATAAGTTGACAAGTCCCATGTGACTGTAATATCACCAGCACTGTTACATTTCAAGACCGGCACGCAGTAATGCTTTCATTACTCCTTGGCAGCAGAAATAAAAAACATGCGATATAGATCCGGAAAAAATGCCATGAGTAACAACTGCAAATACCTAAGAGCTCGATATAACAAACAAACAAAAATTCAAATTTTATTTAGGACGTGTCTATAATTTTTTTTCGTATTCATACTTATTACAGGGTTTTGAGTACGTCAGGCTTCTCACTTATAGTTTAAATTTAACTCAGTGTCACTTTTAATAAGAAACGTCCAAAGAATCTAGCTCGAAGTGCTCTTTTTATACAAGTAATTGCTTTACAAAGCAATAGAATATTACAGCACCACTAAGCTAATTTGATGATAGATATGGTTAGACTTTTAAATTGAAAACAATACGAAATAAACATAAACTATTATTAAATAAAGAACAATATAAAAGTCAACATAAATTATTATTTGCGTAGTCTGCAAATTATAGCGTACGATCGCATGCAACGAAGTTTTCTCAATAAAACGCGAACGATATTTTACTAAGCGTCCGTGCCGTTGCCAGTATTGCCAGTGCAGTCACTAAATCGCGTGAAAACGAGCCTCTGTTTACTATTGGACAGTTATATGGAATAGACTGTGTCGGCAGTACATTTACTGCAATAATAACATACGAAATGTCACGAAGACTCAAATTTTGCGCGCAAATAATCATTTGCAATCGCAAATGTTCAACTACAGAAGAAAGAAACAATGGAAGTGCCTTAAGCCTCTTTTAATATTAGAACCGCTGCCGCCAAAACTTACACATTCATAACTTGAAACATTATAAAATCTTGATAATGATTGGTCATAGTTTCTAATTTAAAAACAAATAACAAGTTCTGGACCGTTAATACAATTAAAACTTTACTCTGTTGGCATATCGTAGAAAGTTTAATACCTATTATTGCAAGTTCCGGCGTTTTGATTTTATATTGAAATTTCAATCAATGTGCTGCCATCTAGTGGTTAATAGCTGAACGACGACGAATTCCAGATGTTAACTTAGTTCTCCAAAAAAGAAGTGACCATATTGCAGTGCTATAAGAATTATTTTCGTTTCTAGTAACAAAAAAAAACATTACGATAAATGGAAAATTTAAAATGTATTCAAATTAAATAAAATACGACTTAACAATGATACGAAATATCACAATATTGATAGATAATATTACAAGCGCGAACGTGACTATCATTTTTGCACTCCAAAGTAGCAAAAAGGCATTTTTTTTACGATTTTTTATGTGTTACGCGAGATAATTGACGCGATCATAACATACAAAGCTAAAATGGCGTACTGAGCTTAAGTATGTGGAACTTCGCGTATCTACTACACTACACTTCTATTGTATTTATTGTGCTGTCTGCTCGACTCTATGCCTAAAACTCAAGTCTATTATATGAAATTCGTCTATGGCACTACAAAATACCACAGGCAAAGTGTTTGATAATAGAACTCAATTTACATACTCGCGTAACGGAATGGAAGGACTTTTAGTTACTTTAGCATAATCAACTTTATGATAAAAATTTACGTACTTTCTTTTTTACTTTTTAGTCATGATTTATTTATCGAAATATATGAGTATGATGCTAGTTTAATCCATCATGAGCATGTAAAGCTTACTTAAGTTAAGATTAAATTCAAGCCTATGCCGCTGACGATAAGAGTCGAAAGAAGAATATATCAAGTTTTATATTCTCTTGTAAATATGTATTGACCACCTCCGTGGTGGAGTGGCTTGCACACCGGTTTTCATGGTGTCGCCATCTCCTGAGGTCCCGGGTTTAATTCCCGGCCGGATCAATGTAAAAAACTAACTTTCAACATTGTCTCAGGTCTGTGTTTGTGGTACCGTCATTGCCTCCGATTTCCATACAGGTGCTGTAGTTACTTACTTTGGGATCTCAAAACAACATATGTGATGGTGTCCTTCTAATAATTATTTATTATTATTTGTATTACATTTTCTTCAAGTTTGTAGAGCACTGAAAAATATCGCTTAGTCGAGAATAAAATAAAGTTACAATGCAACTTTCATTGAAAATCAAAACAAAACGCAGACACTGTAATATCAACGATACCTATAGCAACATTGCAGAATAGCATCATAATGCAGTCAGTTGCCACTTTGCCAGCGAACGACGAGGGGTAGAAACTGCGAAAGAAACTGCAACCAATCAATCTGCATTTACAATCATGTAGAGCATCGATCTCTTTGGATGCTACGGCGAATGATGATTGATACTTGCTTCCAGTAATAGAACTTCCAATACTACAATTAGGGAAAATTACGTCTTCAAAATTAGGTACTGCGCACCGAAGCTAAAAACTCATTGCAGCATCGAATAATGTCTTTTAGGCATTGACTTACTTTTTAGGTATATATGTGGGTGCTTTCTGTCAGTGGGTACTTATCGGGTTAGTTTTCTCTACACAATTTTGGTGGGAATTTTATTATTTCAATATTCTAGAATATTATCATGAAGTACTATTTATTATTCGAGTGTAGTATCACGAAATATTATTTAAACTTAAATAATAAAATTGCCACCGAAATTAGGCAGAGAAAACTTACCTGATAATTACCCGAGTTTGATTCCAAAAATTGAACCCGTGGTACGAGTGACTATTGTCATACAATTAATGATTAGAAAGAGTGATTTGCCAATCATTAACCACGACCATGGTGGCTCATCGGATAAACAATCTGGGCGTTGCATATGAAGATTCCGGCTTACGTACCAATTTAGAAAACCATTCTTTCGAAATTGAATATTCGTGATATGGGTAGCGCCGTACCGTCATCACTGTTTACTCTGGTACTTAGAGTCGTAGTACAAGTTCTGGTACTCTTAGACTACTATATTATAGTAACATTAGTTTAATAATAATAATTTTACTTAAACCTCTCAAAAACACACATAAGGTAAAGCTAGGCTTAAACTGTGTTATGTAAGTGTGCGTACAGACCTGGCGAATGCATCGCGATTGCACTGCTTGTACGCTGTACGCGTACAATAAGTACGCCTCTATAATCAAACATATCTCACAGAAGGGTTACAACATGGCGTGCAAGCGGCACGCGGACAAATCGCACTACGAAATGCACGTGCGCAGCTCGCGAGCCTTTTGCAAACAGGCGTATTCACCAGATTTGTATGCACCCTAACGATAAAGTCACATGTAGGACATGAAACTATTTTTTCGAAACTAAATCACGTATATTTGTTTTTTCAAACAAACCAACGTTTCGGGCCCTTTACCCGGATGACGGGCTGAAAAGATAAAGTTTACCATATACGCGATTTAGATCCAAAAAAATTTTTTTTTTTTCCTACATGTAACACTTACGAAAACCTAAGTACTTGATAAATAAAGTCTCATGATTAAGACCAGGTCCCAATGGTACATACAACTCTCAACAAGAAATTTTAATTTCTATTTGAATTTGACACATGTGAAGTTCTGTAGCGAGATGCATAGACAATATCGTCAAAGTCACGGGCTGTAGATGAGTGAAACTAGTGCAAAGTCGTGGTGGATTGCATAAACTACGGAAGGCCTATATCTAGGAGTATATGACATCGGGCTGAGAATTATGATGATGTTGATGGTGAATTTTACATTAGTAATTCGAATTTGTGAAATTCAATAATGGTTTTCCAGATTAACAACCTGATTCTTCTTGAAACTCGTGTTGACTTTCCAGCTGAATGGTTAAGGGAAAGGTAATTTGTGTAATTGCCTTCATAATTATTATAGAATATTATGTATATTTTTACACTTATAAATGTGAGTGATTTATGTAAGTTTTTTTATTTCACAGGGTTTGTCAAGACAACTACAAGCCTCAGTGTTGCTCCACATAAAAGGTTAAGATTGTTTTTGTCGGCATTTGTAGCACGCATTAAGTAATCATTGACCTAATAGTTATGACCATTTACGGGTTTACCTGAATCAGGTCAGCAACAAAAAAAGTCATTCATTCAGTCAGTGATAATTATTCACCATCAAAACAGTTCTGTCATGGTACACAGATCGCCAATCGAATTGTCACTGAGGAATACTTCAGAAAAGTCTACATAGTCATGATATTCATATATTGTGAGCGAGAGAAATCCAATAGAATTTCTTTTTATAAGTATTCATTTAAATATTTTATTCATAAGAGTATGGTACGCCTATAAATCTCTAAAAACAAGTTACATTGTTAAGGTTATTTTAATTAAAATTAATAGCAATGATGGCTTTGTGTAAGAGCACGTAACTTAGGTTTGGGATTCTAAACTCAGTACGGTCCGGTAATTTACTGCATAATTTATAATTACGCCGCTCGAAGGTTTGTTCGAACCTGTGCTTACTTGTACACACCAAAACTTTATTTTTGTTTATATTAATAAACGTTTATTCAATTCTTATTAACTTTCAATTGGACTCATTAACACCGACCGAGGCGCGCTATTCCCATTTACCTTTCTCGCCTTACCCTTTCAAAATCTATCGTAACTCGGTAATTTTCAGCGGGCAATGCATTAATTTTGGGCGCATGAAAATAGGATATTAAAGTTTTTTACTGGCCACCGTGTACAGGAGCGGGAATTCAGCTTGATTACACAAACGACACATGTTAAACCTCTAGAAGCAGTGATGGGACACGATGAGTGAAATCGACTGACCTATGACTTACTGAAATCAATGTTATAATACCATGGTAATAACTAAAATCAACTTTTTTTATGATACCAAGAAACGGAATGAACAAGTGTAATTTAACCATCACTCTTATACCCTTCAAAACCGGAACGCACTAATGCTCACATTACTGCTTGGTGGCAAAAATAGGTAAGGTGGCAGTACTTCCCTGAACGAACTCTCGCACAATGAGCTCTACTGCTGCAAAAATCAGCTCGTGTAATTCATTAATATGTTCTACGAATTGACGAAAAGACGTGATGTTTATTTTTTTTGTTGTTTAACTTTTGTAGAGGTAAACGTTAGATTAAAAAAAACACTAAAATACATAATTTAACCAGAAATAACACAAAGTATCTCAAAACACGTCACGCTTTAAAAATTACTGCCAAACCATTTCTCGATTGGATGAGTTGATCGATTTTCGATGTGTCTTAACACAAACTTTTTTCAATCGGACGTAACTTTTGTGATATTTGAAAAGTATAATGTGTAGGACGCATCTATAGGACGTCATACCAATGAAGCTAAATTTTATGAATTATATTATTTACTATTTTGTATGATGGGCCTAAGAAAGTTCTACACGACGAGAGACAGTTTTCAATTGTTTTGCGTTTTGTTGAAATAAATAGGCTAGTAAATATGGTAGCTGTATTTTGGATTAATTAAATATTATAAAAAGGCGTAGATTATTATGATAGAAGATCTTTAATTACCAATACCGTAAATTAGAACCGTAATCAACGACACGGATGTGATAGTCGCCATGGAAAATCGGTCGGTAGGCAGAGCTATTAATTTTATACATGTCCGATTTGTGAAGCCCTTTCATCTTTGCAAATCACGTTATATTATACAAACTTCATTGTCACTTGCTGTTGTTACACTGTTGTGTATAAGTTTAAAAAAGGAGGAGGTTCTTAATTCGACTGTAGCGTTTTTTGTATGTATGTTACGCGATTACGCGATAATCTGCATTTGTGAAGCGATTTTGATGATTCGTATTTTGTTCGAATGAAGGTACCTCGCTAGTGGTCACATTTAAATTTGAAGAAAATATTCCACCTCTAAGAGCGGTCGGAGTCATCACCTAGTTTACTAGGGGATGACTCCGTTTCGCGCACTTTCCGGTAACCGATTTCAATAAAACTTGGTAATTCCACGAACTTTTGAGGTCGGTTTTTTTAGTACTCTGTACTGAGATTATCGTATAGTTAAACTTTTATTTCGGTGAAGATTTTCATAAGTATTTGAAGTCATATGTAGTCACTATAATAATCAGTCACCATCATTTCAGTGGGAAAACGTCCACTACTGGACATAGGCCTCTCCCAAAGATCGTTACGACTACAGCGAAGTCCCAAAACCTGTATCAGGTCAATGGCCCACCTTGTGAGTGGTCTGCTCACGCTATGTCTTCGAGCACGCGATCGCTTCACGAACTCTTTGGCCCCATCGGCTATCTGTTCTGCGAGCAATATGCCCTCCTAGTGCCACTTAAGTTTTGCAATTACTTTTTAACCGCCTCCGTGGCCGAATAGTCACCATGCTGTTCTGCCACGCAGAGGTCCCAGGTTCGACTCCTGGGCCGGGAAAAATATTTGTATGTCCTACATTTATTTCTCTAGTGAGTTCGAGTGTAATTTGTGGTTGTTCGTCCGCGTACAGGGTTTTCCTACTGCGGAGCTATGTGTGAGTGTTACAATTCTTTGGGGTATGTCGATGAGTCTGGTTGGTATCTGATACAATCTCGCAGTGAAACTCCGAATATAGCCCTTTTTATTGCCCTTTGGATGACCTTTAAGCCTTCTTATGAGATCCATAGGAAGCGACCAGGTCTCAGCGCCGTAAGTCATCAATATATACATATTTTGTATACATAAAGATGTATGCCCGGCAATGCAACTTATAATATGGTGCTGATCTACATATAAATGAATATATAGTTGAGATATTTACAAAGTTTGTAAGCTTTAAGTTACATAGAACCTATGATTCCAAAGGTCACAATATTGTGTACATACTTGTAGCTTTGCCCACCGACAACTGTACTTTGTTAGTTTAGGACCCTTTAGCTAAGTATCTCTTAAGATAATTGAAATTATAGATATAGCTAAATTAGTTAAATGTAGCCTAAATACTAATACTTACGACGTAGGATTTATTAGTAAATATATGAAGTGTTGAATAAATACATGTGTAACAAATCTGACGACATAGCTGGTATGTATAATATAGAATACAACCAACCAACTTTTGCAAAGAATGAATGGAATATTCTTAAATGCTCTTTAAAAAATACACCGTTTCAATCCGTTTTAAACAAAAAGTAAACAAACAAGTCACTGACGCGTCCATAGACGTAATTGTAATGCCAACTACAAATCGATTAATTAATTGAATGAATCGATTTGTTCAATTGAGTCATACTAGCAGCTTTCCTAACATAACTTATACAAGCATATTTAAAATTTCCGAAATCTTAATTTTAAATCATCCTTCAAATCCGTACACTTAGATACTCGTTCGATTGCGATTGAAATATTCGATTTACTAATCCACTACAAAAACTTGAAAATTGGATGAACCGAATGCTTTTTTTCACACAGCACTATGCAACCATGGACAAGTCATAGTTATATAGTTGAAAAATAACCTCACTTTTGGACTACCATTTTTCAAATACGATTTTAAGATGCTGTTCATATGAATATTGTTAGGAAAAGTGATGAGATTTCATGTCGAAATCTTCGAAAAATACGTGAAAATGTTACTTACTAGATTTATTGAGTGATTACTTTTGAATATTAACCAAACAGTTTTGTTTAATTTCTTGTTCAAAATAGATTGGAACACTTTTTTTGATTGGAACAGACTTTACGTAGATATTTCTAACTTCAAGTCACAACAAAATATTTGGCTCCCACTTTTTTTTGTAGCAATCTGAAATAGAGTTGAAACTTATTGTTACAACCTGAATAAGAACAACTGTTTCTATACCAGGATAACAGCACATTTAAGGTCGGTTTTAATAAGTTTTAAAATTACACAACTTAAAATATAATGTCAAAAAATGTTACACATGGCCCCGTAGCATCCCGCCGCGATTAAACTATTATATACATTTAGCAATCAAATTCAAGTGATAATAATAATAATAACGCACACAATCAACATAGCCCCGCACTAGGGAAACCCTGTGTCGCGGGTGCCATGGACACACACATAGACAACCACAAATTACAACCAAACTCACGAGAGAAATAAATGTAGGCCATACAAATATTTCTCCCGGCCCGGGAATCGAACCTGCGATTTCTGCGTGGCAGTCCGGCATGGTAACCGTTCGGCCACGGAGGCAGTTTCAATTCGTAAAACCGCTATTCTTAAATTTTGTCATAATAACGAACATGGCGAGCACTGTGAAGTCACATTTTTTTTGCACCGAGCGCGCTGCGACCAATGGCCAATATCGCAGTGCCAATAATGGCGGCAAGGTCATAGTTAATTTTTAAATATTTTGACATTTCTGCATCGTAATTTTATCAACGCAAAAATTAAGCGCGGCAAACGAAATAAACTGAAATAATAAAAAGAAACAGGTTTTTAAATATTAATCATTGGAAAAGGTGAAGAGAACATTTTTAATACAGTTCTATGTATGAGAATAGTTTAAAATACGTAAATAATAATTAACGTTACGTAATATTATGTAGTTCATGTTTTATTATTATGTTCCAGCGAAAATGTCGGGAGGGTAAGAAGAATAATTTCTTAGAATATTATAAAATACGCAGAAACGCATTTTCTCCGCAAAAAAACACGTTTTACACAAATACTTTATATTTGGCTTCTGAAAATTTTGAAAGCGTTTAAGTTTTCCGTCTTTTATTATACCGATTCAGTATTCGCAATAAAAAAAATTGTAATAATGGCAACATAGCTTTATCGACCACGATAAATATATGTCACGGGGAGGTTTATCACATATTATAGCTATACATATATCGCTGTAGTTTAGTCCGTGGAAGTGCATGTGAGTGAATGCATAATATACCTTCAATATTTGTATGCCCACAGAAATCTAAATGTGTATGCCTAATGTAATAATAATAATAATAACGCACACACTCAACATAGCCCCGCACTAGGGAAGAACCCTGTGTTGCGGGTGCCATGGACACGTACATAGACAACCACAAATTACACCCAAACTCACGAGAGAGAAAAAATCAGGCCATACAAATATTTATTCCGACCCGGGAATCGAACCGTTCGGCCACGGGGGCAGTTTAATTAAACTCGATAATTATCGATCGAGCTATGTATGCAACGGCACAAATTTTTAAACCTGTTGTCGAATTTTTATATACTACCAAAAAATACTGGTATGATATTGTGGATATGCACATTGTCACTATTATTGTACAGGTTTATTTATAAAATACTAAAAACCTCGTAGAAGTAAATTACTAATATCTTAAATAACTACATTTGTTCTATTATTTTTTACGAAACGCAATAAATTTACCAATGATACTTTTATGTCATAATGTGTAACCGGTGTCAAAATACAACATCGTCAAACAAAAATAAAATTGAAAGAAATTAGTCTACACTATAGAATTCATTATCCAAAAAACGAGTTTCATTGGGTATAGGACATTTTTAGTTAGTTGCTTATAACACTTTTCAGGTTTGTAGAAGATTTAACTAATGTTAATAAAAATGTGAGTAGAATTGATGAAAACCTGTGGACAGCGAAGCAGGATATTTAATTTATCAATATATATTTTATGATATTCCAATTGAAATAAGGTATACATTTCAATGTCAGTCTCAGAACTTTGCAATTTATACCTTATGCCAATCGTAATAAAATAAAATATATATTGATAAATTTAATGTCCTCTGCCTTCCCGTCTGCCGGTGTGCGCTGGCCCTAAGGGAGTCAGCACACTTAATAGACACCGAGAGTCCTTAAGACGACGGTTCACATCACTGTTCTAAATAATAAGATATTAAAAATCAGACGTTAGGTACTTGTTACTTTTTGCTTATCATTGAATTCTAATTATGAGTCATAACTTGTTACGACCTTCAAAGGCTACGAGTGACCATCCAACTGTCACTACGCGTGCATTGTGGAAACGGAAAAACTCCCAACCATCTGGTTTCATCATACCTCAAGAGCAACTACCACCAGGTTGCGATCTGTGGCGGCCCGTGTGGAAGTCCTTAAATCGTCTTCGCACTCAGGTAGGATGCAGAGACACGATGTAAATGGGGTTTCAGGGATACTAGTCAAACCCAATGTGACTACGGTACCACAACACAGTCCATGCAGCACTTACTGTCCTAATACCTATACGAGGGAAGATTTCTACGCGGCTATGGACAGCGCAGTCAAGGTCGCAACGTACTATTCAGGGTCAATATAATAGTCCTAAAATAAAAGAAGTATCGACACAATAAGAAGAACGACCTATAATAGCAGTGGCTTTAAAGTATCAGTGAGTACTATAGCGTAGGCCGAATAGGATAAATTATTATTTTATATATAGAACAGTGTATGATAAATATGAAGAAAATAGAATAAATAAAATAAGAAGGTGGTTTGTATTTAGAAGTAGATTAAAAAATGGTTATTGTCAAAGGAAGATCCGGGTTCTTGACGAATCTTCTAGCTGAATGCTCACGGTGAATCTTTATTATGATTATATTCCTTGTTTAAGTATTAATAGTACCTCTCACTGCGCCATAACAAAGGCTACGCTCCCACAGTACCAAGCTGTCAGGAGCAATAAGCGTTGAAATATCTGGTTGCAACATCGGCTATTAAGTGATGTTGATCTCTTGCTGCCGAGCAACTAAAACATCGATCGTTACCCCACTTCCTGCAGAAATTGACAGGAAATAAGCAAGTGGCTCTGTACTAAAACTCAGGGAACGGTGTACAACGGTTCTTATTTCCTTTATTTAAAGTTGAGCAGTTGAAGCACTGATAAAAATACTAACTCTATCTACTGCTACTATAAGCTCTTATTTTTGCTTATTAGCGGTACCTTTTTTTAGTATTTCGCCAGTGTCAAGTTTGTAAAAATAATGTTCGCTATAATGATACAAATTAAGGCGAACGTCTCCAATATCAAGTTTAGAAGGTTTAGATGTTGTTTAGATGAGACTCTATACAACTCTCTATATGTGGGTAAAAATTCAAAACGTCATTGCAAGAAGCTGTCAAATAGTACAGGAAGTTAGACGGAGCTATAAATGATTCAACAATACAATAAAATCATAACTTATATTAACTTTTATGCCATTATGTAAAAATTATAAATTTTATTTATTAATTTATTTTTACTGAAACCAACAGCGTTTACAATATCATAAACATCCAAAGTAAAGCTTCAAATAGTAAAGCCAATAACAGGTCTTCTAGAATAAAATTTAGTTTATAATACAACACCCCAAAAGGATCAGCCAGTATTTAATGCTTGGAATCTTCGCGAAAAAGTGTGTGTTTGTATGTGTGTGTGAGAGAGTCAGAGAAATAATGTGTCTGTGTGTATACATATAATTGTATACCGAAACACCGCAATATTAATACCAAAAGTGGGAAAAGTAATACAAGCTGGTGCTTGTATTACTTTTCCGAAGTAAGTTTGTAATGGTGGTCCATTACAGACTTTTTAAGTCGTTAAATATCATCTACCATGTAATTTCAACACAATTACATCTTCTTAACGTTTCGTACTATTTTCACCCAAAGCACAAAATACATTTCAAATATCCCTAATAAAACTTCAATGACCGCAAAACGGATTCCTTCTACCAAGCGACCATAAGCGTCGGGCTTTAAATTATCTCTCAAATTGCTTCGGCGATCTTTGCCTACTGAATAACCTAGGCGAGACATCGATCGCTGGCCCACTTCTAAGTGAAAATAAACAAGGTAAGAAGCTAAGTGTTTTAGACGATATCACTTTACAGGTAAACGTTTATGGTGTATTAATATTGAAATTTAAAAGTTGTGTTAATGTAGATAGATTAATAATAATACTACAAAAAACACACGTACCTACGAAAAGAAACAAGGAAAGACAAAATAGTACTTTAGTAATTATAACCTTTTTATAAAACAAACCCGACCTCATAAGTTTATGGAACTACATTTTTTTGGCAAATTTTATTGATATCGGTTAGCGGAAAGTAGGTGATATCGAAACCGGATTGATTCTCTAATTTGCCATCCTTAGAGATGGAATATTTCCTTCGAAATTTATAGGATCTGCTAAGGACCACTTTCGAACAAAAAAGAATCATCGATCGATCGGTTCACAAATATTGGAGTAATCGCGTAGTTATTCAATGTTCAAGGTTCGGCCGAGTCGAACAATCTACAACCCCTGAATTCTCAGGGGTTGCAGATTGTAGCCTCGTAGAGAAGCGAAACACGAGTCGAGTATGTTTTGGTGGAGGTGTTTGTGATGTTAGTCGCCTATTTGTTATCAACTGTATGCGGAGAGAGGATGGGAAAGTGATGTATATTAAAAAAAATTTCATCGATGCTTTGAAGTATTAAAATAAACTTATTCACTTTTTTAAAAGATGCATTAATTACTGTAATCATTTAAACGATTTTTTTCATTCTTATAAATTACTATAAAAAATTGGTACGATTCGGCTGATTTTTTTTTTATAAAATATATAAGTGCACTGTAACGTTCTATTTTAACGTTATATCTAAATCTAATCTTAATCTAATATTAACTATTTACAAAATGCTTATATCTAAGTAATATACACATATTTACAACATATAACTAAATCTTAATCGATTGAACTTAACTAAGTTTGAATGGTTATTTTTATGCGTTAATAGACGGTACATATTTCGCGGAATGTGCGTTGGGTGTTACGTCGAGTCTTTTCGTCACCCATCCCGCAAAGCTTAAAAACAAAGGTTTTCAACCAGTGCGTCCTACCAGTTCTAACGTACGGAGCTGAGTCGTGGACACTCACGATACGGCTAGTCCACCAGTTTAAAGTCGCTCAGCGAGCTATGGAACGAGCTATGCTCGGAGTTTCTCTGAAAGATAGACTCCGTAATGAGGTTATCAGACAGAGAACCAAAGTGATCGACATAGCTCTTCGGATAAGCAAGCTGAAGTGGCAGTGGGCTGGACATATCTGCCGAAGAACCGACAACCGCTGGGGTAAACGAGTTCTTGAGTGGAGACCACGACTTGGCAAACGTAGTGTGGGACGCCCTCCAGCCAGATGGAGTGACGATCTGCGGAAGATTGCTGGCAGGAAATGGATGCGTCAAGCCGAGAACAGGGCGAAATGGCGTGCATTAGGGGAGGCCTATGTCCAGCAGTGGACTGCAATAGGCTGAGATGATTGTGTTGGGTGAGATGCGCGGGCGCAGATGGCGCCGCCGCCAGGCGTGTGGCCATAATCCTGGCTCCCTCGACAGGCGCGACCGAACTTTGCTTACTTTGTCACTCACTTAGAGATTTTGGAATTCATTGTCGGTTTCGTGTCGTCCTTACTGGGTCTTGAACACTTATTATTTCTACAAAGTGTAAAAATTTTAAAGGATGGTTATCTACCTATTGAATTTAGTGTTATCCCCATACTGGGTAAGTTGTGCAAGTGCTTTTATTAGGCTATGTGTGATTCTTTTCCGTCCGTGTTTTTTTGTTGATGTTTTACTTAAGATGATTATATTACATGCATTAAGTACGACAAATTTATAACTATAAGAGTTTGTCAGAACTATGAACATAAAGTAGACAAAAGTAATTAATTAGGAACGCTATAGCTAGCAGTTAGCCTTGTAACCGTGTCTGCTTTCTCATAACTGTCACTCCAGCCCAGTATAATTCACAATGCATAGAACCCCATGTACATACTAGCTAATACTTTTTCACCGGCTTCTCTTGCGGTTTAGTCATTTTCACAAAACTTATAGCAGTACCAGGCGTCTATCGTACTGATAATAATTTTAGTACTTGGCCTCTTCAGGAACTACGCTGGGGTTAAATTAACCCTGTCCGTACTGTTCTCTGCCTATTGAGCGGTTGGGACTTAACCCAATGGACAGCACTCTACCCTACTACGGCCAGCTGACGAGCGGGGACATACCGGGTTGAGGATCGGACGGAACAAGCAGTACACAGGGGAGTGCAGCTACAGAGCGTTCGCTAATTTCCAGCCTCTAAACCACTCACGACCTTGGTTATAATCTTTAAAAAAAAAAGAAAAGAAACTTTTGGCTACCTTTTTCTTATTTATTTATTATTTTCTGGTTTAACCAAAATAATTAATAACTTAGTTTAAATTTCTTAATTTGTCGTTTTTATTTAATTCAACACAATTTTTGTTTAACGCAACGTGCATCCATCTGTTACCCGCCGCCCTTATCAGGTCATCTGTCCATTTAGTAGGGGGCCGTCCCACTGAACGCCTTCCGGTTCGTGGTCTCCATTCGAGAACCTTTCTGCCCCAACGGCCGTCAGTTCTATGAGCTATGTGTAATGCCCACTGCCACTTCAACTTGCTAATCCTTTGAGCTATGTCGGTGACTTTGGGTACGGATCACTTCATTTCTGATTCGATCACGTAGAGAAATACCGAGCAATGCTCGCTCCATGGCTCGTTGAGTGACTTTGAGCTTTTTTATGAGGCCCATAGTAAGTGACCACGTCTCAGAGCTGTTGGTCATCTCTGGTAACACGCCAAATAGGTAAGATGGCAATACTTCCCTGACCGAACTCTTTCACAAGGAGCTCTAGATACTGCTACTAGTTAGATACAAGAAAAAAAAACAATTATAACACAGATAAAAGTTTCTAAATAAGAGCCAACGCAAACCAGCTGGCGGCGGAGGAGAGCAACGGAGAGGATTTAATTATGAGATGCTTACTCCGAAATCGGTTTCTGAAACCGCTTTTGGAGTAAGCATTGAAATTTATACTTTACTTCAATTGAAATAAGCATAAAATAAACATTGATAAAAATATCCTCTGCCTGCCCATCCGGTTTCCGATGGCCCACTCTCCTCTTCTGACGTCGGGGGTTAAAAAAGATGATTCTGTAATTTGGATTAGCTAGTACAAATGTTTCTTTTTAGTCTGATTTCGTACACATTTCGCTAATAGATGTTGAACATCGTCTGTTTTATCGCATACAATACTAAATTGATGGTATCACAAATATTATTATTATTAGGCGCCTATTATTTATCCGCTCGCCAAATGGATTTCTGATTAGTTATCTGTCCTTAATCTCGTCTAGGCATTTTGCCGAAAGCAATTATTGTCCGACCTGCCCTTGGATGGTTATTACTGGCTATAAATACAAAGAAGACCAAATAATAAAACGTTTTTATGACAGCAAAGTGTCTCAGAAATGAGAGCTTTTCAGTCCATTTTGGTCTTCTGAGATATCCAGCTATTATCAAATATTTCGACGACTTTCATACAAAATAACGTAAATAATATTAAGGACCCAACACTCTCGCACCGGCATGAGAGTACAGGAAGGCAACATAACGTCTCAAAGGCTTGAGTACCGTTCAGTGCCAAATAGCTTGCTAGTACTAGGAAGCTACGATCTTATAAAATACACGGATGCCTTTATACTATTGTAATGAACAAAACGATAACGTGTTTTAGAGCACAAATAAAGCCATCTAGCGGTGTGCGATGGAACTAAATGGAGGAGTACTCATAATTACAGTTGCTACAAGTTTTGAATATGCTTTGTGGAAAGCACTTACGAGGGAGTTGAAATAAATAGCCATAATAACTGCCAAACACGAGGAAATTATCCATAAACTTTGATGAAGTTATTGTGACTAGACACACAATTAACAGTGTACACTAGAGTAGTAGCACTGTAGTAACATCTTCTATTCATTCTCATATCTTTCATTATCATTAACCGCTTTATGATTACCAATTCGAAAGTGACACGAATATCAACAGCAAATTGGCTTCCAAATATGAGATTGACTCAGCGCGGAAACTTGCACCCTCATGTTATAACAAAAGGTCTTTTGGACACGTTCGATGAACCTGTATTTTGCTTGAATCACACATTTTATATTAAGTATGTAACGGTAATAAGTACTGTGATTATCTTATGTAGACAGTTTATATTGATGATGATTGTAGAGTCGATACTCAAATGGAAGGTTCTATAAACATTGGCGAAGAGATCGCATAACACGATTCTCACTGGCTTACTTACCAATTCTCCAATGTAATAGTACCTACTCTTAGGTGTTAAATAGAAAACGTCTTGCATTGCAGAATTTGCTACATATCTTCCACGGATTACCTTCTACAAATATCCACTCTTATTGTTACAGATATACATATAAAAATATATATAACACTCAAGCGTGAAATCGCACCAATTTATAGTAAGCGTGCTAGAAAAAAGAAACCAAATTTGACAATTATTCGCGATACAAATAAACATACGCGGCATATATACATTTCACGCCATTTTCCCATCGGGTTAGATAGAGACAATCAGTCTTCACTTCATCAACGCATCGGTGCTTTAATACATCCTCGTCGGTTAAAGGTACTCTTGACTTGGCCTGGTACTTTGCCTTGATCGGCCCTTACCAACGTGCCCACTCACTCTCGCCTAATTGACGAACAGATTTCTGTTTCGTCAGTCTTCTTTAATTCAGCATAGCAAAAAAAATGAAGTAAAAAGATCGAGTAAAATCCTCAATCCGCATAAGGCTAGATTTCAGGTCTATACTCTCAGATTTCAGGTCTATACTCTCTTTTGTCAGAAGAGATCGTTGCCTGGCCCATGTACATGGACATGTAGCCACAAAAATTTTTGTAAATAAATATTTACCTGTAAAGATTTTAAGACTTTCTCGGTCATTTATTACATGATTACCTCTAGTTAGAGATAGAATCGTCAGAACCTATTATCAGCACAATAAAATAGGCTAGAATTCGCGATAATAGGCGTTATTTATCTATAAATTGTACAGCCAAGTTTACATAAAACTCCATTTTCTTACGATTTATTAGAATTATTTGACGAATTTGTTAAATAACTACTTTATAATAAACCGTAACGTAAGCGTCACGACCTTTTAGGTCCCATTTCTTACTCCTCCTCGTCCTCAGATGGGGACAACACAAAGGTAGATAATGGATTATCACTAGTTACAGGGTTCTTATTGCGACATGGCTTCATTTTATTTTCCCGATATTTCGGAATGACTATACGCTTCATGATCACAAGTTGACTCAAGAAGGTCAATTAGAGAGGTAAGGAATGGGATCTAAGAGGTTGTGACAAATAAGGTTTACTATAAAAGACTATTTTAATAAATTAAAAAAATAATTCCAATAAACAGCAAGATAATAAAATTTTATTGAAATCTAGCCCGTTATAACAAATTATATAGATATTATAGCAGACAACTCGACCGAAGATAAATTCAATTATAACAGTGTACTTTCTGTAATTAAATAGACACAAAGGCTGATTTGTCGGTAAGATTATTATTATTAGTAGTACATCTAGTAGCAGTAGAGCTCCTTATAAAATAATTCGTCCATGGAAGTACTGCCTCCTTACCTATTTCTGCCGCCAAACAGTGAACATGTGAGCATTACTGCGTTCCTGTTTTGAAGCGTAAGTGTTAGTGAAATTACAGGTATATGAGACTTGCACACTGTTGTCTCAGGTTGACGGCCGCAGACCTCAAATTATTGCGATTTAAGACTCTGTGTGGCACTGGAACTGTTATGGACAGGCGTGTCGCTTATAACCAGACGCTTGACTTGCTCATCTCACCGCTTAGGGTGATAAAAAAGATTGGCTCATGGCAGATCTAGAAAAAATAGTAGTTAAAAAACAGTAGACAATGTCATTCAAGGTCATTGGGTAGTTTTTATAAGACAGAATTTACTTAATTTTCTTTTGAATTCAACTGATAGACCTAAAAACATATGCCTTTGTAAGTATCTATTTTTTTCGCGCGCTTTTCACATTGTACTTAGATGGGTATTAAGAGCTTAAGTTGTATAATCAACATAATGACTGGCTAATGCATGGTCGGATCTTTTAGTTACTGCCTGTATATTTACTATATGAAACTACTAGAGCAGTTCTATTCATTCTGATTCAATCATAATTTGTGAATCCGTGCATCTTCCCAGAATTCAACAATTTTTTTTATTTGCGCCATTCCAGATATAGAATTCTCAGTCACGGTTATGTAAAGTTACTTGAGACTAAGAGCATTAAGCTGATAAATAAAATTAAAGAAGTTAATAACATAATGGTATCGGTATCTAATCTAACGATTCTTAAAATTCCTACCACGATCTCTTTGCTCTCCAAGTGGTAATTCAACAGAATCAAATTAACGTGTCAGCTCGCTCGTTTTTCTTCGGAAACTTGTGTTTTAGCTTCCAGATAACTTTGTTAATTAAATTTTGCATTTTTTCCTCCAAGACGCTCTGTCGGCTCCACCTGAGTTGGATTAAACTTTATCATGAACTGCATGAAACAGTATTTTTATAAAAAAACTCGATAAAAAATCGCCGAATTTTGCTTGGTTATTTATTCTAAATAGGGGATAATGACGAGTATTAACTACGTTTACTCCGGTCCGTTTACTACACGAAGAAAAAATAGAGGTCCTGCACTATGATTTTTTAATCCCACAATTTATTTATGTTGTGTGTGCATAAAAGGTTAAAAACTAAACAGGGCAGCAGAAAAAGTTATTGATTTGAAGTTTATTTTTCGAAAATGTACTTTGAATGATTACCAATTTGCAGCTTTCCAACGTTTTCTTAAACAATTCCCCCAAAGAGAGTACCTCCAAAGCTCTGTCAAGTATCGATCTTAAACCTGTAACCAGAGCCTATAAAATGAGGCTGCAAGTAAATTGGTGTGTAAAATCAGGGGAACGACTTTGCCGTAATAGGGTTATGCAGAGACGGGTAGTTCCCGAAATAGAGTCGTGTTAAGGAAGGGTTAATAAGAGGAGATGTTGTTAATTTCACTCAGTTACAACAGAATGTTGTAATGCAGTAAGAGTTCTCTAAACCATCACGCGTCCTAGAAACACACGGTGTCCGTAACGATTTACGACCAGCAGCATCAGCGTTTCTTTACTGCGACTACCATCTCCTCCATGAAACGTTTACGGCAATTGATAAAAAGCTCAAGGCTGACGAGTTACTTCTTGATAGGTACAAGAATTTGAATTTGTATTAGGCTTTGATGCGTGTGCGGTAGACGTGGAGAAATATATTGCACAATATTTAAACATTTGCCTTTTAGAAATAAAATATTCTCTCTTACTGTAAAATAAGCTCACAGTCCTGCCGTATTTATTGCGGAACACGAGAAATAACATTATATTGAAATATCATTAATAACAATCGAATGAAACTGACTTTTCCGTAGATAAACGTAGTAAAAGATGGAAATTTGATTACGACCTATTATTAATACCGGTATCTTCTATTTTCATTATCAATTAAAAAACAAGATGGATTTGAATTTATTAATGTCGAAAAACCGATTTTCGTGTGGTCGAAATGCGTCAAAACGTTTATTTTCGGTGTCACTTCACCTTAAAGACGAATGATTTGCCTAATATAGCGCAATATGCTATATGTTTATTGTTCTCGGACGATTTTGAGTTGTATGCATCGTTGCAACGGTGAACAATGTCGAAGATTGTAAGTGCCAACAAGGAAACATTGTCAGGATTATGGAATTGAGCTGCGGTAATGAATGAATAAATGAATGAAATATTGTACTGTTTTTTTTTATAACGCTCACACTCATAGCCCCGCACTAGAAAAACCCTGTATCGGGGGGCCATGGACACACGCATAAACAACCACGAATTACACCCAAACTCACGAGAGAATAAATGTATGCCATACAAATATTTCTCCCGGGAATCGAACCCGAGACCTCTGCGTGGCAGCCCAGCATGGTAACCGTTCGGTACGTGGCCGAACGTAGGCAGTACCTACAAAATACAGAGATACTAATCGTTCGTTGCGTGATCAGGGCCCCACGTCTGCTGCTTCCGTGGCCGAACGGTTACCATGCTGGACTGTCACGCAGAGGTCCTGGCCGGGCCAGAAGAAATATTTGTATAGCCTACATTTATTTCTCTCGTGAATTTGGGTGTAATTTGTGGTTTTATATGACACTCGCGATACAGCGTTTCCCCAGTGCGGGGCTCTGAGTGTGTGCATTGCGTCATCAAAAAAAATATTGAAAGTATTGCTACGATTAAATTACAATTATGTCAGTATCTGTTATTCTGCTGAAATCTAATTGCATTAGCAGTTGAGTCTCAATAGAGAGTCAGAGGAATGACAGTGATGGATTTCATTCTTTCAATCACTAACGATCGATGTTGCCTTACAGAAACTACCATGGCTTTTACTTAATAATGTATTTTTTGTGTCAAATAATTAGTCGACTACGGCGTCGATTCGCCATTGAATTGAAATGAATTGCAATGGCAGCTGAATAGCAGCTGGATGACTAACCTTTGACAAGTCACTACCTTTAACTTTTAGCAGAATACCAAACGTACGAAATCCTGCAATTGACACTCTATCTATAAGACTTCTGGCCCAGGAGTTTACTAAGCTCAAGTTCTATCTTTTGATAAATACATTACGAAACTTTTGAATACAACGAAATATGATTTAGAATTTATCCAGCGTGACAAGAAAAGGTACCAAAAAACTTTTATCAATGTTCGTGATATCAGCACAAGGAGACAGTTCTTAAATATTCCGTAACATGTTAAAAACTGGCCTAAATCGAACTCCTGGTCCTCTAATACAAGTTACTGAGTAGATAATTTACTACTAATACAATGAGCTACGGTACACTGCCAGTAACGTCGCGTTGAGTTTCAGAAGCCTTACAAAATTACCCTGCGGTGAACAGAAGAGCAAACTACTAAACCTAATTAAAAAGAAAAAATCAGCGGTAAAGAGATTTTTCTGTCACTTAGCCTATTCTTTTCAGAAGGGTAGTGGTGAATGAAGAAACAAAACAACCAAGTACAAATTATGAATAAAAAGGAAGTTGAACGTTTTGTTGAAATAATTTAAAATCCTTTTGCTTTAACAAACTGAAATGCTGATTTACAGCGTTATATTTCATTACCCAAAACTTCTAAACAACCAATTTTGATTCTGCGACTTTCGCAAATTCATATAATAATAATAACGCCCACACACTCATAACCCCGCACTAGCGAAACCCTGGACATATTACTCACACATAGCCCCGCAGTAGGAAAATCCTGTACGCGGACGAACAACCACAAATTACACCGAAACTCACGAGAGAAATAAATGTAGGCCATACCAATATTTCTCCCGGCACGGGAATCGAACCCGAGAGCTCTTGCGTGGCAGTCCAGTATGGTTACTGTTCGGCCACGGAGGCAGTTATATATTATATCACTTTGCAGCATATATATTATATCACTTTTAACATAACAATAACATAATAATAACAGATAACAATACCAATTGCCTGGTCTCAAACAAGGGAATAAATCCCTTTACTATAAGTACCAGAGCAACGGAATTCTCTCTGGGGCACTTACCAGAACACCCAGACCGGAAACAATTTAGAAAAGTTCATTTCCACCTAGAATCGATCCCACGACCTCTTCCAGTGCTTACAGTGCAAACCGTTAGGCCACTGAGTTCGTCGAAAATAAAATAAAGAGTACATAATGGAGCTAATGTTACGAGCAGAAGACAACTTAGGTCCGTATTTTTTAATGTCGCAGAACAAACATTGTTTCTTAAAAATGCTAGAAGTATAATACTTTTCTTTAAATTATAGAAATGCCTACATAACTTGCTCCTTTTTCTTGCGCATTAAATGATAAAAATACCACGTTAAAAGATTTCAAGTTAATTAAAAATAACCCAGTATTACAAGCAAGTTTAGGAAAACGATTTTAGAGCTGTTTTTATGAACAGTGTCTTGTATCTTAATTAATACGAGTAAATTAAAATATTTTTGTTAGAAAACCTGTCAAATATAGCGACTGATACTTTTTAATCCATCGTTTTTATAACGCACACACTCATAGCCCCGCAGCTAGGGAAACCCTGTATTGCAGGTACCATTGGACTCACACATAGACAACCACAAATTACACCCAAACTCACGAGAGAAATAAAAATGGACCATACAAATATTTCTCCCGGCCCGAAAATCAAACCCGGGACCGCTTCGTGGCAGTCCAGTATACTTTAAGCTCCAAAAATACATGCAGTACAAGTTTCATTAGTGAAGACAACGAAAACATTTTAATTTTTTATTAACTAAAGTTAGTTATAGTATACCATAACGTCAGGTTATTTGTATTCGATCTATCATACATAAAGGTTCTATATGATTACAATTTCATATCGAGCTCTCTCATAATAGTAACATTTTATCGGTCGTTTCATCGACCTATGGAACCACAGGACAAAGAAGGAAATCTTCGAAATAAACAAGCTTCGACCTTATAGCAAAATATAAGATGAATAGCTCAGTCTTTCGTTCTATAGTTCAAATACATATAGTTGTATTTGAACTATAGAACGAAAAACTCTGATGCATTCATGACGAGGTGGTAAGAAATGTGACGATGCGACCACTTCCGTCGTCAGCCCATCCTTTTCTCTGGTTCCTGACCACCTACTTTGAAATTTTGAATCGTTCTTAAATTCCTTTTTCTTCTTCATCACTTACTTTTCTTCCTTCTATCGCCACTCCCTACTAAATTTCCGAAGGGAGCTCACGTGCTCGACTTCACATAAAATTCTGACCAGTTAAAGCTAACCTAACTGCTTGTAAAGTATTATATTCGTAGTACCACTGAAAATCATGTAACCGAACTGCTTGTCAAGTATTATATTTCTAGAAATTACAGGCCCTTTTGGGGTAAGTTCCTTTTACCATAACCTGTATAAAATTTAAGTAGGGAGTGTTTTATATCATTGTACCTGTTTTTCTATCATTGTTTTGTTACAACCTTTACGCTTTTACTTTACCTGTTCTTTTCCCTTCCTGTAATCTTTCTTTATTTCTACAATAAAATTAATGTGGACCGAGCCTTTATTTAATTACACGAGACCTGCGTGACAGAAACATGACTCAGATTACGTCTAGCATGCATTTCGTAGCAGTAGAACTCCTTGTGAAGGAGTTCGTCCAGGGAAATACTGCCACCTTACCTATTTCTGCCGCCAAGCTGTAATGTGAGCATTACTGAGTTCCAATTTTGAAGGGTAAGGAGGCTGGTGAAATTACAGACACATGGGAATTGTCAACTTATGTCTCAGGGTGACGGGCGCAGAAGCAGTGCCTCTCGGATATTTGCTATTTAGAGCTCTGAGTGACACAGCAACTATCATTGACAGGCATGTCGCTTACCATCTAGCGCAAGACTTATTCATCCTTTTACTTAGTACCATATTTTTTTGCAGCAAAATCACTGCACATAAAGTTTTATAAATCAACAAATGTATTAAGTAACTTATAAAGCAATGTTCCGATATAAAAGCAATAAAGTATGTATATCAAAGCTTTGTTACACTTCGTCAAATATTGGTCCATAATAATGGGAAACAAGTTATAAAATGAAACAAAAAGCTATCAGCAAAAGTCGAACAAACAATCAAATACCTACGTTGCGTATTCCAAAACGGAAACGGGAATGATAGCTGTGCAAACATTTTATATCGATGTTATAGAATGTTAATTAAAAACAACAGACGTATTCGATGTCAAAACACACCGATTTTTGAATTGGTTTCAATGGAAGTTGACTTTCATTCAACAGTGTTTGCTGAAGATCAACTGTAACGGAGTAATCAATTATTTGGTGGATTAATCGACCTGTCGGCGAAACCAGTTTACGCTGTGAGCGATTTGAAGGGCCTTAAGCTGAAAATAGGATCCTTCTTGATTGAGCAAGTCGATTATAACCTTTTTAATGTTTCAGTTTTAGACTAATAAATCTTTCTGAAGGGATAAATTAGCTTTCACATGAAGTAAAAACCATTATAATGAAATATGTGGTTAAACTTAGAATTATTTGTAACTTTAACTATGACGAATGTTCCCAAAAATATTCATACAAGACTACAGAACACGAAATTAAACATTTAAGAGTAATTTTTTTTAATACTCATAGCAATAAATCACAAAGTTTTGGAAGCATTGACAAGTCCCATGAACCTGTGAATTCACCAGCACCTGTAACTACCCTTCAAAACTGGAACGCAGTAATGCTCACACTACTGCTTGGTGGCAGAAATAGGTAAGGTGTTAGTACTTCCCTGGACGAACCCTTTCACAAGGAGGTCTACTGCTCCAAAATGTATGTTAAAGTATGTGCATAATGTGCCACACCAATTACCCGGTCTCAAACTAGGGAATTCCCTAGAGAGCACCAGACCTACGGAATTCACTATCCGGGGCACTACCCAGACCATCCCAACTAGCACCAATTTAGAAAAGTACGTTTCCCAAATTGGACATCCAGCGTTTACAGTGCAAACCGTAGAGCCACAGTGGTCGTCGAGAGTAACCAAAACATTGTAATATGTCAGTCGCATTCACATCTTCAGAAATAAAGGTTCTTTTATCTTATGTCGACTAATTTCTTTCCCTTAATTCCGTATCTTGTAATCTTGTTCTCAAAGCCGTTTTACGATCTATCCCGTCAGTCATTCCGCAGTATCTGCGCGTACAAGATAAGGCTAATGCATCGGCCGTGTTTGTTTAATCCCCGTAGATTCACCCGTTCCCTCAGTCTTGGCCATAAAAATATATTACAATGTTAAATTCTGCACATTTTCGAAGGGGGAATAGACAATTTGTTCCGCAACACTAGTTAACAATAGCATGTGTAAAGTTAATTGTATTACGATTACTTGTGGAGCAAACAAAAGCACATGAATTTAAAATGTTATATGGCGTAAATATGTAACTAATCTTGCTGCTTTAAATAAAAAACTACCGTGAGACTCAGACGTATCGGTGTTCTGTAGAAAGGTCAAAACGGCTAATTCGAAAAATTTTTCAGGGGAGCATGTTTCGGCGTATAGTGACTGTTTTCAAATATTTATGTCCTGTTTTAAATTCAATTTCAAAGCTTAAACTTAATTAAAGCCAAAGTTGAATTTTAAAACAGGACGTAAATATTTTAAAACAGTTGTTATAACCGAAAAAATGCTTCCCTGAAAAATTTAATGGCGCTTTCGACGTTATATAAAACACCGACGATATTAACTAAACTTACGGATAACTCACGTGTTTAAGTCGAATCGTTGCTCAACATGTTTCGAATCAATACGTGGTCTTTAATCAGAAGATTCCGTGGCGGTGCACAAAAAAAATTCAACAAAGAAATAATCGACTTAAATACGCGAATTATCCATTACGTAAATATTTACTACGTATCAAATGTGCTCCAAAAGTTAAACCTGTTAAAGGCATTAACATACCAAACTTATTTCGACTTGTTCGTCCCGTCACTTAATGTTAAATAAAAAAAAAGAAAAACATATCGAATCAACATAAAGAAGAGAATATATATTATGTCTTAACGATAGAATGCCGACCAGTAGTAAGAAAGCGTTGAAGTATGAAAAATGATGTAGTGACCAGAGGGGGATGCATCAATGGTTTGATTTTTTTAATACTTATACTAAAGCGCAGGACACACCGCAAGCAAAACTAAACTAAATTAGCTTTAGCTCACGTAGCAGTGTTTTCATACATCTGTTCACACCGGGATCTAAGCTAACCGAGCTAAGATCGCATAGTTAGTTGCATACAGCTATGTAAGCTAACTTCGCTTAGTTTCGAGTTTTCGTGTGGCCTGCGCTTAAGCAAGGGAATGAAGATGTCGTGCACCTGGTGGTATGAGACACGCTGTCCATAACAGTTGCAGTGCCTTAAATCACAGAAATCTGAGAGCGCTACGTCCGTCACCCTGAGACATAAATTGACAAGTCCCATGTGCCTGTAATTTCACCAGCACCCTTCAAAACCAAAACGAAGTAATGCTTGGTGGCAAATATAGGTTAGGTGGCAGATACTTCACTAGATGAACTCTTTCACAGGGACCTCTACTATTACTAAAAGTCATGACTTTAGAGAAATAATGAATGTTGGTACATTGACGGCATACATTTATAGAGCGAATATGGATGGAGGCGTGAGGAAAGGTAAATCTCAACCAGCTTGGGGATATCCTTAAAAAACCGGGTTATAAGAATCACAAATAAAGGCGAAGGCATGATGACGCGTATGTAAGAAAATAGCTTAAGTACATTATGCATGCACTGTTGCTGAAACCCTACGACTACTATAGACAAGAAGCAAGTGACCTAACTTCAGCAATAAACTCGAAACTGTTTAGTAACAAATGAACTGGCCAAGTCAACATAAAGGAGATAGCCATTGAAATCGTATGGCATGTGCTAAAGGCTTACATACTAAACGAAACGCAGGCATGAGCGAAACCTCCTAGGAATGCGAGTTGTCACCTAGTGCTGGCATCGAATGTCACGTCCTTAGCACCTGGTTTGTGCCACCATTTCTGAATGAACCTTGACATGGTTGGACAATGCACATACAATTTTTTTGTTAATTGTACCGTAATGGAATAAGCTGCTCATGTTTTGTGTTTAAAGTTATAATATGTGCTTGTTTCATTCAATGTTTTTAGTGAGAACCTGTGACGGCTACTATGTTCCGTGTCACGTGTGTTCTGGTGCCGGACCCGCTGAAAATCAGTGTCGTAGCACTTTAAGAGAGACGGCGACGTGCTGAGTGGGTCACGGTTTCCTTGACAGCACAGCACACACGCTTTGTATTCTATATATGTATGAATTTAGTTCCAAATCCTTGTTGTTATTATTATTACCACCATTATCAGTATTATTACTATTATAATATGCATGTGTACTGTGTTGATAATTCAAGGAATAAATGATTTCTATTCTATTCTAAACAAGAAATTGAAGTTTTACGATTTATTCAACGAATGCTTAATTGCAATAGAAAATCAATGCAAGTAACCTATGACCAAGCATCAAAACGCCGTGGCGGTATGTTAGAAAGGTATTTGCTCTGCAATGAATAACTTCTCGAACACACACACATATATATGTATTAATGATACCACATTAATTCTTGCCTTAGTTGTCAGTGCCGTGGATTCGCTCACCTACACTAATCTCACCTTTAACTAAAACAAGAATTAATGTGCAAATACATAATTCCTAAAACAAGCTAACATATCAAGTATTCAAATGTTGTCTACCTTCCTAGAAACCAGAGGTACACTTGAAATGGTTAACAACGGTGTAAACGTAGTGTTGAATTTCGCAAATAATTCCGTGAGAGCCACTTCTCTTGCCAAACGGAAGGAATTTATTCTAGTGTTGTACTCGTATAGTATACATGTGACATAGCAAATCCATTTCATATTACAAAGATGCAAAATTGTAAACAAATCGATTTACAGCGTGCTCCAAATATCAATAAAGTCACCATGTATAACCTAACTACTAGTTGGGTAGTTTGCAGAAAGTAATTGCAATACCAGATAAAGATTGTCATATTATAGTAATGTCATATTTACTAACATATCGCACGGCTACCACAATAGGGTTATATCTCAAAATATGTGAAATTCGAGATTGTAGTGTTACTGAACGTAAAATTTGAACTCCACACTTCAATACAATCACCATTAGAATATTATGAGAAACAATTAATTAAAAGATGTCTACTTAACTCTAAATGAGACAAACTGTTTGTGATCTAGTCCTGGACAAAACAGTCCAACGCTACTGAGCCACAGACAGACATATAGATACCATAAATAAATGCCTCAACTCATAATTCCCCTGGTTTTACGTCGGGGATTAAAAACCTTTGTCACTCAGACCTTTAAAGCGCAAAGGTCTGGGTACTGCCACTGCGCCCGTCATCCTGAGACGCAAGTTGACAAGTCTCATGTGCCTTTAATTTCACCAATATGCAAAATATTTCTCAACTTATTGTCGCTTATTTCGTTAATATTAAGAACTACATTTCCTGTGAAACATTGTCGACGATAAGCCACATAAATAATAATAATAATAATAATAATTAACAATTGCTGACTTATTTTCTCTGGACATTTGTGTAGTAAATTATGTAATAAAATGCTTACTAACTAGTGAGGTTAATATTGAACCTTATTTGCGAGAGACTGGTGCCCGAGATGGACATAAAAATGCCAGTATTATAAGATCGCCAGCTCCCCATTCCACGACATGCACTAAATTAGGTTAAACTCTTAATTTTATATCTGTTATATGGTATAGGTAGGTGCCGTACATAAAGTGTAAAAATGGATTCTTTCATCCAATACAAATTATCTAGTCTGTAACGAGTACTTTTACAGTTCGGTACATTAATATTAAATTGTTCTTGAATATACTGAGAACATAGCGTGGCACTGAAACCAACAAAGATGTAGGGACACACTAAGGGATACTGGAAACTAAGTTACAGGCAAGAAAACAAAACTAAACAAATACCTACATAACATAATACAACACTTGTTGTTAGGGAAAAGTGTTGAGGAAATGAGGCATAAACACCATTTCAGTCGACTTAACAAGAAATTTACTAATGTCATAATAATATAATTTCAATTACTTTTAACGCATTATACTCGCATCGAAAAAAAAGAATAAATAACTGAGTTTCTAACTAGGCAATTTATTGTTTTTTATTGTCTATTTAAATCACCATCAACTGTTCATTACACGTCTCATTGCTGAGCACGGGTCTCCTTACAGGCGAGAGTTTACACCATAGGTTCTCAAATTTTTTGACTCCCCGCTCACTTAGACAAGATAAGAAAATTTCAACGTCCACCAGCACAAAAAAATAATTGAAAACACGTATTTTTTATATTAAATTAACACAAAAAATCACAAGGAAAAAAAATTATTTGTAGTTTACATAGATTACTGCCTCCGTGGTCGAACGGTTACCATACTGGACTGCCACGCAAGAGGTTCCGGGTTCGATTCCCGGGCCGGGAGATATATTTGTATGGCCTACATTTATTTCTCTCGTGAGTTTGGGTGTAATTTGTGGTTGTCTATGTTTGTGTCCATGGCACCCGCGATACAGGGTTTCCCTAGTGCGGGACTATGAGTGTGTGCGCTTTATTATAGATAACTAAGGTCCTTTTTTTTCAAGTGCGGTAACACCCCTTCGACAGTATCAACGCCCCCCCATTGCTTCAGAGGCCCCTACCGCCCACAAAGGACTCTTCAGAGCCCATTGATTAGGGACCACTTTGGGAAACCATGGTTTAGACCATAGTCTACCACGCTGGCCAAATGCGGGTTATGAACTTCACACGTTTTCCAAAGGTTGTGAACCTTTTTCAATGTGCAGGTTTCATCAGGATATTGTCCTTCGCCGAAAAGCTCATGGTAAATTTCAAGTTAAGTTTCACATATATAAGAATCCGAGAAACTGAGAGGTGCGTGGCCGGATTCGAACCCACGGCCTCTGTTTGAAAGGCTGTAGGTCAAACCACTAAGCTACCAAGACTTTACTTAAATAAACTATTCGTAAATTTCATTCATAAAATTCGTAAATGTTGTTTGTGAAATTGCAGGCACGTGGGACTTGTCAACTTATGTCTCTGGGTGATGGGCGCAGTAGCAGTGACCAGGTCTTTACGATTTATAGCTCTAAGGCACTGCAACTTTTAAGTAGCTTGCCATCAGGCAAGCCTTACCTATTTCTGCCGCCAAGCAGTAATGTCAGCATTGCGTTCCAGTTTTTGAAGGGTAAAGGTGCTGATGAAATTACAGGCACATGGGACTTGTCAAGTTATATCACAGTGTGAAGGGCGCAGTGGCAGTGCCCCTCAGATCTTTGCGATTTAAAGCTCTGAGTGGCACTGCAACTGTTATGGACAGGCGTGTAAAATACCATCAGGCGCACGACTTGTTAAAAAAAAAGTATACAGTCGAATATCGAAATGGTAGTTATGTTATGAAAGAAAGCAAAACATTGTCCACCGCTTATACTTTTTGTAAGCCTACGAAGAACGAATTCGATCACTTTTGGCTGCACTCATACGCGTATTGATACTAAAGCAACTAATATTTTTTTACTGCCTCCATAGCTGGACGGTTACCATGCTGGTCTGCCATCTGCCACGAAGAGGTCCCAGATTCCATTCCCAAGCAAGGATTTGTATGGCCTACATTTATTTATCTCGAAAGTTTGGGTGTATTTTGTGGTAGTCTATGTGTGTCCACCGGCGACACAGGGTCTTCCTAGTGCGGGGCTATAAGTGTGTGTGTGTTATTTATTGATTTATATAATGGCACTGCCTAGTGGCAAGCAGTAGATTGTTAAGTCTATTTCAATCTATCTGTATTTAATGTGAAATTTATTGACGATTTTAAAAGTTGAATGTATTCATAAGCTCACTAATGAGTACTTAAAGAAAACTCCAAATTCAATGTCACACGTTCTATGTCGTGGAAATCCGATTTTGTGAAATTTCAAAAGGGAATATGGGACTAAACCGCTCAAATAAATACTTAAGTAAAATTGGCTATAAGAATTTTCATTCAATTTTGATCCTCTACCCTTAAATTGAAATGAAAACGCGTACCGTACAAATACTTACAAAATAGAAATAAAAAGGAAAATTATAAAATATTTCTGAATTTATATTCCAAACTTTTGATTGGAATAGTCGCAAAATAAGTAATAAAATACACACACACCATCACTGACACCATGTGAGGCACCATTGTGTGATTTTTTACAGTAGCTAACTGTAATCAACAAAATTTATTCTCTTTACGGATAGCAAGTTACTTTTAGACCCTAAAGTAGTAGCATTAGTATTTAAATACCTTTTAACTTTCGCGTTGCATTGTACTAACTTTTGGAAATCAGAATAAACGCGTTTACACACGAATAGGTATTTTTCACACTTACCTACTTTCCCGACGTTTCGGCCAGGTTGCAATGACCGTGGTGTCGGGCTGATTCCAGTAAGACTGGCCGAAACTTCCGGAAACTAGGTAGGTGTGAAAAATGCCTATTCGTATAGAAACGCGTTTATTCTCGTTTCCAAATACTAGTATTTTAGTTTAACACTAGACCATAATTCCGAATTCACAATGTGACAATCAAGACTCAGCTTGTTTTATTTATTTTTCTTTATGCGGAAAAATAACTAAAAACAACGTATATTCAATAGATTTCATTATCACATACTTTTCTTTTTTTGGTACTTGAAATTCTCTGAATGTAAATAATATTAAGTACTTTAACCTTATACTATGATAGAACGATTCGGAACATCTAAAAAGAAAGAGATGGCATTATACAATTCATATAGTATTATTTCTTCCCCATTTTTAGTAAGGAATAGACAATATTGGGAAAACATTCGTTCTTTCAGTCACTTTAGCAATAATACATTACTTGGTTGATAGGTTTGTCATGGTACGAATATGAGTAATATTATAATAAGATTACCATAAGCTTACATTGAAATAAGATTGTTTTTCGAAAGGTTATGGTAGGCCCCCTGATCGTCATTGGTGAGGACTGGAAGTATGCACATCCCATGAGCCTACGTTTAAGTGACATCGGTAAGTCACCCTTCATTAAGCGTTTCATAAACCAATATACTATTACTTATCTAAAATACATATATAATCGTAAGTTTAACTATACAAAAACTAAAATAGGATAATTTTTTAATTCGGTTATTTTTTTCAATTTTAAAATTTTACGCAAGCAAATATGCAAAACTGTGAAAAAATAAGAAAAAATATACTAAAAATATTTGGGAGCAAACAAACAGCAAACAGTAAATATATAAGTATTAAAAAAATAAGAACGGCTTCGGTAGGGAATCGAAATTACGCCTGGCTACATTACATAACTTACTTCATTACAAAGAAAAATTGCATATTCAATCAAAAGTGTTTAATCATATTTACCGGTAAAACCAGGAGCGCCTAATTAAAATTGTCACAAAATCAAATTCTTCATTATATTACGTTCGTGTTGTGAACGCCTGGTACACTGAGCTTTGACATCAACGTTTGTTCTGTCAGTTTTAGAAACTAGATCTTTCGTATGCGAAACATGATAAGTGTTTCAAATCTAACAAGTGAATCTTAACGAAGGCAAATTAAGCCGTGGGCTTATTATGTTTTGCACGAACACGGTATACTGAATCTGGTGAATATGATATTTTATTTACTTCCAGACTCTCCATTCATGAAATAAAACTGTGTGATTTTATAAATAAATGCGAGTGATCTCGGCTGTACCCTTTTTTTACGATAACAAGTTACGGAACGAACAATTCGTGCGCCTGGTGGTAAGCGACACGTTTGTACGTAGCAGTTGCAGTACTCAATGCTTTAAGTCGCAAAGATCTGACTGCCACTGCGGCCGTCACCCTGAGACATAAAAACGCAAAACCCATGTGCCTGTAATTTCACAAGCACCCTTACACTTCAAAACCGGAACGCAGTAATGCTCACATTACCGCTAGGCGGCAGAAATAGGTAATGTGGCAGTACTTCCCTGGAAATACTCTTTAACAAGGAGCTCTACATCTAAAGTGTCTGTAATTGGACTAAATATTTTACATCTGACAAATTAAAGAAATTGGATTGGAGTGCTTCAAAAGACATGTATTGTAGAGGCATCTGTTTCAAAGACAGTAATCTCTCCTTGAAGCAAAATGTCCTATCTACAATATTTAAAGTACTTTCCCTTCGTGTCGCATAGCCTTGGGACAGCCTATATAGTGCCACTGAGTAACGCTTCCAGACCCGCATGCATACATAGTCAGATTATGGGAAAAATATTAGCTACTAGATGGTGGCCACGACTTATTATAATATAATAATAATAATAATAATAAATAAATAAATAATAATAATAAGTATAGTAACCTACTATATTATACTAATTTTTAAAGTTTTATTGGTTCTCCAAACAAATTTCATCAAAAATTTTATCAAAATCGGTTCAGCGGTTTAGGCGTGAAGACGTAACATGCAGAGTTACTCTTCACTCTTCATTTATAACATTACTTTGGATTATTTGTTATCTCTCGTTGAATTATAAAAGTAATGGTGTTCATTCAGTTCTCGGTATAAACATCCGTAAAATTAGCAAGTTATTGTTTTGAAGGATCAAGTTTTCCAACTTTTAGCTGTTCAAAATTAATCACATCAATTTGAATGGCAGTATTTATTACTCATTGCTATTTGCAAAATTTTACCTTGAAATAGCTGAGAAAGTACGAAAACGCTCAAGCCGATTGGTACGGCGGTTTGAATATTCACGTTTCCAGAGCTGGCTTGCTCCGCAGGGTTGAGTAATGTCTACTAGGAAAACAGCTTCGACAAAGGCCCATTATGTCAAAAACAAACCCGGCCTACAGCCAATTCCCCCATGTTAGCCGAGGGCTGTTCTCTTATAAATATGCAAATGTTATTCTGCGTTTAGCGCGGCGCAGCAATAATATTTATATTGAAATCGGCACCAGGGTTGTAATCTTGATGCTATTCCGATCTTGCCATACTTGAGCAATACAGTGAGTCAGACTAATTTACAGGTTGCGATATCCAAATGGTAGACAGAATTTGTTAACTAGGTATATAATATTTTGACTTCAAATGTTGAGGTTTATTGTTCTATTACACTGTATCCTGATCCAATAACTCAATAGAATTGCTAATCACGATACAAGACAGCGTAGTCGGGTATTTAGTATCCGTTGGTACACCAGATGTCGCGACGAGTACTAATAACTATTTTTGCAAAGCTAATTTCTAGTGATAACAAGCAAATCATCTAGATGGCGCTTATTTCACTGATTTTTATGGACAGTGCCGGCAATACTTTTATTTTATTAAGGATTAACTCCATTTACCTAATTTATAAATTAAGGAGTAGTTGCTATACAATATTTGATGCTCAATATTTGAATAACATTACAAGGGAAAAAACTGACTACTTGTATTTCATATTAACGAGGAATTAATACATATCCACGGCCATTTACTTATAGTAAACTACTTTTTTTTAGAGCTTGGATGGGCAGCGTTTGGGAATCTACGTCGAGTCTTCTCGTCACCCATACCACAAAATCTGAAAACAAAAGTTTTCAACCAGTGCGTGGCGGGACGCACGCATGTTATGATTTACGGATCCGTGATGTGGATACTCACGATACGGCTAGTCCACCAATTTAAAGCCACTCAGCGAGCTATGGAACTGAAGAATAAAATTCGTAATGAGATTATCCGACAAAGAACCAAGGTCACCGACATAGCTCGTGCAATAAGCAAGCTGAAGTGGCAGTATGCTAGACATATCTGTCGAAGAAAAGATAACAGATAGGGAAAACGAGTTCTAGAGTGAAGACTGCGACTCAGCAAACGTAGTGTAGGACGCCCTCCGGCCAGGTGGAGTGACGACCTGCGGAAGGTTGTTGGCGGGAAATGGATGCGACAAGCTGAGGACCGGGCGAAATGACGCACATTGGGGGAGGCCTATGTCCAGCAGTGGACTGCGATAGGCTGATGATGATGAAACTAGTTTTAAACTATCGGTCAATAAGGGGGGATTTTGACCTTTGTCAGAGTTACGATCTGTAGTATGGCGCTTATCAGTCCTCTGTGACTATTTGGTCCATGACTGCATGGTCAATAGTCGCATTAGTTTAGCACTTTAGGTAGACACATTTCAACCTTAGATCTAGCGAATCATAAGGACCTGTCTCTAGAGTATACTTAATGGGATATAAATCAATAGCTAAAACAATGACAAGAACAGTCTACCCGCGATAAAAATATTAAAGCGGTATTCAAAAATGCCTATCATCGTATCTTTTGTTCCAGATTTTTGGAACGGTGCCGAGTTAATTATTCAGTGAACCCTTACAGGCAAAAATATTAAAGTAAGGCTAACATAAAATGTCTGGAATGGAAAATAAAAATAAACTGCCGGCCAGGTCACAAGCTTACTAAAACTTAAATACCTCAACTTGTGTATAACAGCAAGAAACTTTTTATTAGGTGAAATGATCGCATCATCATTAACGATGGTGCACAAGCAAAATGATGGCCAAGGCTTGGTTAATCCAAGTATTAACTTTACGTTCAACGGCACAATACTCGAGATAATTTAACTTTTAGATCGCAGCCCTATAGTCACTTGTACGCCCTTGAACTCCACTGATATTATACTGTTCAAACAACCCTTTACATTCGATTGAGGCTGAATTGACGGCACTATCTTGTTTGACAACGCTATAGTTAATGGGATCCTGAAGGGCCTGACAGAAAAAGTTGAGTGATCGGGCTTTACTGAAATAGCGACACTGTTGGACACTATGATATGGAAAGACTGGTGTGAAAAATTAGAAGTCGTTACATACTATCACGTGAACTGACAACAAACTACTTACACTTTTAGAAGAAACTTCCGCACATACGCCAGTGAGAATTTTGTAAGAATGGCCTTGTCTGACTGCCAGGTAGGTTGACAAAGGGAATAACGCTAATGTCAAATATGATGAAACAGTGGACCAGAAAACAAAGTAAAATTCGACATGTTACTACTATTGGACACCGAAAAGGCCTGAGTTGTGACATCAATATGCCAAATTAAAGCCATTGAGCTATCTGTAGCTCTGAGACTCTGGTCAACAGATCTTACAAAATTTTCTGTGTTAGTTACAGATCTTTTGTATTGTGTTTTTATCGCCGTAAGCGATACCTGTGAGAAATTTATGAAGCTTCTCACTCAGCCGGTACCTTTGCAGCTACCACAGACTTATTTATTTATTTATTTAAGTATTGATTGTAATATTGATTTTGATAACGTGGCATCCGTCATACAAATAAAATACCACAGGCGAAACCAGGGCGCAACACTAATGTACGCAAATTCAAACCTGTGCGTCGCGCTGTACCACGCCAGGCAACCGGTTCCTTGACCGCTGCACGACCCACCAGTCGTGTTACTGGTTGTGTCGGCGAATGCATGCTCAAATTAACTTATTTAGCTTTGTTAATTTTGCTTTGTTTCTACTTCTCGTGCCTGTGCATTTTTAAATATCTATCGCCTATAAAACTCTTTCATTTTTTGACAATACTGTGTTGTGTATCTCGCTTCTATGTCGTGTATTGTAACTGTTTAACCGTTGTACTTCAAAATTAAATTATTTGTGTTGTGCCAATACGGACATTATTATTTCCACACCCCGTTCGGTGCTACATAATTGGTAGCCCCGAGAACGAATACGTGGTATTATCCCTTCAGTCATAATTTCTGGTACTTATGTAACAGAACGGAGAAAAACCACCACTAGAGGTCAACAAGGTCGCGGTTCGTATACCACCTTTTTGGCCAGAAAAAACAGCGGTATGGTTTGCTCAGATTGAGGGACAGTTCGCATTAGCCGGAATTACTGCGCATGCGACAAAATTCAATTACGTCATAGCACAGTTAGACCACCAGCAAGCTGCTGAGGTGAATGACATCATCATTAATCCGCCTGTTCAGAATAAATACGACAAATTGAGGACGGAGTTGGTAAAGACGCTTTCAGCATCGCATGAGCGTAAAATGAAACAACTACTCACGAAGAACTGTGGGACCGAAAACCATCACAGTTCCTACGACACCTACAAAGTCTTGCAGGTCCGGAAGTTCCAGATGAGTTCCTGCGGACACTATTGTCAAAAAAAAAGGTTGGTTACCCACAAATATTGAAACAGTGGTTGCATCGCAAGCAAAGTTGTCGTTGGAACAGTTGGCGAACTTGGCTGACCGAGTGTACGACATTGTACCGTGCAGCACACAAGTTGCTAGCACGAGTGAACAAAAATATTCTGGTACTTTAAATGAGATGACTATGCAAATAGCTGAATTGTCACGTCAGGTAGCATCGTTACAAAGTAAGTTAAATAGTAATAACCGCAGCGATAACCGATCACGTGACAGAAGAGTAAATAGCCAACGATTCAGATCTAGATCAAAATCGCACGATCCGTCTGTTTGTTGATACCTAGATTTGGATCAAAAGCTAACAAATGTACTTCTCCATGTAGTTACAGTTCTGGATCTGGATCGGGAAACGCCTCGTGCAGCCGGAAGTAGCAGCCAATGACTGCCACGCTTCCTCAAGCCACCTTTTCGTGACGGATAAGACTTCCAAGATGAGCTTCCTCGTAGACACTGGTTCAGACTTATGCGTTTATCCACGCGGCTTGCTGAAGGAACAACATGTGAAGACGGCTACCAGCTGTTTGCCGCCAATGCGACGGTTATATCTACCTTGGGTTGGACGCAACTACAACTCAACTTGGGCCTCCGCCGTATATTTACTTGGAGATTTGTGGTGGACGACGTTTCCAAGCCAATCATTGCTGTAGACTTTTTATCATTTTACAATTTATTGGAAGATTGTCGTCAGCAACGTCTGGTGGATGCTTCTACGACATTATCCGTCACCGCTTCATCGCAAAAGTCTAAAAATGCAACCTCTTCCGTGAAGGCCATCCAGAGAACTTCGGTTGTAACGAAAAACGTTACATACCTCTTTTTTTACATAATCGGTTAAC
>NW_020653852.1:12619976-12689088 GCF_003589595.1 Hyposmocoma kahamanoa | reverse complement strand
CGGCCACTACGTGGCCAACAACAACTACAAGCGACGCGCGTCGTGCCTGGCTGCCGCAGTTCCGGGTTCACTTCCCGTCGGAGCCCTTCTTCAACACCTTCCGTCTCCGACACGACAAGGCGCCGGCTATCTACATTCCAGCCGGCCTTTACCCAGGGGAGTGCATAACCCCGGGAGTGCTAACGATCCGTACCTTTAGGCCGGAGCCCACGTATTCATAAATTTTTATGTACCCTGGGATTCATTTCTCTTTTTAATTAAATCAGTTAACCGCCCTACCTTCTTTTATTTTCACCCTTATTAGGGAAAGGTAGGGAACCCAGGTTACACGGTTTATCATTAACTTCTAAGTGGTTATACTGATATAACACTAACTGCCTCCGTGGCCGAACGGTTACCATGCCGGACTGCCACGCAGAGGTCCCAGGTTCGATTCCCGGGCCGGGAGTAATATTTATATGGCCTACAATTATTTCTCTCGTGAGTTTGGGTGTAATTTGTGGTTGTCTATATGAGTGTCCATGGCACCCGCGATACCGGGTTTCCCTAGTGCGGGGCTATGTTGAGTGTGTGCGTTATTTATTAAAAAAAAAACAACTCGCCCAGCAGGCACATACAAGGAAACGAGGCATAACACAGTTCACCATATTCGAACAACACATGGAATACCTGTTACCAGTCGCCCCCGTCGCCTTTCACCAGATAGACTGAAAATTGCTAAGAAGGAGTTCGAGGAAATGCTACAAAGTGGAATAGCGCGTAGATCGGAAATCTGCTGGTCATCCCCATTGCACCTGGCCCCTAAAAAGGATAATGGATGGAGGCCATGTGGTGACTCAATCAATCAATCAGCCTATTGCAGTCCACTGCTGAACATACGCCTCCACAAGTGTACGCCATAGTGCCCGATCACCCGTTTTCCGCATCCAACCACTACCCGCGACCTTCTTCAGATCGTCGGTCCATCTTGCAGGCTGCACCCAGCTGCACTCTCCTAGTTATTTCACGCTCGAAGTTGTCTCTGCCTAATTGCAGGGTTTGCCCGAGGTAGACATATTCTCGGACAACTTCGAGCGTTTCGCCATTTATCGAAATCGGCTCCGGGATGACGAGCGCATTGAACAAGACCTTAGTCTTGTCCAAATTCATCCAGCGTTAAGGCTGTTCAGCATTTTCGGCAGATCCTGCAACGATTCTACCATTATAACGATGTCGTCGGCAAAGTGAAGGTATGTGAGATTGTCACTATTGACATTGATGCCCAATGTGGTGACTAAAGGGCTCTAAATGCCCGGACAGTCCCGGACCGGTATCCTGTACGCCATGTCACAATCTTTTCGAAAGTAGACCTGGTGAAAGCATATTATCAGATTCCTGTTTATTCAGAAGACGTGCCCAAGACAGCGATAATGACGCCATTTGGACTCTTTGAGTTTCCTTTAATGACTTTTGGATTATTTGGAATGCTGCTCAAAAGTTCCAGCGCTTTATGGATGAAGTACTTAAGGGCCTATCGTTTCGTGTATGGGCATTTAGATGACATCCTGATCTTCTCGCCGAACAAAGAACAACATGTGGAACACCTCCGCCAGCTTTTACAACGCTTAAGAAACTACGGCATATTAATTAACGTGGCCAAATTTGAGTTTGGTCAACCATCGATTACATTCCTTGGCTACCAGCTCACACCTGAAGGTCAAGCAAGACACGGTCGAGGCCATTTTAAACTTCCCTACGCCCAAAAATATAAAAAAAACTTCGTCGTTTCCTGGGAATGTACAATTTTTACCGCCGCTTCATCCCTCAAGCTTCAGCAATACAGGCATCTCTCAACGTCGCCCTAACAGGACCTAATAGAAAAGGATCGCAACACATAGTGATGACACCTGAGATGTTTAACGCGTTTGATTTATGTAAATCAGCCTTATCAACGGCGGTCATGTTGGCTCACCCAGATCCAGACGCCGATTTGGCTATTTTCTACTGACTACAAGCCTCTCACGTTTGCATTTTCTTCCAGACGTGAGAATTGTTCACCTTGCCAGTTCCGCTGTCTTGACTATATATCACAATTTTCCACAGACATTAGATACGATCTCCAGACACGTCTGGAGAGGAGAATGTAGTCGCCGATGCTCTTTCTCGCATAGAAGAAGTAGGAGAATCCCTCGATCTGCAAGCTCTCGCACATTCTCAAGTACAAGATCTTGAGGCCATCTCCAAGGCCACATCAAAACTGATAACGAAAAGATATGTTTGGCCAGGTATTAAGAGAGATTGTAACCAATGGGCCAGGGAATGCAACGTTTCGAACGAACGACGTTCTAAGATACACCGTCATACAACCACTCCCTTTTCCACCCCATCACATAGATTTTTCCAAGCCATTACCTATTTCGCTTGGTTACAGATACTGCCTCACGATCATCGATCGTTTCTCTCGTTGGCCGGAGGCATATCCGCTGACAGACATCAAGGCAGAGGCCTGCGCGCACGCTTTCATTGCTAACTGGGTGGCCCACTTTGGCTGTCCAGAGAAAATCACCACCGACAGGGGAAGACAGTTCGAATCAGTACTGTTTCGCAAGATCTCCGAACTTTTGAGCGCGCAATATCGGCCGACCACCGCCTACCATTCTTTTTTCTGCCAGTAATGGTATGGTAGAACGTCTTCATCGGCAGCTAAAGGCAATTATAATGTGCTACTCTAGTCTCCACTGGAGTGAGATTCGTCCTCTGGTGCTGCTGGGTAAACACAGCACCAGATCCATGCTTCACCTGCAAAACTAATACACAGTAAACCTCTCCGCTTACCTGGTGAATTTTTTGTTCCTACAAAAGATGTCACTTCAGACTACACAGACTTCAAGATCAGACTATGTCATCACATGGCTAAGCTCGCCCCAGTCCCAGCTAAATGTCATATAAAGAAAGTGTTCTATGTATCTAAGGACTTAAATACCGCAGAGTACGTGTTTCTACAAAAGGATCCAGCTACGAAGGCACTAGAAGCTCCTTATAGCGGCCCATATAAAGTTCTAGAGAGAAAAGCAAAAGCTTTTAAGCCCAATATCCAAGGGAAGAACGTTGAAGTTACTATTGGCAGAATCAAAACCTCACATTGCATCAAAACAGAAACTCAGACTGGCAATTAGTTCCCACTACTGATATAACCTTACCAGCAACACAACCACCAGTTCAAGGCAAGAGGACACGAAGTGGACGAACAGTGCGATTTCCTAATTACTATCGCCCGTAACAAATAATGGTCTCAGCGGGGGAGTTATGTGGCATCCGTCATACAAATAATAAACCACAACCACCAGGGCGCCAAACTAATATACGCAAATTCAAACCTGTGGGTCGTGCTGTACCCCGTTGGGCAGCAGGTTCCTTGACCGCTGCACGGCGGGTCGTACAGCAGTCAAGGAACCGGTTGCACAAGGAACCAGTCGTGTTACTGGCTGTGACGGCGAATGCATGCTCCTCTAGCTTATGCTCCCGCCAAAATAACTCATTTAGCTTTGTTAATTATGCTTTGTTTATACTTCTCGTGCTTGTACATTTTTAAATATCTATCGCCTATAAAACTCTTCCATTCTTTGACAATACTGTGTTGTGTATCTCTGTTGTGTAACTGTGTAACGTTGTACTTCAAAATTAAACTATTCGTGTTGTATTAAACTATTCGTGCCAATACGGACATTATTATTTCCACACCCCGTTCGGTGCTACAGATAATATTGAATATCATGATGTTTTAATGCAATGATATTAATTTATAACAAACAAGTGGAGAATTTTCACAAAAAATGAACACAAAATAATCGTAAAAAGATTAAGATATTCATTAAAATTGTGACATTAATGATTAAATTTTCAGTATAAAATATTCGACATTCCGCAACAAATCGAAGTTCAAGACTAAGTTAGCCTATTGTGCAACCTCTACTTTACAACGACTATATTACTAAACCATCATACTCCAAGTCTGTAAAACAATTTATCACTAAACGACACCCTCCGACGTTATATCTCCCAATTTACAAATAAACAATAAACTTTCCGGTCTTGCAGTGCTTGTAAGCAGTTCTTATAAAAAATACACACGACATAACAGCAGGAATGGCGACTTGCTACTTTTCCTAATACGAGCTGTCGTAAAAAACCACTACAATCATCATAAGTCGGTGGACCTCGTTCAAACATTAAAGGTTGATGCCACACGGATTGTAGGCGTTGATTGAATTGAACTCTAAAATGCTGAAGTGAAGACTGAATTACTAAAACAAGAATTTAAATAATGTTGAGCTTAACGATAGTCATAGGTTACTTGAAATAAAAAAGATCATACGATATTTCTTATTATATTAGAACGAAAGGTTATTTTTTAAGATAAAAAAGATAAAGGCGCAACCTCCATCTCACCTAATGCAAAGTGACGATGAGGTCGACGATAGAGTATGCACGCCTAAATAATATCTATTCACTCTCGCCTTGATAGCGTTCAGGGAATAATTCTGCAGAACGCTACGAGCGAATCCTTGGAGTATCATCACAACGTACGGGTGGCAGTGGAGCCCAACCGAACGTCTTATCCCCTGGTGATGAAAAGGGGAAGACGGAATTAAATTGTGCAATTCCATCGAACACTCTAGGTGATATCCTGTACAATATTGACAAGCAGGTAACTTGACGGCGATGTTCAAGGCTCTACAGCTATAAGCCTTTTGGCACGCTTTTCAACTGAATGAACAACGGCAACTGAAAAAGAACAGTTGGTATCTCGCAGAGCCATCCCATGGGTGGCAGCAGTACTCAGCACACGATCGGACTTGTGCTTGGTATAGCTGAAGCAATTGCCCCGGTGTGAAATAACGCCTCGCCTTGGAAAAGATGCCAAGTTTCCCGGCTGCATTTTTAATCATGGATTAAATTGTATTTGCCGAAGTTCAAACTGTTTCTTTATAATATCAAGTGACGGGACGAACAAGTTGTGCGCCTAATGGTAAGCTATACGCCTGTCCATAACAATTGCAGTGACACTCAGAGCTTTAAATCGCAAAGATCTGAGAGTGCCCGCTGCGCCCCTCACCTTGAGACGTAAGTTGACAAGTCTCATGTGCCTATATTAATAATTAAGTAATTTCACTAGTATCCTTACCCTTCAAGACCGAAACACAATAATGCTGACAGTACTGCTTGGCGGCAGAAATGGGTAAGGTGGCAGTTCTTTCCTAGATGAACTCTTTCACAAGGAGCTCTACTGCTACTAAACTGGACAGGTCTATTGCAAATAGCTGTGGACGATCTGACGAAATAAACCTCGTCATGTTTTATAATACTACGTGTTTCTTTTTATAATTTTGTAAAAAAACTAATTAAGTTTTATTAAAACATGAGTTGAAAATAACGCTTTCGATCGTATCAACCTTTTATTCTTTTGTACCTGCATAAAATGTTCCCTAGAATAAGTCATAAATTTCAACTCTTACTTTTTAATGTTTAATGTTATTATGAAGACGTATATTGAGTCATACATGTAAATATTTGAGTTAACCACCCTAACAGCGTTCTAAATGTAGTTTACTGCATCGCCTCTCGCTTGAGACTGGTGCAGTTCCCAGATCGTGGAAGCTTGCAAATGTGCAACCAGTGCCTAAAAAAGGAAGCAGAATTGACCCTGTCAACTATGGACCTACCTCAGTCACTTCCTTACTCTGCTCTGCAAGACTTTGGAACGTGTACTTAACAACCGTCTCCTGTCGTACCTTGGAGAAAACGATCTCCTCAGTGATCGCCAGTACGGATTCCAAAGAGAGCGATCTACTGGGGATCTTCTTGTGTACGCCTCTCACTTATGGAGCAAGGCTATAGAAGGGCATGGCGAAGCTATTGCAGTATCTTTAGACATTTCTAAGGCCTTTGACAGGGTCTGGCACGCAAGCCTTTTAATCAAGCTTCTCTCTTACGGGCTTGACCTTTTGGATTGGATTTCGAATTTCTTGAGTGAACGTTCGATTCAAGTGGGCTTAGAAGGCTACTCTTCCGAACGTCGGGCGATAGCGAACCGGAGTTCTTCAGGGTACTGAAGTGTCCGCAACCCTCTTTCTGCTGAACGATATGTTGATTCCAGGTACTTTTGGGTATGCTGATGACAGCACAGTTGTGGACAGGCCCAACGCAAAGGTCAGTGAAGAAAAAATCCAGTCTTATCGAGAGTCTATGGTTAGTCGTTTGAATTTGACACTTAAGGCAGTCTCCGGTTGGGGCGATGTCAATCTTGTCAAATCTACCAAAACGCAAGTGTCTCTTTTCTCCATTAAACGGAGTCCCTTTCATCTGACTCCGACTTTTCGTGATATATCCATACCGATAGCCGACCGTCTTCACTAACTTGGAATGGACCTGTCGTCCTATCTGAACTTTGGCGGATACATTGAATCCATGGCCAAAAATGCTACCAAGGAGCTTGGCGTCCTTTCTAAGGTAAGGCGTTACTTCACACCGGGACAGTTGCTTCAGCTGTACCAAACACAAGTCCGGTCGTGTATGGATTACTGCTGCGACTTATGAGATGGCTCTGCTAAATACCAACTGGCCCCCTTGGATTCAATAGACAAGCGTGCTAAGAGGCTTATAGGTGACTCGGAATTAGTAGAGGCGAAGCTGCAGAGCCTGACAACCTTCGTAGAGTTGCCAGCTTATCGGTATTCTACAGGATATATCACAGATAGTGTGCGATAGAATTACATAATTTGATTCCGCCTTCCTCTTTTCATCATCGGGAGACTAGACATGGTTAGGGGTTCCACCCCTATGTTGTGGATATTCCCCGGATTTACACGAAGCGTTTTGCTTCCACATTTGTATGGCGAGGGGCTCGGGAGTGTAACTACCTGCCTGCAGACTTGTTCCCCGAACGCTTTAACTTGGATCTTTTCAAGGCAAGAGTGAATAGGCATTATTTAGGTGTAGCATGCGCTACATCCTCGACCTCATCGTCACTTTCCATCAGGTGAGATGGAGGTCAATGCGCACTTATTTTTTTTATTAAAAAAAAAATTATTTTCTCGATAAGCAATGTAATTTCATATAATGTAGTTGTTAAAAGGATTATAGTCATCAACGCTTCCCAGCATATTAACAATTTAATTAAAAGAATTAAGCGCACGCACCATAAAATGAGTTTATATTTAATAGTCGCAGAGGGTGCAACTACGTACGGTTAGAAATTAGTTTTGGTACGGTGTCCAGTGCTGCGTGGAATACATTTTGTCCCTATAATGTTTGAAATTAAACTTTAGCTCGGTAAAACAACGATATCTTGACTCATAACAATGTTCCTATACATAAAGTATTCTCATTTTTTATATAAAAATCGAAAAAACACAAACAGTTTTAGGCAGCAGCGACAGTAAGTTAATTGGGCACATCTCGAGGACGATAACACAATTTAAAAAGCGAGCAAATGTATAACAAATTTCGATTTTGGGAATATTACAAATAATAATGTTTATATCAAATCAAAATGGAATTAAAATTATAAAAGCAGTAACAAATTGGTGGCGTCAAACAAAACACATAATTATAAAACATATGTTTGATAATTTCATCAATTGTCAATATGTGTGCTTCTGTACGTGAATGTGTGTACGAGAGTGACAAAATTTAATTATACATTTGCTACTAAATAAAATCAGGCTATTTATTGTTTTTCAGTTTTTTAATTTATGTCACTTTTAAAATAGATCATGTTGAGTTGTTTCAAATGTAGCAAAAATTACTCTACCACTGTTTTCGAACGCGCACTATAATTGAAATAATTAAAGCGCACCGCAAACATCGTTAATGTTAATAAATGAAGTAGTTTTAACCGAGATTGTACAATAAAGGCACCCCCAAAAAAATAACAAACTAATATTATATTTTTAAAAACCGCTGAGCAACAATCAAATATAAATTTCGAAACAGCAAGAAGCGGAACTAACGTGAATTTTTATGCAACTTATGCCTTTATTTCCCTCGTCCCAAGGGACTTCAGTCAGTACCAGTCTATATGGAAGCAGAATTTATTTGAAAAAATTGTTTGAGATAGCTTTTAATTATATTAGTAAAAAAAAAATTGAACGAAATAGTAAATACGATAATTTGATGAAATACAATGTTTATTTGACGACTGAAGTTTTTTTATATTATAATACAAAGTGACGGGATTAACAAGTCGTACGCTTGGTGTTAAGCGACAAGTCTATCCATAACAGTTGCAGTGCCACTCAGAGCTTTAAATAGTAAAGATTTGAGGGGCACTGCCACTGCATCCGTCACCCTGGAGACACAGGTCCCACGTGCCTGTAATTTCACCAGTACTCTAACCCATCAAAACCGGAACGCAGTAATGCGAGCATTACTGCTTGGCGGCAGAAATAGGTAAATCCATGCATCTACATAAGTAATACCCATATAAGTCTATAATTGAAGTAGAACAAGGAATAATATACAGGCACGCATCCACACACGCGCGCACGCAACATACGTCACATCACAGACAACACTCACTACATTTAACATCCACATGTTAAATTCTATTCACTATAAAACTAAGTGTCTGTACATACACATTTTCCATCTATTTTTTTCACCACAGGGTAGTTTACTCTCAAAAAAGAAACAGGAGAAAGAACAAACGTTAGCAAAACCATTCCGAAACACGAATATAAAGTTAATTTTATATTGTCAGCAATTTCAGCGTACTGTGAAAATGGCGTAACTTAAAACCTTGTAAAAAGATATTTAGGAACCGTTGGTAATGGTCAGAGGAACGGTAATGTGTTCCGAAAATTATTTTTTGTAGGTGTGTTCGCGCTAAACGTATTTTAATAGTTACTGATGACTGTTTCATTTCGTAAAATGTTTTATAACTTGTTAAAACATGTGAGTTTAACAATGTTGTTACTATACATATGTATGTATGTACATTACATATATGTATAATCACAACTTTATGACACATCATATTGTAATTATAGGTGTACGTACCATAATCTGTTGACAAATGTTGATGTAAAATATTGGACTTACGAGTAGCTAAACAAAAAGAATCCAGTCACTTTCGAGATAATATGCACTTTGAAGTTTAAAAGTGTTTCTCACTCTTGTTTTATTTCAAAACTTATAATGTCATGTAATTCCAGAGATATTTATTTATGTTTATATGTAGGATTTTTTTATTGATCTAAGATGTTAGACTTTAGGAACCGTTTGGTACATACAACTCATTTTTCGATAATTTTGTGGGTTGAATACCTACTTTTTGCTTAACACGTCCAATTATAGTTAGAAAGACTTTAAACTATGGTATTTTGCTCGTTATGAAAAAATTCGTTTTAGTTTCGTTTAAATAGTTTAAAGTTTTAGTAAACAGAAACTAACAATCTCAGCACAGAGTACTAAAAAAACTGACCTCAAAAGCTCGTGGAATTACATAATTTGCCAAGTTTTATTCAAATCTGTTACCGGAAAGTGCGCGAAACCGGATTCAACCTCTCGTTTGCCACCCTTAGAGGTGGAATATTTTCTTCAAATTTAAATGGTACCAGTATCGACGTAACCCTCTATCCAACAAAAAAAAATTCTTTAATCTGTTAATAAATACCGGAGTTATCCCATAACATACATATAAAAAAATATACAGTCGAATCTAGAACCTACTCCTTTTTTTGAAGTCGGTTAAAACAATATTATTCAAATGTAGGCAACATATTATTTTACTTAATAAGAAATCACAGGCTCACGTGCTAATGCAGAGAAAAAAATAATATTTAACTACATAAAGCCCAACCAACTACACGCATGGTTGTCTTGTCTATCACACAGGAATCGAAACAACGAGATATAGGCAAGTAAGCAAAACATTGCTTAGTAAACATACGTCGAAACGTGCCTACATTGGACTGAACAGATCTATGTACGCACGCCAGCACATCAAGCTACACATTGACGTATCTTGTTCCGTTGCAATGGAGGCGATTTTCAAACAAAAATGTGTAGTCTGATGTGCCGTTGTCCGTACTTAGACGATTGATTGTACTCCTTGATGAACGTAAAAGAAAAGGTAATATCACTGAATTATTGGTATACTAAGTTATTTTACAGTATATTTCTTACATTGCACCCTTTCTTACGCACGTATTTTTAGTAGCAGTAGAGCACCTTGTGAAAGAGTTCGTCCAGGAAAATGCCACCTTACCTATTTTTCCCGCCAAGCCGTATGTGAGCATTATTGCTTTCCGCTTTAGTAGGGTTAGGGTGCTGGTAACACAGGCACAGTGGTAGTGCCTCTAAGATTTTTGCGATTTAAAGATCTGAGTGGCACTGCAACTGTTATGGATAGGCGTGTCGCTTATCACTAGGCGCACAACTTGTTCGTCCCATCACTTGGTATTATAAAAAAAAGTCTTAATGTAAATGGAGACATTTATGTATTTGCTATAAAAAATAAAAATATTAAAGTTTTACTACATAGGGCGCACTATAACTTTCCGGAACTGGCCACTTACATAAACAATACTTAAAAAGTAATTACAACATTTGAAAATGGATTTCGTAACGGTCCCTCGTCCACTGCTGTGAACAACAAAAACATCGATGCTGTGTGCCGTATGATCAAAACAGACAGGCATGTGACATATCATGAGATTCGGGCATCTTTAAGCATAGGCATGGGTCGAATACAATCAATACTACACAAAAATTTAGGTGTGAATAAGCTGTGCTCTCGGTGGATCCCACACAATTTGACTGAGGCTGAAAAAACGGATCGCGTCACTTAGTGCAATGCCATGCTTATCAGATTCAACGAAGGGGCGTCAAATTTGGTGTGGGACATAGTAACAGATGACAAAACATGGATTTATAGTTACGATCCCAAAACAAAGCAGCAATCGAGCGTATGGGTCTTTCGAGATGAGCCGAAACCAACCAAAGTGGCGCGCGTGTAAAGTGCCCCTTAGCGGATGATTGCTTCTTTTTTCATAAAACTGGACACGTGGCTGCTGTTGCTTTGGGGAATCGTTGTACCGTGAATAGTGATTGGTACACGATCATTTGTTTGCCGGAAGTTATTAACAAACTCCGTAAAAGTAACCGTAGACGCCGTATCATCTTGCACCATGTTAATACCAGTTCTCACACGGCCAGACAGACAAATGAATTTTTGAAGCTGAACAACGTTGACCTTATGAGCCATCCCGCGTACATTCCCGACCTGGCACCTTGCGACTTTTATTTATTTCCAAAAATTAAGAACCAGTTACGCGATCAACGATTTTCATCACCTGAAGAGGCTGTCGAAGAGCATGAAAAATGTGTTTCAGAGATTGTCACGGAGGAGTGGCGTAAATGTTTTCAAAATTGGTTTATTCGTATGAAAAAGTGCATTAACGATAAAGGAGAATATTTTGGGAAACAATAAATTCATTTTTGACCATTTATAGTATTATTTTCTTATTCATTCCGGAAACTTATAGTGTGCTCCACGTACAATGGAAGTTACCGGTCAAATCAGAAACGCCAAATTGAGATTGTATTATTATCTGTTTTACGATAGGTCAAGCTAGCGATGGGACGAGTTGTATTTCAACTCGAGTTACTTGACGTACAGTCAAGAGCACGTCAAGCTTGACATTATGTAATTTAGACCGTTCATAACGTAAGCGGCATAGAGTTGGATTTAAACCCTAAGTGTCAAGCTTGACATGCTCTGGGCCCTGTACTCACTGACTTGAGTTGACTCAACTCGGTGTCTGACAGGAAAACGGCGAGTCGCGAGTAGTTCTCGGGAGTTGCGAGTAGAACTCGAACCAACGGTTCACCGAGTTGTGCACGATCGGCCCGCCGATCCTCCGATACTCCGAAGATCGCCGAACCGATGCACCGTATGAATGAAGTTTTTATTTTATAATATCAAGTGACCCGATAATAGAATAACTCGTGCACGTGATAGTAAGCTACACGCCTGTCCATAACACTTGCAGTGCCACTCACAGCTTTAAATCGCAAAGGTCTGAGGGGCACCGCCACCCTGAGACGTTAGCTGACAAGTCTCATGTGCCTATACATTCACCAGTACCCTTACCCTTCAAACCGGAACATAGTAAAGCAGACATTACTGCTTGGTGGCAGAAAGAAGTAAGGTGGCAGTACTTCTCCGGACGAACTCTTTCACAAGGAGCTCTACTGTTAGTAGTATTCGGCTCGACGGGGCGGGTACCGAACCGAGTTAGCTCGAGTTCATAAAAAAGTAGCTCGAGTTGACCCGCTGTGGAAACTCGTTGAGGAAGTAACTTTAGTTAATCGAGTTAAATAACTTTACTCGCCCATCGCTAGGCCACAGTATTTGTTTTGTTATTAGCTTGTATTAGGGGTGCACGAAAGGAGCCTCCCCGCACGACGTACCAATTCTTTCATTTACGTCTCGTACACCTTGGACAATAATCGAAGAGTACCCTGCGCCCTCGTTGCCTCGTGTTGAAAGGTTTTGCCAATGCAAATCCTTTCAACACGAGGCAAGCATTATGGTGTATATCATCGATATGACAAAAAGAAGCTGGTTGGTTACATAGCATGTCAAATAACAGAAATTTGGAAATAGGTTGATAGTACTTTGACTTTAACTTCTAGAGTAATTAATACTAACGGACGTGGAGGAACGCAATTAAAAACCCGGAATCACGCGTCATTTCAGAGGTCGTATTTCATTCGTTCAAATATAAAATTTTATTTATACAATTAAGAATGTCGCAACAGCAATAATTAAAAAGAGCGCACAATGCGTGCAAAATGGAAAAAAAAAACATTTTTTGAATAACGCTACAGTGAACCACAATAAATTATCTAATTAATTAATCGTATTTCAAAGCGATACGAGTTTCAGAATGTTTAGGTCATAATTTTGTTTAGCTCGGTCGTTTTAGTTGACGAGTACTTTTTACTAGTAAAATCGTTTATAAAATCAGTGCTTGTTTTTATTGCAGTAAAATACTTTTGTGCCGACGTGAAAATAAAATATTTTAATTAATTACTCCCATTTATAATTGTACTTTATTTAAGTTCTCACAATTTATGTTAGACCTTTGTTTGTCGTTTTCTTAGAACCTTTTTAGATGTTAAGTAGTCTAGAAAACGAGGTTTGAATGAAAATGCAAAAAAAAATTTGATATAATAATAATAAGAAATATACAATATGTACATAATAAACGAATATGCTGTCCCAAAAGATGGCTTAAATATCTACAAATAAATCTGTTGTTAGGTACAAGAAGTGCGTAAAAAGTGTAAAGTAATGTTATGGATTTAAGCACTTCTTATACAAAGCCAAAGATGATCTACAGGCATTGATCTACCTTACAGGTCACTCTATGTTGCAATGTCAAAGTGGATTCAAGTTATTTATCAAACGAAAAATTTTGGACAAACTCATCGTGAACATGTCAAAGGCGACGATTTTTACGAACGTCTCCAGCATCATGAGTGCCATTATTATAGTGGGAAATGAGAGGCTGAAAATACTTGACCAATACGTTTATCTTGGTTATATCTTTTAATAAAGAGCAATAACAAAATGATATCACAAAACCCATACAACTGGGATGGGCTGCATTCGGCTAACCGGATGACGTCTTGAAGTCGGTTTATACTCCGCTATTCTTGAAGACTCGCTTATTTAACCAATTTGTCCTACTCACAATGACTTATGGTGGCGAGACATAGACGTATACACGGAAGGCTATATACACAACTACAACTCCGTACAACTATCGTTGATTAGTTGTACTGAGAGCCTAGGAACGTGTCATGCTTAGCATAAAACTTATGGATCGAGTTTCGAATTCCGAAATTCAAAGCGAACTAAGATGCAGGACATAGGAGATCGAATAACGCAATTGAAATGGAACGTACTTTGAGGCGCGGTGATGATGACAAACGGAGTAAGGTGATAACTGAATGGCGACAAAGAGATGGTTACAGAAACGTGTGACGTCCTGCAGTGAAATAGGCAGACGACATTGTCAAAGTCACGGACCGTAGATGAGTGAGATTAGCACAGGATCATAGTGAATGACAAAAAACTACAGGAGGCCTTTACCCAGCAATGGAATAAGACGAAAAAGTTTTGCCCCTTTGACGACTAAGCAATCATGTTCGAAAGAGATTACTATAGAATCCACATCTCCAATACCGGTAAAAAGTTTTAATTACAACCATTATTAAGAAAAAAATAAATAAGAAATGTTCATGAACTAATTTAATAAATGAAAGAAAAGTTATGTTCCGCAAATACGATTACTGTTTGTTGTAAGTATTTTTTAGTATTTATTACAGATAATAAATGTTGTTGTAAGGACGAAATAAGTATTGGGTATATTAAAACATTGCCATGAATTTAGTGTCACCATTGCACTTCAAGAACAATTCCTTGATACCAAAAAACTAAACAAAAGACTTTCTAGAAAGAAACAAGAAACTAAAAATTCGCCCCATTTTCAACTGGGGTACATCGTCGCAGTTCGTAGAGCGGAATACCAACGTCCGCAGCTACGTGCAAGCGCTACACGGCTACGGTGCTACGCTCGTAGCATACTAGTTTATGACGTGGTTATTTGGTAAACGTGAGTATTTCGTACTATCTTTGTAGGTTAACGATGCTAGTGTTGGTACGACAAATGTTTAACGACAGAACTTGTGAATACGAATCAAAAGATAAGGGAATTGTCAGTGAGAAGGGAGGACGCGACGTAATCCGATGTCTGAACTTACGTAGCGATTTATCTGAAGCATTGACACAAAAACACCATATTATGATTAATTTGACCTACATACTATTTTAGATGACTTATTACTATATTTATGTATTATAATATTACATACTGAATGCAGTGCATTTTCAAGATACTAACAACAACCACATCTTTACATATTCAACTCATCATCAACCCATTTATACGTCTCACTGCTGTGCATGGGTCTTCTCTCAGGCGATGGTTTTGGCCATAGTCCACCATGCTGGCCCAATGCCGGTTGGGGACTTAACGCATTTTCCGAGGGTTGTGAACGTTCTTACACGTGCAGGTGATGGGACGAATAAGTCGTGCGCCTGATGGTAAGCTACGCGCCTGTCCATAATAGTTGCAGTGCCACTCAGAGCTTTAAATCGCAAAAATCTTAAGGGCACTGCAGCTAGAATCTGAGACATAAGTTGACAAGTCCCATGTGCCTGTAATTTCACCAGCACCCTTATCCTCCTAAGCCGGAACGCAGTAATGTTCACATTACTGCGTTCCGGCGGAAATAGGTAAGGTGGTAGTACGTCTAATGTTCCTCCTGAAGTATTTCCTTTGCGCTATGACACGGGGTTCTTCAAAAAGCGTGTTTACCGGGCTCTCTGAGGCTGGCAACACATAGGCAGCTTATCTGATGTTGCAAATGTCCATGGGCGACGATGATCACCTCCCATCAAGTGTCTTATTTTTCTTAATCGTATTTTATGAATTTGAACAGTTTGACTTGTAAGTGCTTTGGTATAAATACTGTAAGCTTTCAAGTGTTTTAAATAAATAAATAAATATCACGATTATGTTATGTGAATTATGAAAATTGTGTTAAGCGTGTATATAATTCATTAGGCGAAGTCTTTATATAAAACAACATAAATTAGCTACTTTTATATAAATTGCACCTATAGCTCCATTTTTTTGCAAATTTATTCAGCCATTACGTTTATGACTAACAAGTATCCATTTCTTTCACATTGGGCAATCTACGTCTGATAACTTAGGTATTTTTAAGATAAGCTGCTATTCCATAAACCCGTCAATTTATATGTATTGTATCTGCAAGTGTATTAAATTTGATACATGTGAATCGGGAATCGGATAACTTTTCAGGATATATAACCATAAGGGATATATACAACCAAGAAAAGTTTTATTTTATTTAAATAAGGCATTTCATAAAACCTAAAAGTATCATCATCATCATGAAACCCATTTATACGTCCCACTGCTACGCACGGGTTTCCTCTTGGGCGAGAGTTTTAGACCAAAGTCTTCCACGCTGGCTGGTCCAATACGGGTTGCGGACTTTACACGTTTTACCATGGGTTGTGAACCTTCTTCGATGCACAGGTTTCATCACGATGTTTTCATTCACCGAAAAGATCATGATAAGCAAATTAAATTTCGCACATAAATTCCGAAGACTCAGAGGTGTGAGGCGGATTCAAATCCACGGCGTTTGCTTGAGAGGCGGTAGGTCAAATGATTAGGCTACCACGGATGTTTTTAAACTGTTTGCACGTAATAAAAAAATTACGCCGCACTAAAATGTCTACTCAGAATGCGTGACGTCACTGGTAGGTGTTTACCTAGACAGTAGTTTGTTTAAACTAGACAATGTACATTTGCCAGTTTCGAGAATTTTAGACTGACTGCTGTTCTTAATCCAAAATTTGTAGTTTTTAGTTAAAAATGCTTAAATGGAGAGAAAACACAAGATAATACGCGACAGGTGAATACGGTGACGTCTCTTTATGTACCTACATTATATTAGACAACAATACATTTATATTAGACAATATCCTTTATATTAGACAACATCACATATTTTGCTATGACTATCACAAAATAAGTATCTAAAGCACTTGTGGTACGGTAATCGAAAACAACGAAAAAAAATTTATTTAGGTTAGATTAGTTTTTTTGTGTTAAAAATCTCTTGCAAATCCCAGTTATTGTTTTCATTTTAGTGCCTATTGACGAAGCCCAGTGCTGTTCATTAACTAGAAATATTATATGATAACAAATTACATAATACTTCTACCCATTTCTTGTGACATTTTTATTGTTGTGGTAGTTCAATATATGGTATATAGAAAAGTTACTTTTTCTACATTGACCCGGCCGGGGATCGAAACCGGGACCTCAGAGATGGCGACACCATGAAAACCGGTGTGCAAGCTAGTCGACCGCGGAGGTCATTACATATTATGTTTCATGTTAGATTAAAATGTTATAATTGTCAGAATTTAGTTATTTAAAAATACAAATGTTTCCCAAAAATATTAACTAAATCATCATTCTTATTAGGTATATATTACATTCTTCCTAACTACATTTTAGATTTTTTACTGATTATTGTCTGGTTGAGCCGTTACCGTTATAAGTAACATATCGTATAACCGTCTTTTCAAAATACCGATAACTTTTTTTCATTTTAAATGTTACTCGAGATAACATAAGTTCCATGAGTCAGATAAAGGTTTTTGAATACGATGCTCTAAAAATATCAACAAGAACTTGTATAAAAAGGATTAATATACTGCAATTCTCAGTTTAAAGGACAAGAGGCTTATAGGCGTCTCCTTATCGATAACTGAAACGCATATGGAAATCCTCGTCAAAACGAATCATATAAATCCAAAACATAAGGTAGTTGCTGTATACCATAGGATCACAAAAAATAATTGAAAACACGTATTTTTTATATTAAGTTAACACAAAAAAATCCCAACAAAAATTATTATGTAGTTTAGTTTATGTAGATGATTAAGATTTTTTTTCAAATGCAGTAGCACCCCTGGACAGCATCAACACCTGGGGGCGGTAGAGAGCACTTTGGGAAACTATGCTGTATACAGTTGAAAAGTTGCTCTCATCTGTCTGACATTTCCATCATCAGATGATCTCCATGTCTCTATAATATTTTATTTTCATTACGTCCATGTGCCAAGTTTTATTGAAATCAGTTAACGTAAAATGGATAAAATTCAACAAGTTGGATTCATCCCTTAATTTGCCACTCTTAGAGGTGGACTATTTTCTTTAAATTTGATTGATCACTGCTGTGGTACTATTTTCCAACAAAAAAGGAATCATCGAAATCGGTTCACAAATATCGGAGTAATTACATAACATACACGCAATTGTCGCAGGAGCGACACAAGGTCTTCCTAATGCGAGGCTATGAGTAAGACGTCACGTTAATCATACAACAAGTTTAGAGTTCCTTGTGAAAAAGTTCATCCAAGGAAGTACTGCCACCTTACCTATTTCTGCCGTCAAGCAGTAATGTAAGAGCATTACTGCGTTCCGGTTTTGCAGGGTAAGGATGCTGGTGACATTACAGGCACATGGCACTTTTCAACTTGAGCCTCAGGGCGCGGAGGCAGATCAAAATTCAAATTGAAATTCAAAATAATCTTTATTTCATAGGTAAGGTATTATTACACTTGAAATCGTCACAATTGTTAAACTCTACCGCTCATTCGTAAGGCAGATTCCCCTGAGAAGAATGAGCAAGAAACTCTAGGGGTTGCTCTTTGTAAATAACATTTACAAGATCTTTGCGACAAAGCTCTGCGTGGCAATGGACAGGCGTGTCGTTTACCATCAGGAGCACGACTTGTTCGCCCTATCACTTAGTATCATAAAAAAACAGTCAAATTGAGACCCTTCTTTTTTGAAGTCAGTTAAATAGCAATGTAGCATGCGAAAAATGCGTCATTGTACTAATTACCTAAAACGCTAATTAAAAACAAGATGTGATAACGAAATACAAGGCATTTTTGTCCTTCCACCAGAAAAATTACATTCAAATTACATACGAAGTAAGTAGTCACTCAACGGCCACGATGCGCACCATTCGCGGGGCGAATGTACAAAGCACCGACCTTTCTATTAAAATTCTGCAAATAACAAAAGGGACACAAGGTGTCGCTATCCCTCGTCTATTTACCTGGCCCGCGTTTAAAGCGGAATGTAATACAATCCGAGTTATTTTCATTATTCAGTTAGACATGAAACGGCACCTTTACCCTGTGAGCCTGTGTAAAAGTTGGGGTCGAATTTGTTGGGCAATATTTTTGTGAGGTCACCCCGGTCAATCTGGTTGGGCTTCTCTTTGTCATATTGTTTTCAGCGCGGCCTTTTAATTTAGTAAAATTTCAAACAAAATGAAGCACTTGATGAAATTCACAAAACGCGTTTGAACTTCGTTGCCAAATAGTTACGCGTGAGTTGTTTCAGATTGCTCATAGTACCTACAGGGAATTCTCTTGTTTCAGATCAGCCTCCTAACCGTATAATTTGAAATTGCATGATAAAATATCATGAAATGTGAAATTCTGTATATTTTCGAAGCTCATTCTATATTTTAAGACTTGAAACCCAAAGAACATTGCACTATGTAGCTCAGAGTGACTTTAAAGTTATAAGCACCATGAAAATAAATCGATTTTTTTAATTTTGGACCAATTTTAAGACTTGACAAGTTTTCGTCTTTTATATGACCTAATTTTCCAAAAATTACTTGTGTTGATTTTGCACACCAAAACACTAACTAATAACACCTTTAACTAACTTCACCACGCGTATAGCACATAGCAATTGAAACTATCACAAATACCGAGAAACGAGTCGAAAATCGTTTGGAGAAACAATGGCTAAATACTCCACCTGGCTTCTCAATCAGTAAAGCCCCCCCTCCCACACACACACACACACAATATGTAAGGCCCATGAAAGACTACACAAAATTGTTCAGGAATTCCATCGCAAATAATGAATTCTGATAACAATGAAGTTGATAGAATGTGTACTACTCTGAAATAAGAATTAATTGAGAGCAATTTAAGCATCTGTAGATTTCGCGTAAATGAACGTGTAATTTTTCTTATAATGGTATTATTGTGAAAGTATGCCCCTGTTACAATAAATCAACATATGTATTAATAAATCAACATACACTATTTCAAAACATTTTTTTAAGTGATAAGAGATTACAATCCTACACTTTTTATCACAGATCCATGAATAAAACAACACGCAAAATAAAAGAAAAGAGTATATTGTCGAAAATAGAAACTTTAAAACTGCTTTCATGATTTCTGTGCAAGTAACATCGACAATCGCACGTCGAACCAGCAAACTCAGGGGACTTTAGCACTGTCACGAAACAATGAATTCGAAGAGGAAAATATAGCGGCAAAGCTGTTGAAAATATAGGAATATTCAAGTTTAAAGCGCGAATCGATAGCATGAGCAATCGTGAATAATGGCTTATGGGTCTGGAAATGCTACAGCGATATACATGTTAATGCTTAGACTCAAATAACATGTAAATTTCGTTAAGAACATCATAACAGATTTTTTTTTTCACAAGAATATAAATTCTCATTCATTATTCGTTACATTTAAAAACAAAAAGCTGCACAAAAAAAATTTAAAATAAGTTTCCGAGTATAAATAACGATGATTTCCACACCAATAACTGTAAATTCAAATCCATTTATGTCCCAGACAAGCGACTTAGCGAGGACTGCACTTTACGAACAAATAGAAAGCCTGATAGTGACAAAGTTCTGCTTTTATATAAAACGGGAACCATAACCATTAAGCATTTCCTCTGCGTGCAATAAATGAATGAAAAACTCTTCGCCAACTGGAGAGATACAATTGATAACTTGCCTGAAGCTAACTTTTTGCTTTCCACTAGGTTATTGACGGCAGACTTCGAAGAAATCAGACAGTAGTCGATGTATTTAATCTTACAAATTCGTTGCTCTAAATGCTTTCTATGAAAGTATAGGATGTTGGGCGCTACGAATTCTTTTAGGCGAAGATTATTTGTGTATATAATTCTGCGAAAACATGTCAACCTTTCCTCTCACATTCAGTACGATTGTGTTATATTAGGTACTTATCATTATCAAGTTATTATGACAACATAATTAACTTAGGCAATTTCAGTATAAATAAGCATAAATAAACTCGTTGGCAAAAATTTGGTTTCTTGCTGCTTTTTAAAAAATACACTGTACAGGAATACTACGACCCAACGACCATACATCACTGTATGAAAACTAGACTGTTTCAATTAAAAACTCTCGTTCCAATGCTGGTCAACTTTTATTACTTCGCGGAGGAAAAGTAATCAAGTCCGCAATATATCGTCCGGGGCACCTAACTTCAGATAACTCTTAATTGTTTGATGTGACGGCTAGAGGTACGTGCTAGCACTCTTGTTAAGCTTTATCTTGTTTACTAACAAATTTCAAAGTTTCTATTGCGTTTGGAGCTAAGATTCTGATAAGAAAAGGTGTGGGACAGAGCGAAACGACGAAGTAAGTATAAAATTACGTCTCATTATAACATAATTGTAAGCAAATTGGCCGTTGTAATAATAACTAGTGATGGTGAGTAGTGGCACCACGCACTCGCGGTCCCACAAGGGAATTTCCCCTCAACACTAGCTTGTCGTCGTTAACCGTAGAGTCGAGCGCAAGAGTAGGTAGGCAAGCTCGAGGGATACCTAAAGTTTCTGCGAGTGTCGGTACACTTTTCCCGTATATCAAAACATCGACATTTTAAGAGTGATTTGGCATAAGAACCTCTATTCTGCCATAACGGGGAAGTGTACCAAAAATTGTTATTATCATTTCAAAACTTGTCTCTCTGGAATGACTGACCAGACAAACTTCCAGAATGAGGAATGTCAATTACTTACACTTACAGTTATTTGTCAACAGATTTTTTCCAAAACTTACAACTCTTTATTTTTCTCGCTATTTATTAGATATATATATGTCTCCTAATGTAAAACATGTATACAACATGCATAACACTCAGCCTAATTTTACACAACAAAAATTATTTGCACTACGAGATATGTATTTAAAAAATACAACCCACAATTAGGTACACAAGCAAATTGCCGGCGACGCTCCTCTAATAATATAAAAGCTTGTAGACAGAGAATACGCAATTACGGTAACAAAAGGCGAGTACCACAGAGGAATATCCACTAGAAAAAGCTCTTTCTGAATGAAAGCAAACAAAAAACGACGCAAATGTACGAAAATGGGTCATCGAATGAAGCACTGCACGGCACGTGTCCAGCAAAACTTGAGCTTCCAGAGTTCATAGCGCGAATAGGTAAAGGTCTTTCAAGCGTGTGCAAAATGGGTCTGTGTTGTTGGTCACTCGAAGAGTCACACTGGACGCACACGATACGATTCGCACGACCAACGCGTTCTGCAGTCGTTGCAATTGTTTTCTTTGTACTTGAACGTCGCAGCAACAGGGCTAGAAATTCTATCGGTGCCATTCACAGCTAAAACGTTTTTTAATGAATGTAATGGCGCTGTTTCTAGTTTCATCTTTTTATCGTAATAATTTGAATACTTACTAAATATATATATAATATATAACGCACACACTCAACGTGACCCCGCACTAGGGAAACCCTGAGTCGCGGCTGTCATAGACACACACATAGACAACCATAAATTATACCCAAACTCACGAGAGAAATAAATGTCGGCCATACAAATATTTCTCCCGGCGGGAATCCAACCTGTGACCTCTGCGTGGTAGTCCGGCATGGTAACCGTTCGGCCAACGAGGCAGTTTAAATATACACTTAACATCGCAAGACATTACTGTCTTCTATAAAAACACAATAGAAGGCACATTACTAATTCAAGACCCAAGTATGTACCTTCTTATTAAGACTTCCATAAACATAGGTTGTATTAGGATTCACAAATATTCAACACATACACGGCAAAGGAATGAAATACACTTGCCAGCATGAGTTTCCCGACACCTTCAATGTGCCCTACATTGTAGGCTATTCAAGGCTATAAATTAATAGGCATTTACTAAACACGCTCGGCTCGTATATAACATCTTGGACCATTTCGGCGCTCAACATCAGGTAAAATTAATGGCAAGCATTCTTATATCTCATTTCTTACATATTATTTCCCACACTAGTTAGCACACGGCGAATAGAATCCATTTACGTATACCGTAGATACTAATCGGGCAACCAATTAGAATGAACATATCAAGGGCATTATTTCGTAAACGTAATACGAGCTTATTATATTCTGGAATGCACTCAACGTATTTTGTCATAAACTTATTACAATATTCAGACTTTCTTGCTGTTATTTCATTCGACATCTGTGGGTCAAAAAAGGTAAAGGAAGTTAATTTCATAAGTCCACATTTTGGAATTTAGATGTTTTTATAATTATTGTTTTTTTTTTAAATGAATCGTAGAGCTACTTGTGAAAGAGTTCGTCCAGGGTAATACTGCCACCTTACCTATTTCTGCCGTCAATCAGTAATGTAAGCATGACTGTTCCGGTTTGGAAGGGTAAGGGTGCTGGTCAAATTACAGGCACATGGGACTTGTCAACTTACATCTCAGTGTGATGACCGAAGTGACAGCACCTCTCAGATCTTTGCGATTTAAAGCTCTGAGTGGTATTGCAACTGTTATAGACAGGCATGTAGCTTACCATCAAGCGCACGACTTGTTCGTCCCGTCACTAGATATAATAAAAAAAATTATGTGCTAACGTCGTTTGTTTTTTATTTTATATTAAATAATTTTGTTTCACCTACAAATTGATTTTAAATGCCTGTAATTAAGACTCTTTAAGTAATGGTTCCTTACTCTCAACTACAGCTATTTTGTAGTCAATTGTGTGTGAAATAATATTTACAGTCGTGGTTAATTAATTAGAGACATACTTGGTAAGGCGAGCAAATGTATATAGAAATATTAAAATTGTGACTACTAAGACTTTGTTTCAGTAAATTTCAACACCCATTAGCAAACCTATATTTTTAATAACGGCTTGAAATCGCAGCGACGATATCAGTTTGTGGCATGTTTCAACAGGAATATTTGCTCATGTTGGACAAAAGGCTTTTCTTCTAACTAAAGTTCTTCTAAAGATGTGGAACGATCACTGGCACCCTTTTTCTTGATCTTATACCAAAGATGCTCAATTAGCTTTAGAACGAGACTGTTGGCTGATCAAACTAGCACTGATATTGACTATTGATGAACGACTTGTCATTCGTGCAGTATGTGTTGGGTCGTTGTCATGCTGGAACGTTTATAAAACCGAAAGGTAGTAGTGAAAGTGTCCCTCAGATCTTTACGATTTAAAGTTCTGAGTGGCACCACAGCAACATAAAGCGCGAGATACTGCTATTCACGCATAGAAATCACACACCCTAAGTCGTTTTCGCGCAATTCGCGCCCTATTGTGGTAGCCCTACAGAAGCACAACTTAGTCGTCCCGTTATGTGGTATCTTAAAAAACAAAAAAGTGTTCTTCAGCATAATATGGTGACATTGTGTCCTCTACTATAGCCTTATATCGATAACGGTTCTTATTGTCTGTAACTTTCCTGCTCCAAATCCAGAAAATGAGCCCAAAATTTTGATGCTACTCTCACCCGTGTTTCACATGTTTTTTGTGAGCCTTTGATTTATTTCTGCTTTGCGTTATTGTCTACCATCTTAAGAAACTAAAATGAACTTGGTATAGAAAGAAAACAACACATGTTGCCACTGGAAATAGCTCCAATAATCGTATTTATGTGCAAATAAACGTGCATCCCTATATTGTTTTTTAGGTAGATACCGAGGTACTCTCTAACAAACAACATTGCTTCTGGCAACAAAACATCGTCAAACAATCCTCGCTAATACAGCCCCAGTTATGCCTGCCCTAAGCATTTCTTTTTGATTATTAATTATAGGATCTATCTTAGCTAACTTGACTATCTCTTTTAGGAGTTGTTTTCTCGGTTTATTTTATTTTTTTATAACTATTTTTAGAGCAATTTTAGTACGTTGGTCATGTTCCGCTGCACTAAACACCTTTAAACATTTTATTTAAGTGATCTCCTATTATAAGACATTAACAAGCAAAACTGACAACATTAATATTTTTTTTAAATGCAATATTTCCTAACTTTGTTTGCATTCATAATTTCATAATAAAATTATGTGATAACAGAAATTTATGAACTAAAATTTCGCAAAAGCAACACCAGAATGAAGTGAGAAAACAAAATTCACGATTTATTTTTTAATTTTGAAAATAGCTAATAAATTGTATTTTTATGACGATGATTTAAAAAGTTTGTAATTAGAGAGGCACATTACTGTTAATTAGGGAATACTCATTGGCCAATTATTATTGTTATTCTAATATAAAGAAGCAAAAAAAAGGCGAATTAAAATACACAGGTAGTTGTGAATGTGTGGCCACCCAGTGTTCCTAAGTAGTTGACTGCACCATTGACCTACCAACAACCGCATTATGTATTATTTAGATATCACAAGCACTACTCTACATAGCTCTAATGGAAATTTCACATGCATACACACCAAGAAAGAAAGGAGAAGTAAATATTAGGTACTACATAAAAAATAAAAAACTAGGAATTATGTTGTGCATTTTATTATCAATTAAAACTGCTAAATCGTCAATAACAAGTGTGCGGATAGAATAATAAAATGGAATTAACAATTTTGTTTTATATGTCTATTTTATTTGCAAGTAATTTAATTAATTTACTGTACTGGTACAAGATATAAAAAGATTTTAGATCACAGTAATGACAGTTCCCATTGTGTTGTTTTGGAAAAATGCATACATTTACAGGTAATAGAGTCAAAATTTAGTCTACTTCAGAGATTCATTAGCTATAACTCCATGCTCATTGACGTGATGAGGATTAAAATTTTACATGTTTTTATTAAGGTTATTATTAATTATTAATAGACTTTCATGTGTAATAATATTAAGTGTAATAATATTATTATTATTATTATTAGTGTAATAATATTTCCAATATGTGAACGTAAAATAGTAATAATTAAAAGTGTGAGACTGGGATAACTTCGGTTATGCTCATTTCAACACCGCTAATTATTGAAAGATTGTCAAATTTGGACTGACGTTTAGATTTATTATTTTTCTTTATTTGTCATGTTGAATATTCAAATATGGAATCTTGAGTAAAGTTTTTAATATTCCCATTAAGTGCAGCACAGATTTCAGGGTCATCTTTAAACACCATGAAAACTGAGTCAACAGATCTCTTTGTTTTTAATGTGCTAAAATCGAAGCTCTCAGTAACACCTATCTGTGAATGTAAATGGTCAATATAACAGTAATGGGATTCCATCATTTTACAATGATGTATTACAATAAAACAATTAATTAAAATAAAAATAAAAATTATTATTATTGTAACAGACCACAGTACTTCTATTATTTGTAAAACTGCCATATTTCATTTATCTACAAGCACTAACATTCAACGTCTTTATGCCGTGATAAAAAGAAGTAGAATAAACTAATTAACTTCTCAAATTGACATCCATAGCATACTTATTTATTATTAGTATTTGGTTGAATCCGTCACAATTTTAGTTGTTGTCATACATATCATTTGGAAAAGTATGTTAAATTCACTTACAGAAAATTTAATTAGTCTATTATTTGACCACCACTTTTTAGATATTATTTATGGTTTCATTTATGCATTTATTTTTTTATCAATTATATTATCTGAAATTTCATCTTCTGGAAGATATGATAGGGAACCAAAGGAGAAAGCAAAATACTATTCCGACCAACACGACAAATATAACCTCGATAAGTTCTTGTAAGCATTTTATGGTAACTGTTATATAATCAGAAGTAAATGGAAACAATAAAGTTTCTGTTGCTGCTAGTATGCAGCTATAGCCGTAGCAGGAGTTTGCAAGCTCCTTCCAATCAAACTGTGATCCGGACAGCTTTGAAAATAATTTCTTACTTAACTGTAAAATAGTTGCCGATTCTTGATCGAAGATATTTCTGTAACACAATTCTATATAAATTGAAATCCCAACTTTGACGTGTTTAATCAAATGATTTTCGTAGGGATGAGGAATAACCGTAAAGACCCAATCAACTAAATGAAAATTGTAGCACAAAAACAAATTAAACTACGTAAACATGCTTGTAACTACAGTTTTATAATGTACTTAAAAATCTTACCAATGAAAATATAAATTTTCTTCGTAGAGGTTGGGTACTGGGTAGATTGGTTACGCCAAATGGTAATTCACAGTAACTGAAAATTATTGGATGTGTATCAGACTGATATTGAAATACAGCACTTAATAATTGTTACGTGGCAAATAGTGGATTTCAGAAGCAGTTTTTGAAACGTTATGAAACTATGAAATTTTCATTCCTGTGTTGTTATTTACTCCACCATTTTAGAAAAATGTTGTCAAACAAAAGTCAGCTTGACAATTCTGACATTTATATTTTCGTTCAGATACTCTATGTCAGATACCGGAAAACCTAAAACTGGCAATATAAATTATAACGGTCTATGTCATTCAAAAGCGGCATAGTTCAAACAAAACAATAATGTCAAACAAAAATTCACTTTTGACAAAATGACAGCAAAATAGTAGAGTAATACAAAAAAATCACGGGATAAATAAATATGCGGCAAAATTCATTATAATGTGACTTTTCTACGGCTTCAAATCTAAATAATATAAATTTTTCTGTGATATGCCGGGGCCGGATGTAAGAGCCAATGACAATGTCCTCGGAGAAATGTCGACAGAGCCCACGGCGACTGTACACAGCGGTGTCGACGCAAAAACCGAACGAAAATTAACTGTACTTGAGACGCATGGATATGTTCTGGGCAGAACAATTGGATCTGGCTCGTATGCCACCGTCAAGGTATTTATAATAATAATATCACAATATTTTAGGCCTTGGGAGAGGCGAGAGTCTAAAATACATAATAATAAATAAGGGACACTGCCGCATTATTGTATAAATCAAAAACATACGATGACATTTCGGATGTTTCAGGTGGCCACCAGCGATAGACATAACTGTCAAGTGGCAATTAAAATAATAAGCAAATTTCAAGCGCCAGGGGACTACCTAAAGAAATTTCTTCCGAGAGAAATAGAAGTCGTAAAAGGCTTGAAACATGAAAATTTGATACGGTTTCTTCAAGCTATCGAAACTACTCATAGGTTCTATAAATTTTATTTCTCACTTGCGTTCTTAAAATTTTAATTTGCAATTTAGTATGGCAAACAGCCGCATAAGTACGTAAACATAACGTTCGCTAGTGGTTTACGTTCAAATCGAAAGTCATAGTCATAATGAATGGAATGCAAGTCATTCCCTATGAAATGGTTCTTTACAGAGTGTACATTGTGATGGAATATGCTGAGAACGGCAGTTTACTAGATATAATCCGCAAAGACCAGCATATAGATGAGATGCGCGGTCGCCGCTGGTTTCGGCAACTCGTCGAAGCCGTCGAGTATTGCCATGAAAGGGGTGTAGTCCACAGGTACTTATTTAGTCGTTTAGCTACTTCGATATAACTATTGATCCTTTTACGGTCTACAGGATATATGCGGGTACAATATCGTTCCATTTGTTCTCGGTAGGGCTTGCATGACTAAATTAATTTATTGCACATTAAAAAATTACAATAAGAACTTAAAACTATGTATCACAGTATAAACTAATGTACAACCCCTTATTGCTAAAGCAACTTTTTCCAGGCAACTTTAGGACAGAAATTTAAGATTTGGAAAGAGTGTGCAATGATAGAGTATCTTCAAATGAGAGTGTTTCAAATTTATAACCGAGAACATAAATAAAGAGCCATTTTGATTTTACTATTTCTCAGAATCTGCTCTACCGAATAAACGTCGAGAGTAGCCTTTTACAGTCGCTAATCATCGTGTCTGATTCCTCTTCTGTGTTGGGCATACCATGGTTGGACTATTGCTTCTGCCGGCATGCTATAATATATTATTCAATAATTGTAAACTGAAAATTATGAGTACACCACCTCAATCCACAAACTAACATGTAGGTTATAACGTTAACGGTTAGGCAGGTGTAATATCAGTGTATCTACCAGGTAGTTAAATAATATTAGATACTAACCTGAACTAGAAAAAAACCTTTTCTTCTCCACACTTTTAGTAACTGTAGAGCTCCTTGTGAAAGAGTTCGTCCAGAGAGGTACTGCCACCTTAATTATTTCTGCCGCCAAGAACCCTCAAAAGCGCTCCGGTTTTGAAGGGTAAGAGTGCTGATGAAACTTGTCACCTTATGTCTCAGGGTGACGGGCGCGGTGGCAGTGCTCCTTAAATCTTTGTTATTCAAAGCTCGGGCACTGCAACTGTTATGGACAGGCGAGTCGTTTAGCAGCAGGCGCCAAACTTGCTCGTCTCATCACTTGATGTAATAAAATATGTGCAAAGTCAAAGTCAAGCACCGCGTGGTTTCCGGCTTAGAATTGAGCCACCCCTACTCTTCCCGCGGGTGTCGTACAAAAAGCGACTATGGGAAATCGGGTGATCCCCAATGCACTATGTCTGCTTGATCGTGATAGGCGATGATCATTTTTTCGCTATCAAGATCACATGAGGCAGCAGGGTAATGCGAAACACTTTCTACCAGAAGAAGGGACGAGAGAGTGGATTTGCACATGCGCAACTACTTATTCACTATAATAAAACTCAAGCGCAGATGACTTCTAGCTATTTATTCCATACAGATCCATCCGGTTTAAAGCTCTCAGTGGCACTGCAACTGTTAAAATCAGAGCGTGTCGCTTTCCACCAGGCGCACGACTAGTTCGTCTCGTCACTTGCTATCATAAAATAAAAGCATCGTAAACATGATCGTAAATTATACATTTAAGACCTACTGTCAGTTCACCCGCCACCAAGGTATTATTTTGTAAATTAAAGATAATTTTAATTACTTCTTGTAATAACAGAGACATAAAATGTGAAAATCTCCTCATGGACCACAGTTTAAATATAAAGTTATCGGACTTCGGATTCGCAAGAGGCCACATGAAACCAAAAAATGGGGTCTATGCTTTAAGCGAGACATTCTGCGGCAGTTACGCGTACGCCTCTCCGGAAATCTTAAAAGGGGTTCCGTATAGACCTCAAGACTCGGATATTTGGAGTATGGGTGTAGTTCTGTATGCAATTGTGTACGGGCGTCTGCCTTTTGATGACACGAATTACTCACAGTTGTTGAAGGTACGTTTCTTGTTTTAGTAAGTGCGATGTAAATTGAAACCGATGAGGCCCCAGTTTGGAGCCCTCTCGTGCATCTATGGCGCTTTTGAAAATTCATTCACATTTCACGTATCCAATTATTATATCATCATAAGTAAAAGACTTTAAATATTGTAATGAACGTTATTAAAATTCGCAGCAAGTACAGAACAAAGTATCTTTTCCCCGCGAACCAAAAGTTTCAACTGAATGCCGCAAACTTATCACCAAGATACTCTCACCTTTGAAGGTTCGAGTCAAGATACCTCAGATCCTCGCCGACCCCTGGCTGAATCCTAACCAGCCTGTGAAAGATGAAGAGGTGGATACCGCACAGGTAGACTACGTCTCGATCGTCAGATAATATTAGATATAATTAAACCTCCTTGCTTTGATAGTTCCAGGTCCCGCAAGCGGATGTCCAAATAATGCAAACAAAAAAGCATACTGTAGCAGAACTCTAGGTAAACGCCTTTTAAGGAACATTTACAATAATGGCTACTTTTTCATTTTTTATTTGTGCCTTTTATTTACACTGTACTATTTTCAAATAAGCCTACAATTGTATTTTATTTCCTCGAGTCCAAACAGTTTTGAAAGATGCTATGTACGCCTCTCAGTAAATTTTTTAGCTTTATCTTTTTACACCGACAATGTACACATTGGCATAATATGATATCAAGTTACCTGTGTAACTACCTATATAAAAGAAGTTAGGTACAGTTTTCAACCAATCTATGCCAACACGAATCTATGCCTAGTTAAAAATCCTTGGTCGTTTAGTCCACGTTTACTGAAACGAGGTGTACCCCTGCACAGTTCATGCACCCTGCACCCATAGGTCACGTAGATCCGGGGCAATTTTTAAGTATTTTTTTTGTTGGTTTCCATTAAATTGTTTAAAAATACAGACAACTTCAGGTGCTCGTTGCGCTCGCTTCAGACATGGCTAACACAGAATAATTCTTCTATGTTAGCCATGGCGTACCAATTCGTGACAAGGATAGGGCGCACTATAAGTTTCCGGAACTGGCCACTTACATAAACAATATTTAAAAAGTAATTACAACATTTGAAAATGGAACTCTTTGGCTGTAGAATAATACACTTTGTTTCATCTGACTGTCACTTGTTTTTTCATTGTGGCGTCATTTTAGAAATTGGTTGTCTACATCACCATGGATTTAAGTTGTGAAAATTTTCGTAGTGTGATTTTCTACAACTTTAAGTATAATTTAACAGCTCAGCTGAGCTTCGCTCGGCTTCAAGCTGCTTTTGGCGATGAAACACAATGCAAGACGACTATTTACAGTTGGTTTGCAAATCATACGTGGTCGTGTGAATCTCAGTGACGAATTTCGTGATGGTCGCCCGTCCACTGCTGTGAACACCAAAAACATCGATGCTGTGCGCCGTATGATCAAAACTGACAGGTATTTAACATACCATGAGATTCGGGCATCTTTAATGCATAGGCATGAGTCAAATACAATCAATACTACACAAACATTTGGGTTTAAAAAAGCTGTGCTCTCGGTGGATCCCACACAATTTGACTGAGGCTCAGAAAACGGGTCACGTCACTTGGTGCAATGCCATGCTTACCAGATTCAACGAAAGAGCGTCAAATTTGGTGTGGGACATAGAAACATGGATTTATAGTTACGATCCCAAAACAAGGCAGCAATCGGGCGTATGGGGCTTTCGAGATGAGCCGAAACCAACCAAAGTGGCGCGCGTACACAGTGCCTCTAAGCGGATATTGCTCCTTTTTTTAATAAAACCGGACACGTGGCTACTGTTGCTTTGGAGAATCGTTGTACCGTGAATAGTGATTGGTACACGACTATTTGTTTGCCGGAAGTTATTGACAAACTCCGTAAACATAACCGTAAACGCCGTATCATCTTGCACGACGATAATGCCAGTTCTCACACGGCCAGACAGACAAATGAATTTTTGAAGGTGAACAACGTTGACCTTATGAGCCATCCCGCGTACAGTCCCGACCTGGCACCTTGTGGCTTTTAATTATTTCCAAAAATTAAGCACCAGTTACGCGGTCAACGATTTTAATCACCTGAAGAGGCTGTCGAAGAGTATGAAAAATATGTTTTAAAGATTGTCGCGGAGGAGTAGGGTAAGTGTACCAGTGAATGAAACCTTAAGGAAATTCTCAACTTTTTAAATTTATTAATAATACAATTTCAATATTCTTACAGCCTGACGTCTACCATGGTGACCTCTCACTATTTAAGATTCATTAAAACGATTCTTCAGAGTTGTATTTAGAACAGTTATCAAAATATTTGATAAAATATCTGAAAATACCCTGAATCACCAGTGAATGAACGCCTTTTGCTAGTAAATGAACGCAATAAAACCCAGTAAATGAACACAAATATTGTATTTATAAAATAATCAAAAACATAAATGTTTTAAAAACATTTCACAGTAATTGTTACACTAACTTAAGCTAAAGTTACAAATATATAACAGTGACTGAAGTCATTGTTTAAATCAACCCAAAAATGTATTTCAGTCTTAACTAAACTTTAACTCACAGGATAACATTCTTAAAGTATTGGCATAACATAATTAGGTACCTATTAAAGTTATACTTATCTAATTATTTCAGTCTCAAAATATACACCTAGTACCTATGTAACAAACATTAATAGGAACAACATAATATAATATAAAGAGATCTTTTTTCACTTACTACCTAGCTAAGAATGAAGAAGAAGGACTCACTCTATGTCTTTAAAGCTTACGTCAGTAAAAGAGATCATTCCTCGTCGTGAACAATTTGGTTCATCCAGAACACGTACAATGTCAGAAACATGTACTTCTGAAATATCTGGGACTTGGGGCTTAACAAAACTAACAACATTTTCAACAACTTTCTTCTTTCTCAAAAAATCTATCTTACATTTTAATCTTTCGTCGTCAATCATCAGAATTTTTCCAACAAAAGAACGTATTCTCTTCTCAGTCTTAAACTGCACAATAACATATTTACCACAAATTATATTATGTGGTGGATGATTATCACTGGAAACGGATGTGGACAAGAAATTTCTTTGTATATCTTCATTCTCATTTTGCGCGTTTTGATCAGTTTCTTTCTTCTTTTTTTGTTGTAATCGTAACGGTGTGGTGTTTTTTTTCTGCAAATTTTTATTGTTCCGTGTAATTTCACGTCTACATTCAATTCGGGCATCTCTTTCCTTCTTTTTATTTTTTTTATCTTCTTCTTTCTTTTCCTTTGCAATATCTAGTTTTTCTAGGTATTCTTTAAATTTACGTCCTGTTAAACCAAATGGCATGGGTTCCTTTTTCATTGTTTTTTTCTTTTTGGTTTCTATTTGAGGGTAAGATAAAAAGTTTTCGATAGGAACTTTGCGTTTTGGCACAATCGTGCTCGAAGGAGTACTGGAAATATTTAAGTTACTATCGCCCAAGACATGAGTAGATACTACTTTCTCTTGAAAAGTTATTTCGGGTTTATCAGCATCACCATCATGTATAAAGGGATCTATCAAATCACCGTCATCTTTAGAATTCAAAACAGAGGGACCTTCAGAAGAAACTGTGGCAACAAAATTGGTACATTGTGAAGTGTCAGGCATAATTACTTCGCTATGATAAGTTTGGGCAGTTGAACTATTGATGTCACAAAAGCTTGTGATAAGTTCATCGGATGTGATTTGCGAAAACGTATCATACCACGGCAAGGGTATAGGAGATTTATTTTTTCTTTTTCGATGATAAAGTTTACTATTTCGTCTGTGGTGTCAAACCGTAGCCCAATACCACTTTCAAATAGAATGTCGTCGTCTAGAAGAATACTACAAGACTTACTCAGAACAGGTGGATCTGCTTCAATATTATTTTCATCGGAGCAAACACGAGTTTGTGCTTCAGTAACAGTCACCACGACAGGACTGCTTGGATTAGGTGAGGAAGGATGTTGATCTTTATTTGATGATTCGGCCAGACATTGAGTTGACGTATTAGATAAATCAAGGGGAATATCTGTGGCTGATGAGGTTTCCGTACTCTGACCTCGGTTTTCAAGTTTTAACTTACATTTACTCCATAAACCGTATAAATAATGTTCATGAGATCGATTTATATTATAAGACTGCATGAATTCGTTTTTGATGATGTGTCCAACTTCATTTTCAATTACCCTCATTGTACTTCTTAAATCATCCTTTTGGTCATCAGAAATGCTCGCATCCATATTATTTTGCTCTTTAGCTATTTCTTGTCTTCTTGTATTGATGCACTTAGAGTAGTCAACTGCATTAGGATCAATAGGAAATAAACCACATGTCCTGAAGGCTTTCTGTATGGTTTCGGCTTTTATTGATTTATCATAAGCTTCCTTGAACTTACCAGCAAAACTTTGTTTAGTTATCGGAGCAGTAGTTTTCTGTTTATGTTTCCTTGCAACTTTCTTCCAACTCTTCTTAAGTGGACCAAAAATACCAACGTCACAAGGCTGAATTATATGCGTAGCATTCGGATGAAGGCAGTACAAAAATTTTTTTTTTTCAGAGCAGAAGTTGAACATTTTTTCAATTATAAGAGATTTATGCCCATCTAGGAAGAGCAACACAGGAAATTTTGTGTTATTTTGTACGAGCCACTCGTAGAACAGGACTATATATGATAAAAAGGTTTCAGACACCATCCACCCATTATCTGATCGGCCTATATGCCAAGAATCTGAAAAATTGTGAACCACTGCAGGCGGCATCCTCTTGTAAGGATACACTACAAAAGGTGGCACATCGGTCCCATTTGCTGCAAACGTGCACAATACTGTTATGGACTCTTTTTCTGCTGAAGTTGCTATCTCGTAGGTATTTTTGTAATTTTTTGGTCCAAGAATGAGACCCGTTTTTGGACATGTCATGATGCCAGTTTCGTCGGCGTTAAAAATACGACTAGGGTCTTCTTTTATATCCAGCAAGTTTTCTTCAGCTAAAAATTTATCCAACTCCAAAAACCACTTCCTTAAGCTTTCCTCAGTAACAGCAGCTCTTGCTTTTGATATGAGTTCAGCATTTCTTTTAGTTACATCTTGGTGTCTATTTAAAAAAAGTGATAGCCACTTTCTATCAGGTCTGTTATCAGTGAATTTGGTATTTCGTTGGTTTGTGTCTAAAAAATCTTTAACTGTGTCATAAACCTCTTCTGGATGCATAGGAAAACCCACTTTGGCTTTATTTAAAATCCAGCGAGCAAGTTTTCGCTCTTCTTCGAAAGGTAGTTCTGAAATTGGGCCCATTTTTCGTTGCCATGGTACTTTATTGTTGATTTTGTTATGTAGAGTTGACTTTGGTATATTATACGCTTTGCTGGCCTTATTTATACTAATTTCACCTCTGAGTATAGCATTAAGTGCTTTCTCCAGTGTCTCTTGGGTGTACCGAAATCTAGAATAGGACTTTTTGATGGGATCCATTGTGCATGCCTAAAACGATAGAAAACTTGTTTTATAAAAACAATATGTATGTAACTATGTAGACTTAGTATAACGGGCCATAAGTCCATTATTGATAGTAGATATCTACTTAATTACTTGGATCACAAAGCAAAATTTGATACCGTTCATTCATTGGTACAATAAAAGTTGAAACACCAGTACTTGAACACGTCAGTTTTTCATAGTATATTCACTGGATTGTAAAAACCAATGAAAGAACACCTATGTTCCAACACTAGCCAGAAGATTAGAAATCAGTTTTGGAACGTTATTTGCAAAAATGAACTTAATATTATCAGCCTAAGTTGGGTTATTAATAAATCTTTGAAAAGCCAACGTTCTAGTGAATGAACCATATGTTCATTCACTAGGGTTTTGGTAATTTCTTGAGCTAGTGCATGAACACGTGTTTTATTTAAATATTACTTACAAAAATGATTAAAATTGTCTGAGAGTATAAGCATTGAGTCATATATAACCTTTATCTAAACAAAAATCTATGTAAACACTGTAAATATGATGACCAAACTACGATAAGAAAAGTAATGTCTTACCAGGCCCCTAAATTCTTGCTCATACAAAAAAATTTTTAGTAGCACACCTCAACTTTCCCGTGACGCCATTTTGCAACTGAGCTGTATTTGTCATCGGAATAAGAATTGCCATGTTCGAAATTATGTTGCCAACGAAAAAAAAAAAATGTTTACGGTAGAAATTGTTTGTTTTCTTATTTTGGAGAAAAAATCGTGTTTTGTTCATTCACAGGGGTGTGTTCATTCACTGGTACACTTACCCTAGCATAAATTTCAAAATTTGTTTATTCGTATGAAAAAGTGCATTAATGCTAACGGAGAATATTTTGAGAAACAAATTCATTTCTGACCGTTTATAGTTTTTTTTTCTTATTCATTCCGGAAACTTATAATGCGCCTCACGTATTTCGGGTTGCCAAAAAAATAAATAAAAAATTGGACTGCTCACGTTTGATATAACCACTTGATTTAAAACGTAAAGGCACCTTCGATATTTTTAAACTATGTTAATTATAATTTTACATATAGAGTGAAAGCGTCTATCTGAACACTCGCTCCATCTGTAAATCCTATAATAGTTATTGAGTCATATTTTCAAAATAAAGAAAGTGACAACTTGTACGTAACTACTTTAGTGTGTGGCTGTGCGTACGTCTTGTACCTACGTCCTGTCCACTTTAATAAATTTCGTTCCATTATACATTGTGTCATTGTGTATATAGAAAAACTTTCATCATAACCGCATAAATACGTAGATGAGAGTACATTAGGCATACATAGCATGTTTCATTTTTATATAATTACATTGGACCGCTTATTCCCAGTCGTCACCACTGGCTTCGTTCCCACTGGCGACAAATGGGAAAAAAACCCATACATATATTACAAGCAGTGGTGACAAACGGGACAAAAAGTCTCAGTTGTTGCCACCACTGGCACTGGCACTTTCCACTGGCGACAAATGGGAATAAAAACCAATATGTTACCAGGTGGTGACAAATGGGATAAAAACATCAAGTCAACCGTGTCCATGGGACCTGTAAAGGGCCCTAAACGGTGGTTTGTTTGAAAAAACAAATATACGCGATTTAAATCCGGAAAAATAGTTTCATTTCCTATCTGTATTTTTATCATTAAACTCGAATGTTATTTTATTTCCTTTCAATGGCGGCTATAAACAAACATTGGGATTTTTTTGTTAAGTTTTTTATGGTAACATGGGTTTTTTTCCCATTCGCCACTGGCAACAACTGAGATTTTTTTGTCATGTTTGTCACCACCGTCACCTGTAACATATGGGTTTTTTTCCATTTGTCGACAGTAGGAACAAAGCCAGTGGTGACGACTGGGAATAAGTCCATTAGACGCTGATGTATCAGTCACAATATGTCATAATTTGTTCTTTTTTTCAGGAAACCGTACAAGTTAGTAAGGACGAAATCAAAAGCGTCAATATTGGAACAGTGACATTTGACCGAAAATTAGAAGGAGTTAAATGAAATCAGTGGATATTTTTCTTTTTCACAAAATTACGATGACTTTGAAATAAATGTTACAATATTAACCACAACTAATGCTTTTTATTTAATTATTTATTAAAACTACTTTAAACAATAATTGAAGCAATATACATGTTTTAGGAATTAATACCATTTGTACCTCTATTTACCTATGTATACAGCGATATTAGTTTAATATTTAAAAATTATTTTCGGATTCATATTTACAGGCCGAAATGTACCTACGACAATAGCGAGGTGCTGTTTGGTCAAGACAAATCATGTAATTTATCGAATTCGAGTAAAATATTAAGAGTAAACATAACCATGCTGTTATTTTAGACAAAACTGTACAATATCAGAAATACTTATTTTCGGGCCTTATTACACGACTACGGGTAATAAGGCACGGCTACAGCTAATAGTGATCCCCACTAAATTAGCACATATACAAAAATCCGTCAAACTTTTATAATTATTCTAAATAAAGCAATTTTTATAGTTGTTGTTAAAAAAAACTAAGAGATGAAATCAAATTTTATGTTTTATAATAATCATCTGTAACAAAATAAGCGTTAATGTTACCCTCCATAAATAAGATTTAACATAATTTGTACGCACTAAAATAATCTAAAGATATGTAAATAAAACAATTATTTCATTAATCAAATTTTTATTGATATGATATTCAATTATTTTTTTGTGAAATTACTCCACTAGTTTGTTATAATTATTAATACAAAGATCGAACACTCAGAAAAAATTCCTTCGATCCGGTCGGATTCGAACCGACGTCTTCTTGCATACCGTGCCAGACGCTATACCAACTAAGCCACGGAACGAACCAACGGACCTCACGAATTCTTCTATGTTGCTTGCGTCGTGTCTTTGTACTTGGTCTTTCAACTACATGTTTTCATTATTTCATTGCTTTGCCAATTTTTATTTTATTTTAACTTCGTGTAATGAGGCTCATGACGACCAATAAAGCACAACGTTTTTTTGTCGGACTTTATTAAACGACACGGCAAAACCAAAGTGAAAAATGACGTCTGAATATTAAAGTTAAATGTTTTGTTAACATTTAAAAACAGTAAGGAGTTTAAGTCAAGTTTAAACTAACGTTTTGCTGACTTTGAAAATTACGTCGGTAGTTACTTGACGTACGTTCACGTGTTGATGTTGCTCGCTTCTGTAGGTTTACCCTGGAGACCCTACAAGTGACCCCTGAGTGGTGCTAAAGAGCAACAACTCAACAACTACTGGCGGTAGGCTTCGGCCGTGGCTAGTCACCACCTTCCCAACGCAGCCGAGTCGCCATTAGGAGGCGGGAATCTGAACAGCCGCATTGCGTCTGACGACGAGTTGTAGCTGCTGATACTGCCACTTTGAGCACTCAGTTCTGGAAGCTAGCGGGAGCCGAAGTAAGGTGCACCGCTGGTCGACATTGGGAAGTTGGGGCCCAAGTAGCGTGAAAGCCACCCGTGAAAGGCTGCCCCGCCACCAACGTTGCCAATGAGTGGGGAATTTAAAATCGTTTGAGTTCGATTGGGGCTTTTGTAGGGATTGGCGCTATGTGGGTTTGGTTTGATTGGCTCTATTGACGCCATGCTAGAATGCCCGCATTGTCCCCACCGGGATTTTCGACCGACCACCCAACGATAAATCTCGGAATGCTCCAGCTTGCCGGTTGGCGACCGGGGTTCGGGCGTCCCCGTGGTCTCCAAACCGATTGAACTCTCGTGTGGCAGTGTGAGCTTTACTGCTTGGTTAAACACGACGCAGTGCCTCATTCAACTGACTATTCATTTCCCTAAAACAATGCAATGAAAAACACAAACGGTTACAAGTTTACACAGCGGTTGACATCCTCCCACTCCTCACTAACATCCGAGGTCTGCACTCAAATCTCGATTCGGTCCATCATCATCTTGAAACCGATAAAACGCAACTTTTGATCCTCACCGAGACTTAGATCAGATGTCCGACTGACACGGCGTACCTCAGCTAGCCCGGGTATACTCTGGAGCACAGGTTTCTACCTCGTGCCGGAGTCTGTATGCACGTTCGTGATGACATCTGTGTCAAGCGTCTTAAAAACCTTGAGGCATCGAGTTTTTCTGTTTTATGGCTTCTGGTAGATTACCGATCGCACAGTGGAGATCAGGAGACAACCAAGCTGTTCCAATATTTGAGTGGGACGTCTGATTCATTCATCATCATTCTGGAGGACTTTAACGCACACCATCAAGAATGGTTGTTCCCATACCAGATGACCGATCACGCTGAGAGAGACGTGGAAACTTGCGTTAACGCTAAGCCTATCCCAGCGCCTATCCCAGCTTGTCAGTGGCGCTACTGGGATACCAGATGTTGAATCTCATAACGGCTAATTGCTTGGACCTTCTGCTGACAACTGATCCGGGCTGATACTCTGCGGTTGTGGATGCCCCACTGGGTAATTCGGACCATTGTCTGGTGAAAACTGTATCCGTATACTCCCCGCCCGATCAGAGCCCTAGTGGTATCAGACAGGCGTGGCGACACAGGTTAGCAGATTGGGATGGAATGCGCCATTTCTTTGCGTCATACCCTTGGCAGGTTTGCTTTACTTCAGGAGACTCGACGAGCTGTGTTGATGCTGTGGTCTTGCGTTTGGGTATGGAGTATTACATACCATACTCCGATGTACCCAATCCGAATCAATCAATCAAGGGTTGTTGCTCGACTGCGCAAAGCTCCGAGTACTCGAAATCTGAAGAAAGCTTTTAATATAGCCGCCAAGAAGTGCAAAAGCGTGTTACGTATGTCCAAATTCGACCATGTACACCGCATAGGGGCCAAGCTTGCCTCTTATCCAACAGTAGTCCCTGGCCAAAGCGGTCCAAAGTAATTTTTGTCACCCATCTTTCCCAAGCAGCACACCCATATCTAAATATATACTATAAAATATCTAATAGAATTTAATTCGATTGAATATTTTAAGAGTTCAAATACCCTCAAGATATCTCGAAGAAGGTTTCTAGATAATTTAAAGTAAAAGTAAAAGCACAACTTTATTAGTAGATCACAAGAGTGCTTTGAGAAACTATCTGTAGGTAGTGTTAAGAGTGATTCTTCGTTTTTCTCAAGTAACCCATCTAGAATGCTACAAGACCATTTGTAGAATGTAGACAGTTTTTTTTAGTCTTGTAGACAGTTTTTAGATCATTTATAGTTTTCTTAGTAATGCTATTTTAAAACCAAAATACTAAATCGTTACAAACATATAACTCAATTCTCTTAGTTAAGACTAGATTTCAAGTAAAATAAAAAAAATATATCGAGTTCTTAGGTTTTCGCGATTGTTACACATAGGAAACAAAACTATTTTTCCGGATTTAAATCGCGTATATTTGTTTTTTCAAACAAACCGACGTTTCGGGCCCTTTACAGGTCCCATGGTCACGGTTGACTGAAGTGGTACAGTCTTCAACTAGTTATGTCTAATATTAATGCAAACCACCCTATTTTTTCACTATAGTTACAATAGTTATTAATTAAATACCTTACTTTTAATTTTACAAAGAAAACATTCCAATTTACGTTATATTAAGTTTTACAAATTATTTTATTGAATGAATTTTTATTAAGTTCAATTTATTATTAATTATTAATAGAAATTAGAATAAACTAAAACATATTAATTAGTACTGCAGTCTGATGTCTGTTTGGGATTTTTCATTAGAGGAAATACTGGATCCCAAACTGGTGGTACGGAGAAACCATCTTTCCTGTTGAAATTAGGATGTTTTTTAATTTCAATGGCCTCTCGCAGCATCCTGGGTAGATAACGAACTTCTTTTGCAAGGATGCCGCAGGGAACCTACCACCTAACTTACCTGAGGCTGGCTGCACTATGGCGCCAGTTCGCATACGCCAAAAAGAGGTACTTAGAACTCTACGGAATTTTGACGTGAATACAGCTAGCGGGCCAGATGGAATTCCAGCGGCAGTCCCACGTAACTGTGCGACTGAGTTGTCTCCTGTTCTCACACGCCGGTATCGCCTCTCATTTGAGATTGATGTAGTTCCAGGTCCTGGAAGCTTGCAAATGTACTACTTGTACCCAAAAAAGGAAGCAGAGCTGACCCTGTCAATTATAGACTTATCTCACTTCCATACTCTGCAAGGCTGTGGAACGTCTACTCAACGACTTCTCCTGTCGTACCTTGAAGATAACGACCTCCCCAGTGATCGCCAGTACAGATTCCAACGAGGGCGATCTACTGGGAATCTTCTTGTGTATACCTGTGACATATGGAGCGAGACTATAGAAAAGTAAGGCGAAGCACTTGCAGTGTCTTTGGACAATTCTAAAGCCTTTGACAGTAAGGCTTAATTAAGTAAGTTTCCATGTTATGGGCTTCCCAATGACCTTTGCAATTGGAATTCGGATTTCTTGAGTGAACGATCCATTCGAGTAGTCTTAGAAGGCTACTTTTCCGAACATTGGGCGATAGATCCTCAAGCGGAACCTTGAGGTACTCAACACTGATATGTTAATGCCAGGTACCTATGCTTATGCTGATGACAGCACAGTTGTAGATAGGTACTTCACCAATGCAAGGGTCAGTGGAGAGGAAATCCAATCTTGTCGAGAGTCTTTATTTAGTAGTTTAGATTTGACACTCAAGGCAGTCTCCGATTGGGGTGATACCAATCTTGTCAAATTTAATGCTATCAAAATGCAGGCGTATCTATTCTCCACATAACGGTCTCTATGAGCTGACTCCAACTTTTCGTGATATATCCATACCGATAGCCGACTGTCTCCAGCTACTTGGAATGGACCTGTCGTCCAATTTGAACTTTGGCAGATACGTTGAATCCATGGCCAAAAATTCAGTCAGGAAGACTGGCATCTTTTCCAGTGTGAGGCGTTACTTCACACCGGGGCAGTTGCTTCAGTTGTATCAAGCACAAGTCCGGTCGTGTATGGAGTATTGCCCCCACCTTTGGGATGGCTCTGCTACATATCAAATGGCCACGTTTGTTTCAATTGACAAGTGTGCCAAGAGGCTTATAGGTGACTCGGAATTAATAGAGGCGAAGCTGTAGTGCCTTGAACACCGCCGTAAAATTTCCTGCTTCGATAAGCATAATACCGATGTATTTTACAGGATATATCACGGAAAGTGATACACACGAGGAGAATTACAAGATTTAATTCCACCTTTTCCTTTCCATCATCGGGAGACTAGACGTAGGCTTGGATTCCTTCCTTGGATATTCCAAAGATTCGCACGAAGCGTCACGCGTCCACATTTATATGGTGAACGGCTAGGAATTCCCTACCTACAAAACTTGTTCCCTGAACGTTATAACTTGGACCTTTTGAAGGCGAGAGTGAATAGGCATTATTTAGGTATGCATGCTCCATCGTCGACCTCATCGTCACTTTCCGTCAGGTGAGATGAAGGTCAAATGCACACTTAGATTTGAATATAATGGCGCATCCACACATGCCCTGCGGCATGGCCGGCGGCCGTGCCGCCGGCATTTGCCGCATCTCAGCCGCGGCACACGCGGCTTTTGGTTGCCGGCGGCAGTTTGCTTGCGGCTTCGATACGGAGTGGTAGTGTAGTCGTATTCATATATAACATAATTTAACAACACTACTGCGAAAATTGCAACCGCATCTGCAGGCCGCCGGTAAAGCCGGTAAAGCCGGCGGCCTGCATTCAGCGGCAAGGCGGTCTGAAACCCGGCGGCATGTGTGGATGCGCCATAAAACAACCTACAAATCGCGATGAAGAGCGCATCTGGTCTCACAATATGCGAGTTGAGTTGTAGCCGCGTTATTGTGTTCCCATTGGTCCGTTCTGAACGTGCGCACAGTATCGTGCCGTTGAAATGTATTTGAATATACTGTTAGGATCCCGGGCCTTATTATTCACAGGGTTTTATTTGACCACAGTACCTTATTACAAAATTTAACCCGTAACAGAATATTTGACAAGAAAATCGTAGTCAAACATTTCAATAATTATGAATATGTATTAAGGTAAACAATCATTTCGGTACAGTGTTTAGTTGAAGTTTTATATTAGTAGTTTAAGGACTTGTCCATTCGTATTTAACTATTTTTACAATTTGAACAACGTTATTAAAATGTCTGAATGGCTTTAGAATAACAAAGTAGTTATCAGGTTGTTAAAACCCAATTTATTTTTTGGAAATGCTAATCAGATTATTTTATTATCATTGATTAATTAACTGAACTACTTCAAACATTTTTCAAAAATACATAAAACAAAAATGAAAAATGACCTACCTAACAACATATAAATATCTTTGATTTCGATTTTCTGCTCTTTTTGTAATTAACTATAATATTCTATAAACTAAATATTGTATAGGATTATTATTATCATATTGTTATTACACATATATATTATTATATTAGGGGTTAAAGTATGAAATTGCCGTTTTATTGCAATAGGTTCTTTGAATTTTCATAGAATCTTCATGGTTTGAGGTTTTCGAATGAAACTTTTTTCAAATGGTTTCTGTGATTTTTTTTTTAAATTTGAAGCATTTGAATATCGACTTTCAATTGTTTTTGTTATTCAATTTAGACAAGAAAGATGGATACTGCGAAAATTCGAGTGATTTTTGAATACGAGTTCCGACGCGGAACTAACGCGGCAGAAACAGCCCGCAACCGCAATATCAATGCTGCGTTTGGTGAGGGGTCTACTAATGAACGCACCGTGCGATTTTGGTTTAAACGCTTTCGTGATGGAAATTTCGACTTAAAGAACGAGGCACGAGGAAGACCGCCCACACAGGTGAATAACGATGAATTAAGAGAGATAGTGGAAGCCGATCTTAGTCAAACTACCCAGGAATTAGCGGCATGGTTTAACGTTACCTTACCCACAATATTGACTCACTTGCGTCAAATCAATAAAATAAAAAAATACGAAATATGGGTGCCTCATGATCTGACTGATCTGCAGAAAGAAACGCGTGTTGAAACTTGTGTTGCCTTGTTGAACCGGTACAGAAATGAAGGAATATTGGATCGAATTGTAACATGTGATGAAAAGTGGATTCTTTATGATAACCGGAAAAGAAAAATGGAATGGCTGACCCCAGGTCAAATGCCACAACAGTGTCCTAAAACAAAACTTACCAATAAAAAGGTAATGGTAACTGTTTGGTGGTCTCAGCATGGTGTAATTCACTATAGTTTTCTCCGATCTGGTCAAGCAATAACGGCAGATGTCTATTGTGCCGAACTCCGAACCATGTTGACAAAAGTAGCAGTAAAACAGCACCGACTCATGAATCGATCTTCACCATTATTGCTCCACGACAACGCGAGACCTCACACAGCACGAGAAACCATTTTGACCCTTCAGGAACTGCAGTTAGAAACCATTCGTCATCCTCCGTATTCACCAGACCTTGCTCCAACGGACTACCATTTTTTTCGTGATTTGGACAATTATCTACGTGACAAGAAGTTTTCTTCCCAGGAGGCAGTACAAAATGCTTTCACACAGTTTGTGCAGTCTAGATCGTCGGAGTTCTATCGCAAAGGCATTAATAACCTTCCCATTAGATGGCAGCAATGTATAGATAATAATAACTATTTTGATTAAATAAATTTGTTAAAAATTTAAAAAATAAACAATTTAGATTTTCAGTACAAATCGGCAATTTCATACTTTAACCCCTATTATAATATAACTATAATGTTCTATTGTCACAAACAATCAAAATGTAAATTATTACACGTTTCTTGTAAAAACTGTGGTTATGATTAATCACAAGAAATAATTTAAATAAATTTTAATAATTACCAATACTAAAGTACTAAAAACCTATTTAAAATGTATTTAAAAAAATCTTGAACGGCACTTGTATCGGCAGAAATTATTAACAAACTGTAGCAAAATATAAAATAGAATTAATAAATTCAACTGTGTCAGAAGAAGGCAACTAGGCTCTAGACAGACATGGTGTCATCAATTCCACGCAATCGCAGGGTTTCAAATCTTCTTCCAAGGTATTATTTGTGGTGTTTCTAGAAAAAGCAAATGGTTGGCAAAGTTTGCCCGTAATAAGAACAGTTTTTATTCTTCAGAACCTAACGCCCAATGATTCCAGGACCACTTCTTCAATAGTTTCTGATTTTTCTGAATTTCTTCTGATTTCTAACAGTAATTTCAGATTTATGGAGATAATTTATTCCTCTTTTTCTTTTTTCATATTTCTCTTTTTCGTTCGCTTTCAATCGAAATCAAATCATTTTTTAAGCTTTCTTTTTTCCCTCTTCTTTTTTTTGACTTTCGGAGGCTGTAAAAAATATTGCTAATTGGTTTGATTAGTAGATCTATCTGGTTTGCACCTTATTATTATGTTTGAATACCTACCCTATCTTGACCTATATCACCAATACCTACATCATTTTGACGAGACATCATCTGTTACTCTTTAGATAATATTTTCATACCCTGGTAACATTGACTTACAAATAAATGGACGACGGGTCTAATACAAAAACCACGAAAAAAATGTCCCAAGTCAACCTATTCGAAATTTAAATTGTAATGTCATCGCAGTATCGCGCTGTCAGTCGAACAAATGAAGACTAAAGCGGAGTTTGGCGCTCTGTACACGATTTTAGCGCCTTACAAGTGCGGACACTTTTTAGCGCGGACCCGACGTCCATATAATTGTAAGTCAATGCCTGGTAATTAAAAAATCTACTATTTTCACACAAACGAACACGACCGTTCTCTTGTTGTTGAATATCTTAAAAATGTTTGAATATCGTAATGCCTACATGAAGGCGGATAACACATTTCACTAAATTTTGTTTATTTTATAATTTATAGGGGAACGGGAATCGGAAAATTTTAAAATCGAAGTTACGGTAATTATAATTTGGTATATCGCGAATATACCGAGACACTGCTACACTCTTGATGTTGGTGCCCGCACTATACTAATACCGCAGCACGGATGTGATTCATGTAATAGTGATTTCCATAAGTATAACTTGAAAAGGAATGGCGATGGTACCTATGAAATTGTCATTTTATACAGAATTGAAAAACAATTTTTAATGAAAAATGTATATTTAATTAATCTAAGTATTGACCATTACCTATTAGTCTATGTACTTTTGCCATTTTAATGGAAGTTCATTGATGCCTCTACTATAGAAATCCTGGGGACGGAACCGATGAACTGTTTAAAGGCATTTTTCACCGCCTACTCGGATTTAAAATGTTTTCCCTGTTAAAAGTTTTTGTTTGTTGAGTGTGGGTGACGGAGAGTATTCAGTCGTAACTCCTGTAGTTTTGAGAAGGTCCAATGTGCGGTGTGTAGGCGACCGTTGTCCTGGAGAAGGGGAGTCGACTAGAGTAATTGTTAAGTCCAACTTGTTTGACAGCCACCTTGTCCATAATCACTTGCAATTCTTCACAGTATACACCTCTGCAGTAATTGTCGTGCCAGGTCTCAAGAACCTGTGATGAACAATGCCGTATAGGTCCACCATTCAGTCACAAGCAGCTTCTTTTGACTCAATTTGCGTCTGGGACACGATTTGGCTACCTCCACTGTGGCCAACCAGTACGACGCGACTGACGTTTTCGATTGTCATACGAGATCCACTTTCATCATAAGTGACAACCCGGTCCAAAATCCCCTCATTTGAGTGCCTATTCGTCAAGTTAAGGCAAGCTTCGACGGGATCATGTTGTTGTTGTTCAATGAGTTCATACGGCACACACTTTTTTAGCATTTTTGTCATTCCAGTTTGACGCAAATTAATCAATATCGTTATCAACTTTCGTCTCCAGTTAGCCACGTTGCTCAATGTTGAGATCAAAATTTCCAGAACGGACGCGATCAAACTAAAAATGCGCTGTGCGCATTCTTGCGCTACCTGGTCCATACATATCGTTGACATTGCGTGCCGCCTGTGTTGCGTTGGTGCCACAACAGAACTTGTATTCGAAAAAAACACGCAATTTCGATATTTCCGTGATCACAGAAACAGTTAAATTAAAAAAAAATCAAACGGCAGAAAAACAAATGAATAACTGGTTTTTTAAAAGAAATATCATAGCTATATTATAACTATAATTTAAATTTGAACTCTAAGTAAAATGACTTCAAACTTCACAGTATTTACGATTGGCAATTTCATAGGTAAGGCCATTAATACTTTCGGGCCGAACACTCGGGTAATTTGATGAAAAATTTTGAAATGATGGCCATGGTGATTTCAATATGATTCCAACAAGAAGTATTTCGCTGCCTAGGATTTTGAATGAAACCATTCCGGACTATAATTAGAAGTTCCTACCAAGTTTGCAGACAAGGGTAACATTCAGACAGGCTACGGTAATTGGAGAACATGGATTTGAAAGATAAAATAAGAGTAAGATAATCAATGAGCAGAGCTAAAAGCCTAAAAATATATCTAAATATAAACTATATAAAGAAAAATTGCATATGCAATTTCTGTCTGGTACCATTCAGGCATAGGAAAGGCCCGTGCAAAATAATTATAAATTATTAAATATTATCTCCCAAAGAGTCAATACAACCTCAAATGGCTTTGGTTGATTCCACATAACAGTGAAAGTGTTGAATTACTTTCGAAAAAATATATAGGTACCTAGTAAAATTGAGGATAACACTGTTTAGTAAACAGTGTGAAAACACGATTCTTAAAATTTTTCACGACAGTAAAAAAACACAAACTTACCTCGAAATTATATAAGAAAACCGCTGTATTCAATAGGTACTTCATAACCTATATAGGTACCAATTGCAATGATTTTTTAAATATCAACTGAACTAAATCGAACACGTATAGTACAGTCAAGAGCACATGAAACTTGACACTTTGTACTTTTTTATCGCAAGCGGCAAAGTTGACGTGCTCTTGACTCTGTACCTATACGATATACATTTTTCAAATGGCTTTAATTTCGGTTATAAAATAATAAATTCTGAAATAAAGCCATTGTCCCTGCTGCCTGCGGGTCTATTTACGACATAAGTTTTCTTACATCAACATTGTATAGTCAAAAAGCATTCCAAATCGCTCAGAATTCAAGTGGTTGTTTTTTGTCTTTGCGCCTAGATATCTGATTTCTTTTGAAGGGAAATTGAAATTTGTGTTTAGCCTTTAATTGGGGTGACAGCGTCGATGACGATAATTGTTGTAATTTCTTTTTCCTTTTTTCCGGCTTTTCTTCCGTTATCTTTTTTTCCATAACTTGTTTCGGCACTGCGATTGACTTTGGGTCACAAACATATTCATCATCTTCAAGTCGCTTCACTGCAAAGGATGCCTTCTGTTTCCCCATCCTAATGCATACGATAGACAGCAATAATGTTATACAATAAGCTACTGCACAGATCCAGCAGTTTATGGCAGTCTGGAAAAAAGTGGTTGCCATAATATTAGACTTATTGCGCACGGTAAACCAAGTATCTAACCATAACATTCAGTAAAGAGGAATCAACTGCAGAGTATGCGTGTATAAAACAATGGGTACATATAGATGTAGACATTGTTTTTTCTCGCTTGATATGGCCAATAACATTGAAATATGAATAACTTTAAACTTAAATATGTTTAAAAGTCATTAGAATAGACTAAGCACTTTTCGAGTTATTAAGAAACAAATATTTTAAGGCTAATTAGATCTAATTACCGTAGCCATGGATACCGTAATTAGAAAGTTCAAATATTTCTAAGAAAACATAAAAACAAAAATTATGAAAGCCAACTCACAACATATAACTTTGATTTTAATTTTCTTCACTTTTTGTAATGAATTACAACGATATAATATTATTTTTAACTTTTAAAATTTTTCATCGGCAGAAATAATTAAAATGTAAATTATTACACAGTACTTGTAACAGCCGTGATTATAAGAAAGAATTGGATTAATTTTTAATCATTACCACTAACCAAATAAGCATTAAGAAACATAATTTAAATTTATTTAAAAAAGCCTTGAATGTCAATTGTATCGTAGAAATAAATCAAATATAGCACAATAGACAAATAGTAATTCAACTGTGACAGAAATAGTCGGTTTTTTTTAATGTTTGAACTTTCTAATTACCATATCCACGGCTACGCTAATTAGATCTAATTACCGTTTCCATAAAAAAATCGTGTCTTAGTAACTCGAATACTACTTTGTCTATTCTAATACCTAATTAATTAATTACTACTACTAATTGATAGTTGAGCTTAAAGTTGTTCATATTTCAATGTTATTGGGTATATTAAGCAAGAAAAACAATGCGTTATTATTCTGAGGGCTACGGTAACTGGGCTGAGGACACCGAAATGGCTACGGTAATTAGGCTGAGAACACCGAATGAAAAATAACAAACTAATTTTGTTAGCCAACAACCTTAGAGCATACGACATTGGAGACGGTATACGTATTATTTCTCAAACAAAACTTTCTGCCATTTTTTTGCGTACAACTACAAGCAAACAGGTGCACTTAAAAGCAATATCGAGTTGTCACTATGGTTTCATACAAGCAAAATTTCACAACATTATATAGCTTACTTTTACAATTACACAAATAAACACGCATTCATATCATATCCGTATAGCGATTCCAAAGGATTTGCCAGAGATTGAACTTTATCGACAATTAGTGACCATGATTATATAATAAAAATTAAAATATTGATCAAGTAATTTGCGTATATGTTAGGTAGTATCATTTTGTAACATAATAATATGGAAAATGTATAAATGAAGCATTCACATATGGAAAGACCTGCTTCGTATAAATAATAATAATAAATTGAGTAAAAACATTTCAAATTCACAAAAAAATGCTTTGGGCGATTTCAATGGGCAATGTGTTATTTATTAGGGTAGGGTACATATTCTTCGACTTCAACTTCAATAATCTCAGTACAGAGTACTAAAAAAACCGACCTCAAAAGTACGTGGAATTACATCTATTTGCTAAGTTTCATTGAAATATCCCCTAGTTCGGCACTATACAGGACTTGATACTGAAGATAATAAAAATAGGTATCACTACGACACTACTTAAAGTATATCGAGGGAAAAACGCCTTGAGTTGGATAAACAGCAAAGTCAACTAAATAATTGCTAAAAGTAATTGCTCCTAAATTAAAGTTAGGCGCTATTTATAAAAATGAATCTTCATGCGTGAACAGCCACCCTTAGAGGTGGATGATTTCCTTCAAAATAAAATGGGACCACTATGGAAGTGCCCCCTTTCCAACAAAAAAAGAATAATGAAAAACGGTTCACAAATACCGGAGTTATCGCGTAACATACATACAAAAAAAAAAAAAAAAAAAGAACATACAGTCGAATTGAGAACCTCCTCCTTTTTTGAAGTCGGTTAAAAAAAAGGAGGAGGTTCTCAATTCGGTTGTATTTTTTTTTTGTATGTATGTTACGCCATAACTCAGGTATTTGTGAACAGATTTTCATGATTATTTTTTTGATGGAAAGAGGGTTCCTCTATAGTCGTCCCATTTCATTTTGAAGAAAATTATCCACCTCTAAGGGTGGCTGTTCACGCATGAAGATTCATTTTTATAAATAGCGCCTAAATTTTATTAGGAGTGTAATAAAATTTAGCATTGTAATCATTTTCAAGTTTAGTATTGGTACGCGCGTCGCGCGCTACCAGTCGTTCCCTCACCGCCGTCCGCATAACTTGCATAATCAAAAATGTAATTAATTGGAGTCAAAATTATACGGTTTCCACGTGGAATATCATTGTGTTATTAGTTTGCCATGCAAAAGACCATAAACTGGTGACCTCGTTGGTCATTTGAACTACACAACCTTCATAATAAAATTTCGGGAATTCGGAATTACGCGATTAAAAAGATTTTTAAGGCAATTTCGGAAAAAATCAGTGATATAAATTTAATGTAAAGTAGTAAAAAATTCGGCGAGCATAGTTTCCTGTAAGTACAGCCCAGAAGATACAAAAGAGTCCACCGCGTGAAGAAATTGTGCAACCGATGGTCGACGGCAGACGGAATGCAATAGGGGTGGTACCACTTTAACGCACATCGGTGCATATGGACATGGTTTGCGAAGGCACGATGTTTCGAGGATTCACCTTCTTGCTTTGGATGGAGCACTGCTATAAGGAGAAGGAAGTTTGACGCAGACTATGAACTATAGTCAAGAGAAAGTAACGTGACTCTCGACAAGAAGCTGGAGATGAATGGCAGCACCTACTCCAAAAAGTTCTCTGGGGAGGATACAAGCACTTATACTTTACGTTACTGGGCTGATGAAGAGGCGACAAAATCATTACCATCAACTTCGCAACATGTGTACAGACAGCTACAGTTCTCAGAAATTATCTTGCACGATTGCATATCGAAGCATAGCATAAGCATAGCAACTTGCGAGTGAACGAATCATGTTACCGTCTAACGATAAGTTTGTACTTTGTAAATGGAATGTAATTTGAGTGTCTAGGAACATTAATTGTCATCGGTATTTGCTTACTTAAATTTGTGATGCAGTTTGTTGTTAATGTACATTGGTTCTGTTTTGTAATTTAAATGTTTTGTGTGAATTTTATTTCCGAAAATGTTGTAGGGGAGGAATATTGTAGGGACACATTTAGCATTGTAATCATTGTCATGTTCAGTATTGGTACGCGCCCGGCGCGCTACCAGTCGTTCCCTCACCGCCGCGCCGTCCGCATAACTTGTATAATCAAAATGGTAATTAATTGGAGTCAAAATTATACGGTTTCCACGTGGAATATCATTGTCTTATTAATTCGCCATGCAGAAGACCTAACATAATACCCTAAAGGAGCAATTATTTTAATGGTTGATTTCACTATTCTCCAATTCAATGCGTTTTTCTCTCTATATATACTTTGAGTAGTGATAAACCGATTTTTATTATGTCCTGTATCAAGTCTCGTATAGTGGCGAAATAAGGGATGAATCCGGGTTTGCGCACTTTCCGGTAACCGATTACAATAAAACTTGGTAATTCAATTTTAGAAAGCTTTACAATGTAGCTCCATCTTTGGCTAGACTGAATGTAACAGATTTTCTCTCAAGTTTGTAGGTACCTGTACCTACGCTGGAACAAAAACGGCATATTTCGTGGAGTACTTATAATATAACACGGTGAATACGATAGCGGAAATGGAAAAAAATCGATTCAAAAGTATTTTTAAATGTGTGGTGGTATTTTTATACTTGTACTTTAACATAGTTATATTTTTATATTACTTTACTTTATCCTGTAGATGGCGCCTCCAGTGTCAGATAATCTAAGTCAATAACCGTTTGCTTTTTTTTTCGAATGCCACCGCCATTGATGCAGCACGCTCTTTATATCAATCTTTTATAGAATTAAGTAAACGCCGGAGTTTCACTATACGAGTACGCTCGTATCGAATTCACTCGAATGACTAGAGGACGCTACCAGTATTGCCAACTAGACTAAAGCAAATGTCGCTAGACTGAAGGCTTAAGCGCGAATACACGTCCGATTTCGTGTCTGATGGTTAGACCCGACTATCGGATCGGATTCACTTAATACACGTCTGATGTGTCCGATCCTTTCATCAGACTTTTTCTGAACTAACTGCAGTGTTGCCAATTTAAGGGGAATTCCCCAAATGTAGGGAATTTCAACACAACCACTGGAGCACTCGTTTGGGGATTTTGTTTGGATTACGCTGTGTGGGGAAGGGCATTTTCCCCATTTTGTTGAAAAAAATATCAATATACTTCATTAACAAATAAATAAACAATGCTTTTATCAATGATCGTCAATGTAACAAAAATATGATAAAATTCTAGAATGCGAGGGCATTTTCCCCCACATAGCGTAATCCAAACATAATCCCCAAACGAGTTGTTGAGTTGAAATTCCCTGTATTTGGGGAATTCTCCATAAATTGGCAACACTGCTGTTAGTTCAGAAAAAGTTTGACGTAAGAATCGGACGCCTATCGGACGTGTATTGAGTGAATCTGTTCCAATAGTCAGATCCGACCATCAGACACGAAATCGGACGTGTATTACCGCACTTAAAGTCGCTAGTGGTTGCTAAAACTATATTTCCTCCATTCCTTACGAAAATTCTACTCATATGGTGCTCATCATAAAGTTCATTTCATTGGCAAGAACTTTATGGCCATGTCACGGATAAAAGACCAGGCCCATATCTTTTAACTTAACTTTTGATTATAGTGCCCCTCTATATCAACCTCTTGATTATGCGGGAAGATATGGTGTTATAACCTGTGCAAGCAAGCCCGCGGTGGGACCTTAAAAGTTCAGGTCCAACAGCTTGATTTTGATTGCCTCTCCCGATCGGAAACAGCGTCTTTTCCGAGTCGAGGCGCAAAATTATACGATTCACAACCGATCGGCAACTGTTGACATTTCAAATCGGAACAATAGTTGATTTAAGTCACAAATTACAAAGATATAGTAGGAACCAGGTCTACTCGCGTTGTCCGTCCAACATCCGTCCGAAACAATTACCTACCGTCAAATTGGTAATACTCGACCAAATTAAAAGATAATGTCAAGTATGAACCTTCCTTTGCATCATGCGTCATTTAATTTGGTCGATTACTTACTTGGCAATAATTTTTTCGGACGGATGTTGGACGGAGAACAAGAGTACAGGGTCAGGTTCATCTTCTCGCTCGGAAACCCAAATACAGCTTGATATTGATTGCCTCTCCCGATCGGAAACTGCGTCTCTTCCGATTCGAGGTGCATAATTGAGATTCACTACTGGCCGATCCAAAACTTTTGACATTTCATATCGGAACAATAGGCGATTTAACTCACAAATTAGAAAGATGTAGTAGGAATTATTGGGTAATACGATTGGGTAGCCCATCCGCAATATTATACGCCTCGACTCGGAAGAGACGCAGTTTCCGATCGGGAGAGGCAATCAAAATCAAGCTGCACGTTCATCTTCTCGCTTGGAAACCCATCTGATTTCGATATTCGGATGGGCTACCCGATCGGTTCGATTCCAATTTGAATCAATATCAGCATGCTGGCCCCAATTTTTCTCTTGCGTTGTTTTTTCCCTACCATGATCGTGTACTTCAGACATTGACATATTATGTGCTACAACTTATATACCTCGCAACAGCTGATCAATCGTCATCATCTTGACTGTGCAAGGATATACATGTATCTCCTCCTTCAGTTCATCAGCGTTAAAGTAGCATTCTACTTGAACGCTGATGAATTCGTAAGGTGTACCTGAACCAAAAACCGAGTGGACCCCTTACGATCTAACTCGTAGGAGCGCACTCGGTCCGATAGCACTCGTATAGTGAAAACCTAAATAATCATGATGTAGGATTTCTTGCATAGTTTAAACCATAGATATAGAAAAAAAAGCTATCATATCTATGGTTTAAACCTATTTATATAACCGTATTGTAGTTTTCCTTTGTTTTCTTCATGAACTCTTCATAATCATTGTATTGATCCTTAAGCGCGTGCACGTCTTCAATTAGTGCAACACTTTCTATTTTGTAGAAAACTCCCATTAAACTCTGAAAATATGCAAATGACTTGATATTTGTACCTATAAATACTGTTGCAATGAAAGGGATTGTCATCAGATTGATAATTCCTGAATTTTTGTTTTTTTGTACTTTGTCAGGGGGCGCAGCAATCTGGGTCTTTCCTTCCTGGTGCTTAGTATTAAACACATTGCAAGTGATTCTATTAATCATCTCCATAGCACACCGTGGTAGGCAAGCTAAGTATCGAACACTTGTACGCAGTCGACGAAATAGTGAGTCAGGAAAGTAATAACTTTCGTATTAACTTTTTTCCGGAATACCGCAGCCAACCGGTAGTCACTTATTTAAGCGTTACGCGTTCTTCCCTGAAATACCTAGACAGCCTAAAGGTTTCTCATATGTTATAGAACACGTTCCAACTTAGGTTGACCCCCTGTGTTACAAAAACTGTGGGTTGAACTCCACGCATATTCCGCCATTTCTTATATCGACAGAAGTCACCAATATGAAGCCACTCTTTAAAGAGGTACCAAATTACCTACCAACTGTAGTATGGCCCAAACGCTTAAGCACATACAACACACACCACAGTTCATAAATAAATTCATGATTAACCGATTTAAAAAGCTAAAATAATAAATTAAAATATTATTATATCCTTTACTAGGCTTGTGCCAGTATTAGTTTTATAAGAATATTATAAAAATTATGGCGATCATTTATATATCTCATTAATAGTAATCAATGATAATGTCATATTGAAATGTCATCGATAGAAGAAGTACATATTATTTTCACATATTTACTCCAAATGAAAAAAAAAACTTTCAGAAAAAATACCTAAATGAAAACTGGCAAATGCCAATTTTAGTGTGGCAAGTGGATTTTTTCATATTTTAACAAGAAAAACAGAATATTCTCTATCATTTTTATATAATATTTTTACATACCGAAATCCTAAAAAAGGCACTAATACGCAACAAGAAGTAGAAAACAATCCACTTAGTTTTAAACCTTAATACGTCCCACTCAATATCACGAGTTCATCAATAGTAACGGCGTTGACCATAGAGCGACTACGTGCTTATTTCCAAATGTATTTCTGTGTAGTTGTCGCCTACTGCTTTTCCATAGAGAAGTATCACCAACGTAACGACAACAATGATTTACATTGAACATTTATATTGAATCAACTGCACAAAGTTGTGATATTCTCATGTGCGGTACTTTTTAAATAACTGTCCATGAACGGCCATTTATTGGTGGTCATGCTAGCATGTCATACTGATATGACCAATAGGCATTGTTTGTATTGGTGATCATATTAGGCAGTATTAACTTATTAATCTCGAGCAAAATATGAAACACACAAGGATATATATATATATGTTTAACGGGTTAAGGATACGGTAAACCGGTCGGTATTACGGTCATAGTGCACTACATTTGCAATTATAATCATATTTCATAAGTTTTCTTAATCATCAATGTGTTCATTTTTCAGCAACATTTTTCATCATCGTCATTTAGTTGCACTCGGTGTCGCTGAACAACGGATACTGGCATAAAATTGACGTAAAATGTATTTGACGATGGGAAGACGATCGAGTGGAGCTATCTTAGACTAATTTTTTTCCATCCTCTAAGGGAGCTATGGTTGATATTCTATGACCTTTCCAAAGCTCGAGACATTGTGTCACAGACAATCAGAAGGCATCATTGTGTGCACTAGGGTTGTCGCGAATATCAACATCCGCATAAATTAAAATATGCGGATATTTTAATTTCATAATCAATGCTGATATTCATTCGGATATTCGCATCGTGACATTACGTTACGGGGGTGTTTGTAGATATAGTTGTACTTGAAGATATGACTATAAACACCAAATTATAGTAGGATTCACTATTAAATTGATACTCACTTTAAAAGTCAAAACGTCAAGCCCACACTGCGAACGAAGCTAAGCTATTATAATAGCTTAGCTCACGTAGCCGGGGCATCTATTCATACTTCGGTCCATACCGCGAACTAAGCTAACCACGCTAACTAAATAACGATCCCGCTAGCTATGTAAAATATGTCGCCCTTCACCCACATACGTAACCATGGTCACTACTTACTACGTATTTTCTTTCTTAGCTTAGCTTTGCATGCAACTACGCGAGCTAAGCTAGCTTAGCTAGCATAATTGGTTGCATGCAACTACGTGAGCTAAGTTAGCTAGCTTCGTTCGCGGTGTGGACTGCGCTTTATTGTACAGATTCAGTACCTATACAGGGATAAAAAAAATCCATAAAAGTGATATGTTTAGCTCTTTCAGCTTTGTCTATTATATTTTTTAAAATAATTCTTGTAAACGATGCGAATAAATATCTATTTACCAAGAACAACCCCTACTTTCTCACTCAGTGTTCTCAGGGAAACTGCGTTACGAATAAGTTGTAAATTAGAGATATGAAATGTAATTTTAAGTTAATTATTACGAAATATGGTTATTTTGGTTATTAAGTCACATACAATAACTTAAACCAATTTTTAACATGAATTAATCTTTAATTCAGAAATTAAGAGTTTTACAATAACCTACATATCCATGTATCTATACAGATATTTGTATTTTATTTACACTTTTCATTAATATATTGGAGTAATACTCGTGCATATAAACCTAATAGACACACAATTTAAGTTTTACAATTTTTTATGATATTGGGTAGATTTTTAAATAAGACTTAACAAAATCTCTATTTTAGGTGAAGGAAAATAAATGCCTACTTTATAACATTTTCTCTTATTTTAATTGTAGTATTTCTAAGTATTCGTAGTTTTTATAAGAGTGTAGTAGATAGTTCATTTAAAACAACGTCACATTAAAATATCTGGCAATAGAGCTTGAACCACTGTATAAACTGTATTTCAGTTATATTGTGTCTTTGCCTTACCAATAAGACACATTTCAGTGGTTTCTCCCATTATTGCATTTAATTTGTATTGCATTATGAGCATGTGATCAAAATCTATATTATGGATAGTTGTTGTAACTCCATAAATATAATTATAAATTAATCTCCAACTCCATTGTTTTCTATTTCATTTTATACACAAGTCATTACAGCTCTAATAATGAATACCCAATACCGATATTTAGCAACAATTTTAAAGGGTAAGCTGTTGGAATGAACATTTCAAGTTTACATGCTAACTGAGGAGCGGTTATTCAAATAGAATTGGTGAGCGGAGATCAGCAATGTGATTACGTAAAGAAGAGCAGCAATCCAGCAGTTATATGCATTCTGGAAAGCAAACAAAAAATTGTCAAATAATCTTACAACATAAAAATTTGCAGTAAAATTAAAAATAATAATAATGCACACACTTAACATAGCCCCGCACTAGGCACATGGCACCGTGTCGCGGGTGCCATGGACACACATATAGACAACCACAAATTACACCCAAACTCACGAGAGAAATAAATGTAGGCCATACAAATATTTCTCCCGTCCCGGGAATCGAACCCGGGGACCTCTGCATGGCAGTCTGGTATGGTAACCGTTCGGCCACGGAGGCAGTTAAATCATATATGACCTGGAAATATCTGCAACCACAGTACATCAGTATGGTGAAATTATAACTTAAAATGACTAGGTAAAGGTCATTTGTAAATTCCGGTTCAGTAGGTTCATTAAACAAGGAAAAATAATTTAATAAAATGTTTTTATATAGGGACAAAACTCTTTACAATTTATTATTTATAAAATAAAGTCATTAGAACCTAAACATGTTAGGGAAAAATATGATCATATATAATTAGTATTAAGCATAACTAAATAATATGGTAATTCATAAGTAGGCCATGAAAATAATTATTGTAAAATAACTGAAGTTGAACAAACCAAACATTTAATAAACCCTGATATACTCGTAAATGAGTCCAGATTGCTTATGAACAAAATATTTCACTCTAAGTGGATGTCACAATAAATATGACATAAGCTGAACAACACATACCATACCTACAGTGACACCAGCCCGTTTCACCAAGTACCAAGTACCTACACTGTCACATCATACAGAAAGCATTTTGTAAAATTACCGCAATATTTATGAGGCACATGCTATAAGAATAAAGACAACTTTACGAAATGCATAAAATATATTTAGTGTTTTAAAATCAAACAGAGTTAGGCTTGCCTGTCACACAAACATTTTAATGGTATCTTATCTTTTGATGCAGTGCCCCTTAATATTACAGCCTAACACCTCTGGAAATTAATAAAATAAATTCATACATTTTGACATAAATGTCAAGACATCTAAATTTTTGGTTTTTTCAACCACACAGACAATGGGCTATTTGGCATTAAAAGTAGGAATTGAACTCAGTTTTTAATTGATAAAAAAACAGACTATGTTGGTAGTGAGCAATGAGGCCCGTAGTACTAAATTTTTACTACATTTATCTACAAAAACATCGGTTTCATTCGAATGTTTCAAAGAAATGTTAATTAAATTTTGTCTTCAATGTTCCGTAAAAATGTGTCAGGGGATTATAAGCTTATTTAACAGTAAGAAAGTAAAGGTTATTTCTAAAACATAAATGATTAACTATCATGCAATTTTTCCGCGCCTATTTCACATGCTTCAAAGTCTAAGCAACCATGACACCTTAAGCACCTTAAGGTCATTAATATAACAGATTTATAATATTATATATTTTTAAAATAGTTCGTAGATTTTATTAAGAGTTAATAGAAAAGACTATATAATTATATACCACTCAACAGTGTGTTCTTGTGTGGTATATATACATGACTCACCTGATTATATCCCGCCTCTACGTCTGTAATGAACTGATCAAAACCTTTGTGTTCTTCCGGCAGGGGTAGGTCTTCCAGCAAAGCTAAAGCTCTTATATAGTAGAACACGCCCATCAAAGTCTGAAAATAATTTACAGCCGTGTAGTGACCACGAATATTTCTATTCAAATTTTCAAGTTTTACTCACCAGTTGAATGATTCCCCACACACTCAAGACGAGCCCGCACAACGACAATTTAGGGCCACACACTTTAAAAACCATTTTGTTGGATTTATTTACTAAAATCAAGAGCAAAAATTGCACGAAATATCGACTCCGAACTGTCAGCTGATGTCAAAAACGATCTCTCACATGATCTTTCCTTGTCTATAGTATGACCGTTACGTTCCACATCAGAAGTGTTTTTTAAATAACTTTCATATAACTTTTAAAGCTTTTTATCTACACCTACCTCCAAAATTTTGTTCATGAAAAATCCGTTTATACTCTTTATTAAATAAAGTTATTTATTTCAATATTACATTTGTATAATAGTCGAAGTCAAAAACATAAGTTCCATAGTATTACGTCGTAGATCGGAACTATTCTGAACATTGCCATTTGTAGATAAAAATTCTCGTTTTAGTAAAATCTGCAATAACTACATAATACATTGAACTTTATAAAGGTTTTTTTCTCATCTCTGTTTGATACTGTATGCACATAACAAATACTTTTAATATCCGCTCTATTTAAAGCAAGTTTAAGTTTCGTCTTCATTCCGACCAGTATGGTTTTTGGGACCAGTTTCATTAAAGCAATTCAACAGCAATCTTAAATATGAGTGCGAATATACTATGTTGATCCTGGGTCTCTTTTATTACGTCGTGTTATGTTTGCTTCATTTCCTGTGTGTGTAGGCATGTCAAGTCGCATACACTACACATCGGCTGTGGCTAAGAGGTAAGAAGTCACTGGCGCGACAAATTATCCCATTGTCGCTAAATTAACATAAAATAAATATTTACACAGCCAGTGGCGGCGCTTTGCATGCAGCTCTAGCATGTCAACAGTATTGGCACCAGGGGCACCGGTCGATGTAAATCAATTAATAGATTACTCACATTGTATACTTAAATTTCTATAGCAAAAGAAAGGTGTTTTTTTAATAAAGCTATTTTTTTCACCGATCAAATAAATATGTAAATGCAATAGAATGAATAGGTTTTTGTTTCTGGCACTTTTAGTACATTTTGTTTGTTTGTAGTTGGTATCATTATTCATGCATGAATGACACATTTTTTTAATCGTCGTTCATCTTCGAAAAAATAAATTTCGATAATGGTGGATCGTTTAGGTAGGCGTTTATTCTGATTTGTGTAGTGCATTGCATAATATAATATATTTTCAGTGGTATAAGTTTTTGAAGCAATGTGGTTTGTCAACTTAGTAATCGTCATTGTTCGACTTTCGTTTGACGTCAACTTTTATGCCGCAATTTTGTAAGTGATTGTTTTAATTTTCAGTCAATAGTGAGGCCAATGCACGGCGGATCGCTATGGTGGAGAACTGCTTCGGCAGTTCCGGACAGGTACGTTGTTTACGCACATATGTTTACATAGTTGCTTAGTTCGAAACTAAGTTTGATAGCAAGTTTGATATTGGCTTAACTGTTCTCTTGCGTTATCTGCCGTCTGTCTGAAAGATATGTAGTTATGTATTCTGAATATAATAATCATTGCGATATAGCATAATCTAATGTGTATTTTATATTTATTTTAATTTTGTTTTGGTTCAACAACTAGGTTGTGTCTTACATTGTGTCAGAATGGCCAATGGTTGGATAGTATATCTATATTTCGATTTGAAAGACTAAGGTTACCATCCTGGTTAAGTGGTGGTGGTGGTGGCTACACAGAGGTCCTGGGTTCGATGTCTAGGCCGGGATAAATATTTGTATGGCCTACATTAAATATATTTGTTAGGAGTTTGGGTGTAATATATGGTTGTTAAGTGTGTGTTCATGGAACCTGCAATATGGGGTTTCCCCGTTGCGGAGCTGTGAGGGGTGTATTATTATGATATTATTAAAAATAATAGCCACCTAATAACTCGCTAAAGTGGTATCAGTGATGAGGTGATGCATAGGCTCTGAATGAAGCCAGCCTAATAAAAAAAGAACTTGGATTCCAGTACATTGGTACCACTATAATAGTAATAATTCATTAGGCATTACCTACCTTTTTGCTTTAGCGACAGTATATGAAAGAAACAAGAATTGTAGAGGCCTAGCAAATTTTTTGACTGAGACCTTCAAGGACTTACATTGTTAACAAATTTATTGCAGTGTCCCATTAAACTTCATTATATTTACAGAGTTCCTTACCTCCTTAAAATTGTTTAAAACTGCTTTAGTGCTCTATGGTCTGTGTCATTTTTGTACTTTTAAAATTTAATCAGTGCAATTGTAATTGTAATTGCAATTTATAAAAAACAAATATTTTTTATACTGACCACATTATTCCAACTTAATACTGAACAAATAATAATTCAGACTTGAAGAAAACTTTCAATAATTATCAATTTGTCTCATTATAGTACTCTTAATAACCTCAAAAACTTTTCAAAAACTGTCAACTTCTCGCAACATAGCACTGAGTTTTCCAACACTGACATTGGCAGAATCATCATGTAAAACGATGGAAGCATATCGACCAAAAATTTGATTTAACTATATAAATAAAATAAAAATACAATACATTTTAAATACCTAAAATTCTAGGGTCGGCGGACTGAAGCACATAAGTAAAAAACGTGCTTCATTAGTAAATATATCACACTGCTATTACAATAGCGTTATTACTTAAAATATGTGATATTCAAGATTATACCATTGTTGAACATAAAATTTGATTCTCTACACTTCAATAAAACCATCATTAGAATATTGTGAAAAACAACTAAAAGATCGACTCATCCGTAGAACAAAGATCTATGTGCAAGGCTACTTGTTCTCAGGAATATACTAAACATTTCTGTCATTCTTGTTCGCTGTGGATGTCAGATCGACCATTGTTCGATTTTATATTTCCAAAACGAAACAAGATATATAAATTCTCAAAACACTTTTACATAGGCCTTAGTTTGAATAACGAAATTATTCTTGTAAAGTACTTATTCTCTTTTCACTATATAATCACATCGGACTCTGTTCTTCGGATGAACCGAGATATCTAGTTACCTACTTAACACAAAATGAGAGACATTTTATGTGAGCTAGTTCTGGCCAAAATAGTCCTTATTCAAAAATATGAAATTGATTTTTCTCTTTTATTTTTTAAATATGTAAAATTTACACAGATCTTTCACGGGAAGTGAGTAATTAGTTTTTCGTAGATTCTGAGAAAATACACTTTTTGAGTTAATACACTATAGTATTAACGGTGCGATATAATTATATATTTTGTTGTGTGTTGTTTATAGTGTTGAAAGATGTGAAGAGAATGATAAATTTGAAAAAAATGCCTCTAGAATAAAGTTACAAATGTATGAAGTAACAAATGAATTTGACTATTGTGCTTTAGCTAGTAGATGCATTAATTTATACGAATGATGTTGGATTTTGACTTACGTGCTTTAGTCCACCAATCCTAGAATTGTGGTTGTAGTAAATACCTCCAGTTATCAGTAACTGATAACTAAGCATTGTGTAATAACGCAAATTTTAGTAATTCTTCAAACTCTTTTTAAAAGCTATATTGTGCACAGTTAGGCCAGTGAATACAAATAAAAATATTTAAATAGATCACTCTAACAGTGATAACTGTGTCTAAATGCAGGAGTGCAGGTGGGGGCCGTCAAGGAGGATGCTTGCATGTTTGAACTTATTACCTTAGTACCAAACACAGATCTAAAAAATGCCAGATTGAAATAAAAACTTAAATATTAACTTTTGGTAAATGTATTGTGCTTCTCGGAAAAAAAATTATTGGTTATGATGTTAGTAATATATATCTGCAAGGTAGTTACTATTTTACAAATAATCCTGTATACATATTGTTGCTTCAAATGCAAAATGGGCTAAGCAACACTTTTGGTCATACTGAGTTATAATGCTGTTGGAATCAACTAATGTTTCTGATACCAATGGTATAATTATATAACTCAATATGACTCAAAAAGTGACTGAAAAGTGTTACTTATTACCATGTTTGCCTTTCAAGCATTGATATGCTTGTTTCCACATCTCTGCACCTGTGATCATATGGGTTATGGCTCAAAATACACATTCTTGGAGCTGGTGTGCCCGTGATTGGGAGAACAGTACTAAAACAGTACTAGAAAAATGTATTTTGGCATTGTGTCCTTTTAAAGAACGTCAGAAGAAAAATGTTACCAACTTGGTCTAAACTTATACTTTTGCATGTATCACAATAGTACCTAAGATTTTTACATACGGAAATATTTCATCAGCATGCTGCATTTAGTAAACAAATTATTAGTTAATCACAACCTTTTTATTTTTCTGTTTTTTATTTTCTTATTTCACATTTTGTATAAGTAGTGACTTTCTGTAATTGGCTTTTGTACTGCTTAAACACATTTGTCAAATAAGTTTGAAAATGCTGTTGAAACTTTGTTCATTAAATAAAATAAAATAAATATTTTATTGTTTGTAATCCAAAGTGCATGATCACTAACACAGCACTAATAAAATGCCCAATTTTTCAGCCTCTGGCAGAACAAGGCAGGGTTCTTGTGGGGGAAGGTGTCCTAACAAAGATGTGCCGGAAGAAACCCAAGGCACGCCAGTTCTTTCTGTTCAACGACATCCTGGTTTATGGCAACATTTTGATGAATAAGAAAAAGTATAACAAACAACACGTTATTCCACTTGAAGAAGTTAAATTGGAGTCTCTCAGGGATGAAGGACGTGAGTATTTTTTTGGCCACTTTAAAAAAAAACAAACTTTCGAAGATGTGTTTCAATTTGTACCTGCATTTCATGCTCCTTGAACTCAGGGTTTCTGCATGGAACTTAATAGTTCCCATAACTGTCTTAACTTGAATATCAGCTTAATGTTAAACAACAAAATCTCTAACATTTTCAAAAGTCATTCTGGAATTTCAGTAGTTGATATTGAGCAGGTGGGTTTGAAATTTGTCAGATTTGACATTTTACTCTGAATGTCATGCTGTGAAGATAAACAATTAGGTCCCAGGACTATCACTGCTTAGGAACAGTTTGTAATTTATAAATACTGTATTAGCTTCTGACTTTTCTACTTATATTTTCTAGCACATTCATTGTGATTCTAGACACTTCTGTGCTTCTTACTATTGTTTATTTATAAAAAGTAAAATACACTGTTACCTAAATAGTACATAGACAGTGGTCTAGTATTAAAAGCTATAGTTGACGAGTATTAGTGTTTTTAAAGAGTGTAAAAGAGTTTTGCAATAAAATTGATGAGCTGATACTCCACATTAATAAGCCAACATGTTGACGATTTTGGACAGTCAACATGTCGCCATGAAAGCCTAGATTAGCCGACAGGTCACCCGGCATTCCGGCTGCTTAACGCCTCTATCACGACGAACGTGTTTAAAATGTCCAACCATTGGTCTGAAACACGACAAGGTAAATTAAAATAATAAATAAATAAATATTAGAGTTAATAATAAAATTTAGTTTCTACATTGACTCGGCCGGGGATCGAAACCGGGACCTCAGAGATGGCTGCATCATGAAAACCAGTGTGCAAGCCACTCAACCACGGAAGTCGTCACCACAGGCAATTCGGGTTCCCGTACTATATTAAGTTTCAATACGGTCAGACAAATAGAAATGAAATAAATATTAATTTTTGATTGAGATTCCTACACTAGCTGAGAATACAGCTGATCTTTAAAAAATACTTTAAGATTGGTGCAGCCATTTGAATGCTACTGTACCATAGACGCACAAACATAGGCTTCAACCTTATAACTCCCGTTTTGCTTCGAGGGTTAAAAATAAAACGACAGCAGACAGATTGTAATACATCTTTCAAAATAAACGAAAATGTTTGTTCATTTTCAACTACTCATGTAACTCGCACCCCTCATGGAAGAATGGCTTAAGTGGAATTACGTCAAACATGTTTATTGCTCCATTATGCCATACCACTTATGCCATTCTTGCATGAGGGGTGCGAATATCTTCTGTCTTTTTTGACACAAATATAATTTCTCATTTCATTGTACTAAACTTAGTATAAAATTTTTATGTATTGTCATATTTCTAAATGCCAGTAAATATTGAATTTAAAATTGAAGCAAGCGAGATATTTTTTGAAACACTACCTAAAACAATCAGTGTATGAAATTACATGAGTCATTATCACGGCCTATGGTAGTGATGAATCACATAGATATGGTTTCTTGGCTTGGCCCGTGTCAATGAAATGAAAAGCCGTATTTATGAATCACATTAACATTATCAAGATAATGTTGCTGCATTGGGTAATTACATATGCATTGCTATCAAAATTATGGTTTATAGCCTCTACTAAAGCTGTTATAGCTATGTGTTATCAGTGGTTTGTACATTTGAGCTTTTGAAATAATGTATTAGATTCATTCACTCAACTATGGTATCTGGTGAACCACTGATGACTGAGCCTGCAATAATATCTACTGCTTAAACGAGACTAACTGGTGCCTATAGTGGAATGTGTATGAGTTAATACAGCGACAAAAGCATGCTACATTGTTATTCAGTAAAATATTCTATCTACGGTAATTAAGGTATTTTCCCTCCATGTGGCGTAGCCGTGGGACACCTTATATAGTTGACGATCTCGGTGGCCCAGCGGCTAACTCTGTGAGCCCGAGATCAGAAGAAAGAGGACCATTTTTATAAAAGAATTTTTATAAATTATAACTGCCTCAGTGGTCGAACGGTGACCATGCTGGACTGCCACGCAAAGGTCCCGAGTTCGATTCCCAAGCCGGGAGAAATATTTATATGACCTACATTTATTTCACTCGTGAGTTTGGGTGTAATTTGTGGTTGTCTATGTATGTGTCCACGGCTCCCGCGATACAGGGTTTCCCTAGTGCAGGGCTGTGACTGTGTGCGTTATTATTATTATAAATTGATCCTGGTCTCTGTGTTGTGGGTAGTGCTCCGGGATAAATTCCGTTGCTCTAGTACTCATAATATAGGGAATTTCCTAGTTTGACACTAAGTAATTATTGATTTTATTATTATTATGATACATATATATTTTATTTGCAGAATTCAGAAATGGTTGGCTAATTCGCACAGCGTCAAAATCGTTCGCTGTGTACGCAGCCACCGCCACCGAAAAGGAAGAGTGGATGGCTCATATAGAGAAGTGCATAGAGGACTTGCTCAGGAAGAGTAAGTATTAAAAAACATTGATTTTCTTTCCTTTTGGATCATGGGTCATTTTTAACGAGAAGCCAAAGCCAATTAGAAAAGTTTATTTGCATCCTTTATATAACGAACCTCAAGTGCCTACAGAACCCTAAGGACTGGATGTCACCCGACAGCTAGCGTAGCTGTGTCCGTACTAAACGTATGTTTTATACATTTTATGAGCAACCACAGCACTGCAAAGACTTGACAGAAATTTTATTAAATATTTTCCTTTGAACATCTGCAATCAGTCGATGAGTTGAAGGATGTAGAATGTTCCAGAAAGTTAGCACCATTGCCCTATAGAAGGCACATCGGCTCTCTGGAGTCTCTATGGACTTCATATAACCCTATTTTTTTGAAATCTACGGAGGCAGAATAAATTTTGCTGACTGTTTACCACAAACATGAAAAGAAATTTAAAAAAGAAATTAAATTCAGTGCTTTTAGTTGCATCAGATTTACTATTATTATTCTTTAAATTGAGTACGATTGCATAATAGTAATAGCAGTAGAGCTCCTTGAGAAAGAGTTTGTCCATGGAAGTACTGCCACCTTACCTATTTCTACCGCCAAGCAGTAATGTGAGCATTACTGCGTTCCGTTAGTAAGGGTAGGGCTGCTGGTGAAATTACATGCATTTGGGACATTTCAACTTATGTCCCAGGGCCAGGGCGCAGTGGCAGTGCCTCAGATTTTTGCGATGTAAAGCTTTGATTGGCACTGCATCTGTTATGGACAGGCGTGTCGCTTACCACCAGGCGCAAGTGAACGAAGCGAATAAAGTATACCAGGAGCGTAGCGGGTAAAGGTAACCAACCCTGGTGGGAGACTGACGTGTTCGTATGTAAATTGAACACCACGCCACTACAAAGAACAGACATACACGCTTACATAATTTTGCAGAATAGCGCAACTAATTATGAATCTGACGATTACCGCCTACAACAATTTCAGGTGTACGTAGGACGTATCAGTCTGAAGCCGCAAACAAAATATATTACAACATAATTCGCGCCTTACGGGGTTTCTAATCTCTCGGTAAATTCTGAAATAGAATCTACTATTGTTAGCAACGGCTATTTTTTAATATACTATAATTTTTAATTCGTCATGTTTTATGTTATGTATGTATATGTTGTGTGTGTATAGTTACGGTACTAGTGGTATAAACATATATAAGTTTAAGTATGTTACCAAACAGTTTTTAAAGTATGGGTTATGCTTATATTATTATCGCGTAATCAGTATAGTTGGGATATTGTTTTTATATTTTGTATATTGTAAATTTAAGAACTCTTATCCACGTAGTAAACGCTGTTGTTGGCAAAATTTTATCTTTAACCTCCTTTTGCGAGGCCTCCATTTTTATTTTTGTTTGGTCAAAGCAGCATATTAGCGGTCGTCCTTATCCACACTTGCCTTCATCTTTTTCTTCATATAGTCACTAACTGCCTCCGTGGCCGAACGGTTACCATGCCGGACTGCCACGCAGAGGTCCCAGGTTCGATTCCCGGGCCGGGAGAAATGTTTGTATGGCCTACATTTATTTCTCTCGTGAGTTTGGGTGTAATTTGTGGCTGTCTATATGTGTGTCCATGGCACCCGCGACACAGGGTTTCCCTAGTGCGGGGCTATGTTGAGTGTGTGCGTTATTTATTATTTATTTTATTAAGTCAGAGCATAGTGAATTTTATATCAATTGAGTAACGTACAAACTAGATATGAGACGATAGCTGCGGGAATTCTCGAA